>NC_080162.1:183950485-184302985 GCF_950295315.1 Erinaceus europaeus
ATTTATAGGATTGTTGTTGATGTGAGAGTACATTTCCACGTTTCCCCAAGATAGGTGTTCAGTACATTCACCCTCAGCCAAACCACCATTTTGTGCCATCATAGGGACTTTGATCCCCAGTCTCCCCTTAGTGCTGCTCCATCCCCTTTTCTGAGTCCCCAGATCAGCTGTGATGATCCACAGTCTATTCATGCTTTAGTCTGTATTGTCCTTTGATTTATTTCTTTTTTAAAATTTATTTATTTACTATTATTAGATACAGACAGAGAGAAGTTGAGAGGGAGACAGACAGAGACACCTGCAGCACTACTTCACCACTCGTGAAACTTCCCCCCTGCAGATGGGGACCAGGGGCTTGAACCCAGGTCTTTGTGCATTGTGGTATCAGGCGTGCCACCATCTGGCCGCTGCTTGCCTGCCTGCTTTGCCTGCCTGCCTGCCTCCCCTCTCTCTTTCTTTTTTTTATTTTTAAAAGATTTTATTGATTGATTGATGAGAAGGATAAAAGAGAGAGAGAGAGAGAGAGAGAGAGAGAACCGAATATCACACTGGTACATGTGCTGCCAGGGATTGAACTCAGGACCTCATGCTTGAGAGTCCAGTGTCCCATCCACTGCGCCGCCTCCCAGAACACCCCTGCTCATTTCTTAGATCCCACCTATGAGTGAGGTTCCCCTGTGTTCATCCTTCAACTTCTGGCTTATTTTACTCGACACAGTTCCCTCCACGAGCATGATTCCCATGGTGCTCTGCTTTTCTATCTTCTCCATTTTGATTTTGTATGAATTTATTCTCCTGCTTTTTTTCTCTCTCTTTTCTTTTTCTTTCTTTTTTTTTTTTTTTTTTTACCAGAGCATTGCTCAGCTCTGGTGTAAGGTGTGGTGGGAATTGAAACTGAGACCTCAGAGCCTCAGGCATGAAATTTTTTTTTTTTTGCATAGAAAAACAATGGTCCCTGAGGTGGTGCTGTAGATAAAGCATTAGATGTTCAAGCATGAGGTCCTGAGTTTGATCCCTGGTGGTGCATGTACCAGAGTGATGTCTGGTTCTTTCTCTCTTCCTATCTTTCTAATAAATAATCTTAAAAAAAAAAAAAAAGAAGAAGAAGTGGTCTGGAAGGTGGCGCAGTGGATAAGGCATTGGACTCTCAAGCATGAGGTCCTGAGTTCAATCCCTGGCAGCACATGTACCAGAGTGATGTCTGGTTCTCTCTCCTATCTTTCTCATGAATAAATAAATTCTTAAAAAAAAAAAAGAAAACAAAAAAACACATCATGACTTTTCTAACAACCCAACATCTCCCTAGTTCCTCCCATCCTATTTTTTTTCCATCTACTCTATGGAATATAAAGACTGTTGGTCTATTAATTTGCTACTTCTAGCAATGAACTCATCTGATTCCTCATTAGGTAAATCTTTCTGACCTTTTGCATTTATTTACTCTCTGTGGTTTCTTCACTGTACTAACAAGATAAATCACACATTAGAGACAAGCAGTGATATCTATTTCTACTGCCGTGTGTGGGAGCTGGAGACCTCCACTCTGTTCCATTTCAGTGAGCTGATACGACAAAGAGTATGTTCTCTGGCTCTCTTCCACGATTGGGGGAAAGAGTGCGAAGTTTTAATGACCTATTAGGAGGCACAGGGGAATTTTGCAAAGTCTAATGAGCTTCTGAAAGCACCTGGATAACACTTCCTTCTTTCAAAGATGTATTTGTGAAGAGAAAATGAATGCAGAGTCTATTCATTTTCCTTGTGACATGCCGAACCACTCTGCATTTTAATGTTTGTATCAATCTGACTCAGAAGCTTCTGAAATAACTGAGTTTATGATTCTCACATAAAAGTGAATCAAATGTAGAGAGATGAAATATCTGTGTACTAGGAAGAAAGACTTTTACAAAGAGACAGTCTTATCAAGGTGATGATTTAAAAGTTTATAAATACCTAGAGAAACTTGAAATTATGGCAGGTTTTCCTAGAGAAAACCTTAAAGCAACAATCTTTATTTATTTATTATTTATGTAAAATTTTAATTTTTGTTTATTTATTTATTGGACAAAGACAGCCAGAAATTGAGAGGGAAGAGGGTAACAGAGAGGAAAAGAGACAGAGAGACACCTGCAGCACTGCTTCACCACTTGCAAAGCTTTCTCCTGCAGATGGAGATCAGGGACTTGATCCTGCGTCTTTGGCATTGTAGCATTGAACCAGGTGTGTCACCACCCGGCCCCAAGCAACAATGTTTATAACAATGGGAACGTAATATGTGTATATTGTGATTCCTAGGTATTGGACTCTGTGCTAGTTTCCTGAGTTGTGGTGCCAAAGCCTCACAGACTGGGAATAATTAAAGAGCAGAGATTAATTTTCTCACAGTTCTGGGGGCTACATGTCAAAAATCAAGATATTGGGCCAGGTGGAGGCACACCTGGCTGAGCGCATATGCTACAGTGTGCAAGGAACCAGGTTCCAGCCCTCAGTCCTCACCCGCAGGGGGAAGCTTTGTGAGTGGTGAGGTAGGGCTGTAGGTCTCTCTCTCACCCCCTGTCCCTCTTGATCTGGCTGTCTCTATCCAATAAAGATAATAAACTTTTTAAGAAATCATGATATGGGCAGGAAGTGCTGTCTCCAAAATCTCTAGAGGAGGAGCTTTTTGAGTCTCTTCTAGTTTCTAGTAGCTCAAAGTGATCCTTGACATAACTTCCATCTCTGCTTCCCAGAGTCCTCTTGTTATGGGTTTATCAGACACTATGCATATTAGATTCTGGATCTCTCTACTGACTTCATCATCCCCATCTTCTTTTTTTTATTTTATTTTAAGATTTACTTATTTATGAGAAATAGAGAAAGAACCAGATATCACTCTGGTACATGTGTTCTGGGGGATTGAACATGGGACCTCATACTTGAGAGCCCAATGCTTTATCCACTGTGCCACCTTCCAGACCACATCGACTGATTTCATCTTTTATTGATTTTCATCATTTTATTAATTTATTTTTCCCTTTTGTTGCCCTTGCTGTTTATCGTTGTTGTTATTATTGTTGTTTTTATTGCTGTCATTGTTGTTGGATGGATGGGACAGAGAGAAATGGAGAGAGGAGGGGAAGACAGAGGGGGAGAGGAAGACAGACACCTGCAGACCTGCTTCACTGTCTGTGAAGCGACTCCCCTGCAGGTGGGGAGCCGGGGGCTTGAACCAGGATCCTTACACCAGTCCTGTGCTCTGTGCCATGTGCATTTAACCCGCTGTGCTACTGCCTAACTCCCCTGATTTCATTTTAACTAGACTCTGTCTGCAAATATTCTACTTCCAAATAAGTGCTCTTCTACAGGTAAACAAGGTTAGAACTTTTGTATACACACACACACACACACACACACACACACACACACACACACACACACACACACACACGTAGAAAGAGACTCCAAACTTCTTTCTTCGCTAATAAATCTGCTGTATTTAAAAAAGTTTAATTTATTTTATCAGATAGAGACAGAGAGAGAAATTTAGAGGGGAGAAGGAGGCTGAGAGGATGAGAGACACCTGCAGCACTGCTTCACCACTTGTGAAGCTTTCCCCCTGTAGGTGGGGACCAGGGGTTTGAACCTGGGTCCTTGAGCACTATAATGTGTGTACTTAACCAGGTGCACTACTGCCTGGCCCAAACTTGCTACATATATATATACTGAATAGAGTCAGAAAGAAATTGAGAAGAAAGGGGAAAATAGGGAGAGAGAAAGAGACACCTACAGTTCTTGGGGGTTTGAACCTGGGTCCTTGCACATTGTAGCATGTGTTCTCAACCAGTTGTACCACCACCCGGCCCTCCTCCTCCTCCTCCTCCTCTTCTTTCTTCTTCTCCTTCTCCTTCTCCTTCTCCTTCTCCTTCTCCTTCTCCTTCTCCTTCTTCTTCTTCTTCTCCTCCTCCTCCTCCTCCTCCTCCTCCTCCTCCTCCTCCTCCTTCTTCTCATTCTTCTCCTCCTTCTCCTTCTTCCTTCCCTAAAGTCATTTTTAAAATATTTTATTTATTTATTTATTTATTTATGAATGAGAAGAGGAGAGATAGGAGGAGAGAGAAAGAACCAGACATCACTCTGGGACATGTGCTGCCGGGGATCGAACATGGGACCTCCTGCTTGAGAGTCCATAGCATTATCGCTGCGCTACCTCCTGGACCGCCCCAAGATAATTTTTTAAAAGATCTCATTTATTTATTTATTAATGAGGAAGACAGGAGAAGAGAAAGAACACTCACGTACATGTACTGCTGGGGATTGAATTTGGGATATCATGCCTGAGAGTTCAATTCTTTATCCATTGTGCTACCTCCAGGACCACCCTCCTCCTTCCTCCTTTTACCTTTTTTCTTTCTTTCTTTTTTAAAAAGACTTATTTTATTTATTTATTCCCTTTTGTTGCCCTTGTTTTATTGTTGGAGTTATTGTTGTTGTTGTTATTGATGTCTTCGTTGTTGGATAGGACAGAGAGAAATGGAGAGAGGAGGGGAAGGCAGAGAGGGGGAGAGAAAGACAGACACCTGCAGACCTGCTTCACCGCCTGTGAAAGGACTCCCCTGCAGGTAGGGGGCCTGGACTTGAACCGGGATCCTTATGCCAGTCCATTAACACTTTGCACCACATGCGCTTAACCCGTTGCACTACTGCCTGACTCCCTTTTTTTGTTTCTCTTCTGTGGTGAATATTCTGTCCATGTCCTCTCTCCATTTTTGGATGGGGTCATTTATTGTGGTTGAGTTTGGTAAGCTCTTTATATGTTTTGGTTATTAAATTCTTGTCTGATGTGTGGCATGTAATGATCTTCTCCCATTCTATGAGGAGTCTCTCTGTTTGAGTATTGGTTTCTTTTGCTGTGCAGAAGTTTTTTAATTTGATGTAGTCCCATACATTTATGCTTGCTTTAGTCTTCTTTGTAATTGGATTTGTTTCATTGAAGATGGCTTTAGAATTTATGTGGAAAAGACTTCCGCCAATATTTTCCTCTTAAGTATCTGATAGTTTCTGGTCTAAAATCCAAGTCCTTGATCCACTTAGAATTCATTTTTGTGTTTAGTGAAATATAGTGGTTCAGTTTCATTCTTCTGCGTATTTCAACCCATTTTTTCCAACACCATTTGTTGAAAAGACTCTGCTTTACCTATTGAATAGATTGGGTGCCTTTGTCAAAGATTAGATGTCCATAGGTGTGGGGGCTCACTTCTGGGCTCTCAATTCTATTCCACTGGTCAGTGTGTCTATTCATGTTCCATTACCAAGCAGTTTTGATAACAATGGCCCTATAGTACAATTTGAGATCTGGGAATGTGATGCCTCCAGTTCTGTTCTTTCTTCTCAAGATTGTTTTGGCAATTCCAGGTCTTTTCTGGTTCCAGATAAACATTTGTAGCATTTGTTCTATTCTCCTAAAAAATGTGTGTGGGGGGTAGGGTGGTAGCATAGCGGGTTAAGCGCAGATGGTGCAAAGTGCAAGGACCAGTGTAAGGATTCCGGGTCAAGTTCCCAGCTCCCCACCTGCAGGGAAGTTGCTTCACAAGCAGTGAAGCAGGTCTGCAGGTGTCTCTCTTTTTCTCCCCCTCTCTGTCTTCCCCTCCTCTCTCCATTTCTCTCTGTCCTATCCAACAGCAATGACAGCAATGGGAACAGTAACAATAACAACAACGATAATTAAGGGCAACAGTAGGGGAAAAAATAGTCTCTAGGAGCAGTGGATTCATGGTGCAGGCCCTGAGATAACCCCGGAAGCAAAATAATAATAATAATAATAATAATAATAATAATAATAATAATAATAATAATAATAATGTGGTTAGGATCTTGAGCATTGAATTTGTATATGGCTCTGGGTAGTATATTCATTTTGATGATGCTAATTCTTCCAACCCATGAACATGGAATATCTTTCCACTTCTTCGTGTCTTTTTCTATTTCCTTGAGTAGTGACTCATAATTTTCAGTGTACAAGTCTTTCACTTCTTTGGTTAGGTTTATTCCTAGATATTTTATTGTTGTTGTTGTTATAGTTAAAGAAATTGATTTCTGAATTTCAACTTCTTCTACCTTAGTGTTTGCATAGAGGAATGCCACTGACTTTTGAATGTTAATTTTGTAGTCTGACACCTTACTGTATTGCGTGGTGATTTCCAAAAGCTTCTTGCTGAATTCTTTAGGTTTTTCTATGTATACTATCATGTCATCAGCAAATAGGGAGAGTTTGACTTCTTCTCTTTCTGTATGCCTTTAATTCCTTGCTCCTGCCTGATTGCTATGGCAAGAACTTCCAACACTATGTTGAATAGTAATGGTGATAGTGGGCAGCCCTGTCTAATACCTGATCTGAGGGGAAATGCTTCCAGTTTTTCACCATTGAGTATGTTGTTGGCTGTAGGTTTGCTATATATAGATTCCACTACCTTCAGGAATTTTCCATCTATTCCCATTTTTTGTAGCGTTTTGATCATGAAGGGATATTGAATATTGTCAAAGGCTTTCTCTGCATCTATTGATATGACCATGTGGTTTTTGGTCTTGCTTTTATTGATGTAGATCACATTGATTGATTTATGTATTTGAAACTAACCTTGCATCCCTGAGATAAGCCCCACTTGGTCATGATGAACAATCTTTTTAATAGACTGTTGTATCTTGTTGGCTAGAATTTTGTTCAATATTTTAGCATCTATGTTCATCAGAGATATTAGTCTGTAGTTTTCTTTTTTGGTTGTGTCCCTGTCTGCTTTTGGTATCAGAGTGATGTCGGCTTCATAGAAGCTGGAAGGGAATATTCCAGTGTCTTCAATATTCTGGAAGACTTTTAAAAGTAGAGGCATTAGTTTTCTTTGAAGGTTTTGTAGAATTCATTTGTAAAACCATCTGGTCCAGGACTTTAATTCTTGGGAAGGTTTTTGATAACTGTTTCAATATCATTCGCTGTGATGGGCCTGTTCATGTTATCTAGTTCCTCTTTACTTAATTTTGGAAGTTGGTAGGTATCTAGGAAATCAACCATTTCTTCCAGGTTCTCTAACTTGGTGGCATAGAGTTGTTCTTAGAAGCCTCGCATGATGTGTTGAATTTCTGCAGTGTCTGTTGTGATATCTCCTCTTTGAATTACAATCTGATTTTTTTGTTTTGTAAGTCTGGCTAAAGGTTTGTTGATTTTGTTCACTCTTACAAAGCACCAACATTTATTTTCATTGATCTTTTGTGTTCTTTCAGTGTTATTGTCAAGGTTATTTATTTCTGTCCTAACTTTAGTGATTTCTGTCCTTCTGGTTGCTTTAGGATTCCTTTGTTCTCTCTTTCTTTTTTCTTCTCTTCTTTTCTCATTTGTCTTTCTGTTTTAGATTTTATTTATTGACACAGGATAGATAGAAGATAAAGAACTAAGCCGGTGGTAGATAGTATAATGGTTATGCAAAGAGACTCATCCCTGAGGCTCCAAAGTCCCATGTTCAGTCCTCCACACCACCATAAACCAGAGTTGATAAGTACTCTGGTAAAAAGAAGAAACAAACAAACAAATACCTAGAACATCACACTGGCACAAGGAATGGAATGGAATGGAATGCCAGGGATTGAACTCAGGAACTCATGCTTCCAAGTTTAGTGCTCTACTTAGCCACCTCCTGAGCCCCTCTGGTTTCCTAAAATTAAATTATCATGATGGTAGACTTTTGGTAATCAGAATTCTTTTATTTCTTAATATTTTATTTATTAATGAGAGGGATAGGAGAGAGAAAGAATTAGACATTGTGGTCCGGGATGTGGCGCAGTGATAAGGCTTTGGACTCTCAAGCATGAGGTCCTGAGTTCGATCCCTGGTAGCACATGTGCCAGAGTGATGTCTGGTTCTTTCTCTCACCGCCTATCTTCTCATGAATAAATAAATAAAATCTTTTTTTAACAAAAAAAAAAAGAATCAGACATCACTCTGGTACATGTGCTGCCAGGGATTGAACTCAGGACCTCATGCTTGAGAGTCCAATGCTTTATCTACTGCGCCACCTCATAGACCATTATTATTATTATTATTATTATTATTATTATTATTATTTACCAGAGCACTGCTCAGCTCTGGCTTATGGTGGTACAGGGGGTTGAACCTGTGACTTTGCAGTCTCAGGTATGAGAGTCTCTTTTCATAACCATTATGCTATCTACCCCTGCCCAGTAATCAGAATTCTTTCTCTCTCTTTTTAAGAATTTATTTATTCACCTCCCAGATCACGGTAATCAGAATTCTCTACTGACTGTCTCTCTTTTTTTAATTATCTTTATTTATTATTGGATAGAGACAGTCAGAAATTCTGAAGGAAAGACAGAGAAAGAGAAAGAGACACTGCTCATGAAGCTTCCCCTGCAGGTGGAGGCTGGGGGCTCGAACCCCAGTCCTTGTGCACTATAACACATGTTCTCAACCAGGTGAGCCACCACCCAGTCCCTTGACTTTCTCTCTTATTTATTTTAATTAATTAATTAATTAATTAATTTTATAGATATATGTATATTTGCTTTATTTTATAAACATGAGTCAGTTGAGCGTGCATATTACAATGTGCAAAGGCCTGGGTTCAAGCCCCTTGCTCCACCTACGGGGGAAAGCTTCACAAGTGGTGAAGCAAATCTGCAGGTGTCTTTTTTTCTTCTTTTTTAAAAAATTTCTTTATTGGGGAATTAATGTTTTACATTCAATACTAAATACAATGGTTTATACATGCTTAACATTTCTCAGTTTTCCATATAACAATACAACTCCATATTTTAATTTATTTTTTGATGAGAAGATTGAGACCGAAAATCAGAGAGAGGGAGAGACGATGAGGAGTAGCCACGGCCATAACATTGCAGCTTCTTTCAGTGTTGTGGGGGCTGGGCTTGACCTTGATTGCAAATATAGCAAAACAACGCACTAGCCAACTAGCTGTTCTGAGAGCACCAGAATTTCCACTTGAAACAAATATTTATTATATATATTGTGTGTATGTGTGGGAGTTTTGCAGTCAGTTGGGAGATACCTCACCTGGTAGATGACATATTTTACCATGCAAGAGGACCTGGGTTCAAGCTCCTGGAACCACATGAGAGGACCATGCACAGGAAGAGCTCAAATAGTGCACCAGTGCTATGGTGGCTCCTTTCTTTCTGCCTCTTCTTTTTCTCATTCTCCCCATTTGTCATTTCCTTATACTAAAATAAAGGGAGGAATACAGGAGAGTTTACTAGGAATGGTGGATCTCATAGGCACATAAAACTCAGGTGGCAGGGCCAGGTGGTGGCTCACCTGGTTGAATGCACACATTACAGTGCACAAGGACCCGGGTTCAGGCCCCTGGTCTCCACCTGCAGGGGGAGGCTTCATGAGTGGGAAGCAGGGCTGCAGGTGTCTCTCTCCCTCTTTATCTTCCTCCCTCTCAATTTCTGTCTCTAGCCAATATATATATATATATATATAAAATTGAGGTGGCAAAAAAAAAAAAAAGGGAAAGAAATTCATTAAACACACACACACTGGCAACCATCTTATTTAAAAGGCTTGCGTGTGGCTTTTCAATTCTAGCTTGGCCAGTGCTCTTCATAAAACCTCTTGTGTCACCTCATTCTGTATGGCTCTCTTGAATCAGGGAAGCTGTCAAGTTGAAAATGGTAAATGACCCTTCAGCCTTTGCTAGGAAACATTATCTATTCAATTAATGGCCCATAAAATGATTTAGGTAAAAGACAAGACTGCAGTTTCTTCTTCCAAAGGAGAAAGATGATACTGACTAATTTACCAAACTTCAGGCTTTTAAAAGGTTTTAGGAAATGTAAAAACATCCCTCACATAGGAATATCGAAACCACCAGAAGAAACCAGAAGCTAAAAGGCAGAAGAAAGACTAATAGTTACATTTTGTAAAGGAGAAAGCATCACCAGTTCTTTTTTGTGTGTGTGTTAACATTTGTGCCTCACTGTCTCAGCTAATTTCTTTTTGGTTAATACTGATGTTGACATGGAATAAGATGAACAGTGAAGCGTAGAATAAACGTGAATATGGTCTCATCCTAGGGAATCTATACAGAGCCTTTGCTCTTTATCATACTGCCAGTAAAGTTGCTTAATAACAATAATCTGAATTTAAAAAGAGAGTGTGTGGAGCACTGTATCATCCGAGATTTCACTAAGATGCCAGTATGTAGATGATATTATACTCTGGCAATATAAATCTTGACAAATTTTTAGTATTCTCTATGCCATGACATTGTTGACTTTATCAATACCTAAAAGGGTTCTTTTAATTCAGGAACTTATAGTAAATTCAGAAAGGTTACAGACTACATAATGGTGTGAGACCAATGCTTTCTGAAGTTGTTGATGTAAGCGTGGCTCCCCCCCCCCCTTTGTTTTTCCCTCTCCCTTCTCCACCCAGCCCTTTTTGTTTTTCTCTTTTTTCCCTTGGCTATCTTGTTTTTCACCAGAACACTACCCAAGTTCTGGTTTATGATGGTGATGAGGACTGAACCTGATACTTTAATACCTCAGGCATAAGAATCTGTTGTGTAAATTGTTGTGTTTAGCTTTCCTCAGCCTAGCATGGGTTTTATAGCATTGCTCCTCATGTCCAGTTCCACATGAGGAAACTGGTAAGACCAATAGAGTAAGTCTCAGGGGATGTCAATACTACCTAACTCCCCATGGTGTTCCTCTTTCTTCTCTTACCCCTCCTCTGCAGCTTTGCTTGGTCTGCTCCAGACATCTACACAATCTCATGGTACTTGCTCAGAGTTCTGGAGGACTGAGTTTTTTTAGCATTTGGAAGTCCTATGTCTCTTCCTGAGAAGGTCTCCTCACTGCATAATACTGTAACCATCTTGTCTGTTCTGTCCCTGGGTTACTCCAAACCAGGAGGGGTGGGTGGAATGCTATGAGGGTGCTGTTCAATTTCTAAGATTCACAGAGCAACTTATCACTTGAGAGCTTGTTTGGAGGTTCTAGCAGGGGAGTGCAGCTACTTGTATACCCTCAACCAAAGACCGGTCTGTCTCTATTCAGGGAAGGCCGTCCTCTTCGATCAGCGCACAGCTTTGGGAGGGACACACATGGAGCGGAGAGGGAGGAAGGCGACACCCACCTAGCCAGCCAGATCAGCCGAATCAACCCTGGCGATCAATGGGGTGACAGATGTTGCAGCCAGATCACCCTCACATCCAACTTATCACTTGAATTAGACTGAACAACTCTCTGTCAGAAGCAGCAGTTATACTCTTGGATTCAGTCATCCATCCATCCACCCACTTACTCTGGTCCTTTCTTCTTTCTCACAACACTTAAAGCATTCAAACACTAGGTCCAGGTGATGATGTTCCCAATAAAGTGCACATGTTACCATGTACAAGAACCGAGGTTCAAGCCCTCAGTCCCCATCTGTAGGGAAGGAAGCTTCATGAGTGTTAAAGCAGTGCTGCAGATGTCACTCTTTCTCCCTCTATATTTGCCCCTTCTCTGTCAGTTTCTCTCTTTCTCTATCCTAAGTAAATAATAGTTAAAAAAAAGCCCTCAAACACATAAATTTGAGCACATTCTTTTTCTGGTCAAACTCTAAATTTCCTTTGCTCCTAGGGTAAACCTTAATTCTTAGACCATTTGCCACCCCTTTGTTCTCCAAGTATTTAATTCATGTGCCATACATTGTACAGGACTAGTTTAAAAAATTTGAGTCAATTAAGAAATTCCTGACATTGCTCAAATAGATAAGACGTCTGGGCTGTGTAAGTTCACATTGGAGCCAGGAGAGATAGTAAAAAAGTAATTATAACATACAAACAAAAAGTATGAGGTAGTACTGGGCAGTGGTGCACCCAGCTGAGTGTACACATTACAGTGAGCAAGGATCCAGACTCAAGGTAGGGCCCCTAGTCCCCATATGCAGGGGGGAAGCTTCAGTAACAGTGAAACAGTGCTATAATGTCTTTCTTTCTCTCTTCCTCTCTATCTTCACTTCCTTCTCAATTTCTCTCAGTCTTATCAGATAAGTAAATAACTAAAATTTAAAGTTAACAAGAAAGTATGCTAGGTGATAGACATAAGAAAATAAAACAAAAAACTAAAACAAACAAAACCAGAACAAAGGCCATGGTTTTAAGTTGCTTTAAATTTTTTTAAAATTACCTTTATTTATTTATTAGATAGAGACAGCCAGAAATTGAGAGGGAAGGGGGAAAGGCAGAGAGGCAGAGAGACACCTGCAACACTGCTTCATCACTCATAAAGCTTTTCCCCTGCAGATGGGGACCGCGGGCTTGAATGCAGGTCCTTGCACATTGTAACATGTGCGCTCTACCAGGTGCCCCTTTAAATTGCCTTTTTACCACCTGGCCCCTTTAAATTGCCTTATTTTTTTCCGTTTGTTGCCCTTGTTGCTCTTATTGTTGTTATTGTTGCCATTGCTGTTGTTGTTGGATAGGACAGAGAGAAATGGAGAGAGGAGAAGAAGACAGAGAGGAGAGAAAGATAGACACCTGCAGACCTGCTTCACCGCTTATGAAGCGACTCCCCTGCAGGTGGGGAGCTGGGGGCTCGAACCAGGATCCTTACTCTGGACCTTGCACTTGCGACTTGTGAGCTTAACCTGCTGGGCTACCGCTTGGACCCTTAAGTTGCCTTTTAAATCAAATTCCTAACTGCCAATCATCTGCTCTTTGCCTTTCTCATGCAATGGCCACCAGTATGTGCTCTGCTTCAGGAACTTTGCATATGTTGCTCCTCTGTGTGCAAAGACCCCCAGCACCATTTGTTTCTTACTTTAGTCAGTTCTTTGCTCAAATGCTGTCCTGAGAGGTTCAAGCCCATTTCATCAAAAGGCCTATCCTAGCACTTTCTATCTCCTTGTTTTACTTTTTTTTTTAATGTGATATTTTCATCTTAGTCTAATATTTGTGTTGATTTATTGTCTCTGCCTGCACTTGAACTTGAGTACCAAGAGGTCAGGACGTTTGTATAATTCTTTCCACTTTTCTACTTCTAGCAATTACAGATAGTATTTATTACCTGGTTCCCAGTTCTGCACTGTTGCTGCGGCTTCTGGAGTGGAGATGGAAGTCAACAAGATCTTTTTTTTTTTTTTTTTTAATTTATTTTTTTTATTTAAGAAAGGATTAATTAACAAAACCATAGGGTAGGAGGGGTACAACTCCACACAATTCCCACCGCCCAATCTCCATATCCCACCCGCTCCCCCGATAGCTTTCCCATTCTCTATCCCTCTGGGGGCATGGACCCAGGGTCATTGAGGGTTGCAGAAGGTAGAAGGTCTGGCTTCTGTAATTGCTTCCTCGCTGAACATGGGCGTTGACTGGTCGGTCCATACTCCCAGTCTGCCTCTCTCTTTCCCCAGTAGGATGGGTCTCTGGGAAGCTGAGCTCCAGGACACATTGGTGGTGTCCTCAATCTAGGGAAGTCTGGCCGGCATCCTGATGACACCTGGAACCTGGTGACTAAAAAGAGAGTTAACATACAAAGCCAAACAAATTGTTGAGCAATCATGGACCCAAAGCTTGGAAAAGTGGAGAGGAAGTATTAGGGAGGTACTCACTGCAAACTCTAGTATACTTCTGCTTTCTTACTTTGGTGCCATACTCCAAACTCAGTCAATTTCTGCTTTGTGTTTCTACTTCTTTTTTTTTACATGCATAACATTCCCCAGATTCCCATTTAGCAATACAACCCCCACTATTTCATTCATCATTTTTCATGGACCTGTATTCTCCCCACCCACCCACCCACCCCAGAGTCTTTTACTTTGGTGTAATACTCCAATTCCATTTCAGGTTCGACTTGTGTTTTCTTTTCTAATCTTGTTTTTCAACTTCGGCCTGAGAGTGAGATCATCCCATATTCATCCTTCTGTTTCTGACTTATTTCACTCAACATGATTTTTTCAAGGTCCATCCAAGATCGGCTGAAAACGGTGAAGTCACCATTTTTTACAGCTGAGTAGTATTCCATTGCGTATATATACCACAGCTTGCTCAGCCACTCATCTGTTGTTGGACACCTGGGTTGCTTCCAGGTTTTGGCTATTACAAATTGTGCTGCCAAGAACATATGTGTACACAGATCTTTTTGGATGGATGTGTTGGGTTCCTTAGGATATATCCCCAGGAGGGGAATTGCAGGGTCATAGGGTAGGTCCATTTCTAGCCTTCTGAGAGTTCTCCAGACTGTTCTCCACAGAGGTTGGACCAATTGACATTCCCACCAGCAGTGCAGGAGGGTTCCTTTGACCCCACACCCTCTCCAGCATTTGCTGCTGTTACCTTTTCTGATGTGTGACATTCTCACAGGAGTGAAGTGATATCTCATTGTTGTCTTGATTTGCATTTCTCTGACAATCAGAGACTTGGAGCATTTTTTCATGTGTTTCTCGGCCTTTTGGATCTCTTCTGTGGTGAATATTCTGTCCAAGTCCTCCCCCCATTTTTGGATGGGGTTATTTGTTGTCTTGTTGTTGAGTCTGGTAAGCTCTTTATATATGTTGGTTATTAAACTCTTATCTGATGTATGGCATGTAAAGATCTTCTCCCATTCTGTGAGGGGTCTCTTGATTTGGGTAGTGGTTTCTTTTGCTGTGAAGAAGCTTTTTAATTTGATGTAGTCCCATAGGTTTATACTTGCCTTAGTCTTCCTTGTAATTGGATTCGTTTCATTGAAAATGTCTTTAAAATTTATGCGGAAAAAAGTTCTTCCAATATTTTCCTCTAAGTATCTGATAGTTTCTGGTCTAACATCCAAGTCCTTGATCCACTTGGAATTTACTTTTGTATTTGGTGAAATACAGTGATTCAGCTTCATTCTTCTGCATGTTTCAACCCATTGTTTCCAACACCATTTGTTGAAGAGACTCTGCTTTCCCCATGTAATAGTCTGGGCCCCTTTGTCAAAGATTAGATGTCCATAGGTGTGGGGCCTCATTTCTGGGCTCTCAATTCTATTCCACTGGTCAGTGTGTCTGTTCATGTTCCAGTACCAAGCAGTTTTGATGACAATGGCCCTATAATATAGTTTGAGATCTGGCAGTGTGATGCCTCCGGTTCTGTTCTTTTTTCTCAAGATTGTTTTGGCAATTCTAGGTCTTTTCTGGTTCCAGATAAACATTTGTAGCATTTGTTCTATTCTCCTAAAAAATGTGCTTGGGATCTTGATGGGGATAGCATTAAATTTGTAGATGGCTCTGGGTAATATATTCATTTTGATGATGTTAATTCTTCCAACCCATGAGCATGGAATATCTTTCCATTTCTTTGTGTCTTTTTCAATTTCTTTGAGTAGTGACTCATAATTTTCAGTATACAAGTCTTTCACTTCTTTGGTTAGGTTTATTCCTAGATATTTTATTGTTTTTGTTGCTATAGAAAAAGGAACTGATTTCTGGATTTCAATTTCTTCTACCTTAGTGTTTGCATAGAGGAATGCCACTGACTTTTGAATGTTAATTTTATAACCTGACACATTACTGTATTGCCTGATGATTTCCAAAAGCTTCTTGCTAGATTCCTTAGGTTTTTCCATGTATACTATCATGTCATCTGCAAATAAGGAGAGTTTGACTTCTTCTCTTCCAATCTGTATTCCTTTAATTCCTTGCTCCTGCCTGATTGCTATGGCAAGAACTTCCAACACTATGTTGAATAGTAATGGTGATAGTGGGCAGCCCTGTCTAGTACCTGATCTGAGGGGAAATGCTTCCAGTTTTTCACCATTGAGTATGATGTTGGCTGTAGGTTTGCTATATATAGACTCCACTATCTTCAGGAATTTTCCATCTATTCCTATTTTTTGTAGTGTTTTGATCATAAAGGGATGCTGTATTTTGTCAAAGGCTTTCTCTGCATCTATTGATATGACCATGTGGTTTTTGGTCTTGCTTTTGTTGATGTGGTGGATCACATTGATTGATTTACGTATATTAAACCAACCTTGCATGCCTGGGATAAACCCCACTTGGTCATGATGGACAATCTTTTTGATATACTGCTGTATCCGGTTGGCTAGAATTTTGTTCAATATTTTCGCATCTATGTTCATCAGAGATATTGGTCTGTAGTTTTCTTTTTTGGTTGTGTCCCTGTCTGCTTTTGGTATCAGGGTGATGTTGGCTTCATAGAAGCTGGCAGGGAGTATTCCAGTGTCTTCAATCTTCTGGAAGACTTTTAAAAGTAGAGGTATTAGTTCTTCTTTGAAAGTTTTGTAGAATTCATTTGTAAAACCATCTGGTCCAGGACTTTTATTTTTGGGAAGATTTTTGATAACTGTTTCAATTTCATTAGCTGTGATGGGCCTATTCATGTTATCCACTTCCTCTTTACTTAGTTTTGGAAGTTGGTAGGTATCTAGGAAATCATTCATTTCTTCCAGGTTCTCTAACTTGGTGGCATATAGTTGTTCATAGAAGCCTCGCATGATATGTTGAATTTCTGCAGTGTCTGTTGTGATATCTCCTCTTTCATTTACTATCCGATTTATTTGGGTCTTCTCCCTTTTTTGTTTTGTGAGTCTGGCTAAAGGTTTGTCGATTTTGTTTACTCTTTCGAAGAACCAACATTTACTTTCATTGATCTTTTGTATGGTTTTCCTATTCTCAATGTTATTTATTTCTGCCCTAACTTTAGTAATTTCTGTCCTTCTGGTTGCTTTAGGGTTCCTTTGTTGTTCTTCTTCTAGGTCTTTAAGATGTGAAATCAGGCTGTTTATTTGTGCCTTTTCTTGTTTCCTAATGTGTGATTGTATAGCTATGAACTTCCCTCTTAGGACTGCTTTAGCTGTGTCCCAAATATTTTGATAGCTTGTGTCTTCATTTTCATTGAACTCTCGAAACATTTTGATTTCTTCCTTGATTTCCTCTTTGACCCAGAAGTTGTTAAGAAGTGTACTGTTGAGCTTCCACATTTTGGCACTGTTACTAATCTTTTGTTGATTGTTAAGTGTTAGTTTAATTCCACTGTGGTCTGAGAAGATGCTTGGGATGATTTCAGTGCTCTTGAATAGGCTGATGCTGTCTTTGTGGCCTAACATATGGTCTATCCTTGAGAATGATCCATGTGGATTTGAGTAAAATGTGTATTCCAGTTTCTTGGGATGAATGACTCTGAAAATGTCCAATAGTTCTAGTTTATCTATCTCTTCATTTAGCTCCCTTATGTCTTTACTGATTTTCTGCCTGGATGATCTGTCAAGTTGAGATAGTGGGGTGTTGAAGTCCCCTACTATGATTGTGTTACTGTTAATATATTGCTGTAGCTCTTTCAGTAGAAGTTTGATGTATTTAGATGGCTTCTCATTGGGTGCATAGATATTAATAATTGTTAAGTCCTCTTGATTGACTGATCCTCTGAGCATTAAGTAGTGTCCATTCCTATCTTTTTTAATCTTATCTATTTTAAAGTCTATCATGTCAGATATGAGAATAGCTGTTCCTGCCCTTTTTTGTGGGCCATTGGCTTGAATGATAGTTTTCCATCCTTTCACTTTAAGTCTGTGTTTGTCTTGTTGCGTTAGGTGAGTTTCCTGTAGACAACATATTGTTGGGTTGTGTTTTCTGATCCATCTTCCTACTCTGTGTCTTTTAATAGGTGAATTCAGGCCATTCACATTTATTGATATCAAAGATTGAAGATATTTTAACGCCATTCTTGTAGAGTTTTAGAGTGTTTTGATATATGTTCTATTTGTGGTGGTCTGGTTGTTTATAGGAAACCTTTCAGAACTTCTTTCAAGGCAGGCTTGGTGATGGTTGCTTCCTTCAACTGTTGCTTGTCTGAGAAGGTTTTGATGCTTCCATCTAGTCTGAATGACAATCTAGCAGGATATAGTATTCTTGGCTGAAAGCCTTTCTCATTGAGCACTCGATAGATATCTTGCCAGTCTCTTCTGGCCTGTAGTGTTTGTATGGAGAAGTCCGCTGCTAATCTTATGGGTTTTCCTTTGTAGGTGACTCTTTGTTTTTCTCTTGCAGCCTTGAGGATCCTTTCTTTATCCTTATTCCTTTCCAATCTAAGTATGACATGTCTTGGTGTCTTTAGGTCTGGGTTAATTCTGTTTGGGACCCTCTGGGCTTCTTGAATCTTTATGTCTTTGGTGTTGTCTAGACTAGAGAAATTTTCAGCTATTATGGCCTGGAGAACGCTTTCTTCCTCCCCTTCTCTTTCTTCCTCTGGTAAGCCAACAATGCGTATATTGTTTCTTTTGAAGTCATCCCATAGGACTCTGTTGTTGTTTTCAGCATCTCTTAATCTCTTTTTGAGATCTCTTACTTCTTTTTGAGTTGTCTCTAATTCATCCTCAATCTTGCTAATTCTGTCTTCAGCCTCATTGATTCTATTCTCTCTGCCCTCTACTGCTTTCTGGAGTTCATCTATTTTGTTGCCCTGCTCTGATACTGTTTTAGCTTGTTCAGCTAGTTGCCTTCTTAGCTCAGCAATTTCAGCTTTCAGCTCTCTAATAACCATGCGATTATTAGAATTTTCTTCCATATTCTCATTTGTTGTTCCTGCAGTTCTGATTACAATTTTTTCAAATTCTTTACTCACTCCTGTTATTATTTCCTTAGCTAATGTTTGGATGTTGAACTCGTTGTTTTGTGCTTCACCCTCTGGAGGACTTTTAGCTGGACTCTTGTCCTGGTTCGAGTCTCCATTATTTTTTCTTGTTGTTTTAACCATTTTATATAAGTTAACAGTTTTTTCAATCCCTGAGTTGGAGTTCAGTGGTGTAAAAGCCTTTTTTTTTTCCCCTGTAGGCTATGGTAGCCTGAGGGCTTTTAAACTATCAATAGGCTTCTTGGCTTAATCAATGACTCCTGACCAAGAGATAAAGCAGGGTGTGGCAGAGATAATCCAGTGGTTATGCAAAGAGACTTTCACAGCCCCTCAGCTATGCCACCGAGGTATAGGTCTTCTCCCGAGTTTCCCGGTTAGATCTCTGTGCCCTGGTGTCCCTCCCTGTTGCTGCTCCAGATTCTGAGGGTAGTAGCAATGGAGACTCAGAGTTGTACTTGGTGAGTCTCTGGGGAGTCCTTTCCTCCCTTCAGCTGTCCCCTTGTTGGTGGAGCAGACTGGAGGTGGTGTCTCCACTGACAAACTGTCGAACTGTTAGCAGTCACTTAATCTCTCCTTAGGCCCCTCTCTCCTCTCTGTCACCAGCCACGCGTGTTTGTACTCACGGGTGATTTACTGGGTTTCTGTGGTCATTCTAGTCCTGTCTTGTTTCGGTCCGGGTGGTCTCCTTTGGTATTCCTAGTTGATCCGGGAGAGGAGAGGAGAGGAGAGAAAGCGATCTGCTGCTCGTAGCTCCACCTCCGGAAGTCGAATCTAGTCAACAAGATCTTAACTAGAAGCTTCCTCAGTTATTGAATATTGTCTGGGGGGTGGGGCAGGCGGTGGTGCGGCAGGTTAAGCACAAGGATTGCGTAAGGATCCTGGTTTGAGCCCCAGGCTCCCCACCTGTAGGGGGGTCGCTTTACAGGCGGTGAAGCAGGTCTGCAGGTGTTTACCTTTCTCCCCATGTCTGTCTTCCCCTCCTCTCTCCATTTCTCTCTGTCCTATTTAACACCAGCAATGGCAACAATAAAAACAAGAGCAACAAGGGCAACAAAATGGGAAAAATGGCCTCTAGGAGCAGTGTACTGCAGGAACCCAGCACCAGCAATAACCCTGGAGGCAAAAAAAAAAAGGGGGCCTTGGGGGGTGTCTGTATCAAGGGGTTCATCATCTAATGTTCACCTGTTTAAAAAAATATTTTATTTGCTTTAATGAGAGATACAATGAAAAAAACAAAGAGGGAGAGAGAGCTCACAGGACTACTTAGCTCTGGTTTATGGTGGTGTTGTGGATAGAACCTGAGACCTCAGAGCCTCAGGCACCAAAATCTCTTTGCATAACCATTATACTGTTACCCTATCCCTAAAGATTCACCTTCAAAGCAGTGACAGAGGAGATAATATAATGGTTGTGGAAAAAAAAAAACAAAACTTCATGTCTGAGGCTCTGAGGTCAGGCTTCTGGGTTCTATCCTCTACACTGGCTTTAAGCCAGAGCAGAGTAGTGCTCTGGTATATTAAAAAACAAAACAAAACAACAACAACAACAAAAAAAACAAACAGTGGGTACTTAGAATATGAATTAAGGGTCCTGGTTATGCTGATAACGGATCTGGCTGTTGTAACCTCAGGTTTAAAAAGCTCAATTAGAATCACAATGGCTAAGGACTAAGGAACTCTTGCTTTGCACTCAGGTCCCAATTCATCTCTTCTCACTCTGACCCTCCACTGAGGAGGATACTGATATTGTTTAATAGTGTGGGGGCTCAGGCTCAGAGTCAGCTGGTTCCTGCTGGCTCTAGACTGAAGGTGAAAACCAACTCCCTCCCTCCAAGATTCTACCCTAAAGTGAATGGTGTCACTTTGTTCCAGAAAGTCGGTCTTTTTGGAAGGTGGGTTTCCATTCCATATCTGCACAGTCCAACTCCTTTTGAAGTCCCTACTTGGTTCCTGGGAGAAACAGTAATGCAGCCAAATGCTTTTTTTTTTTTTTTTTTTTTTTGGCCTCCAGGGTTATCATTGGGGCTACGTGCCCTGCCCGCACTAAGAATCCACTGCTCCTGGAGGCTATTTTTCCCCTTTTTGTTGCCCTTGTTGTTTATCGTTGTTATTATTATTATTGTTAGTGCTGTCTTTATTGTTGGATAGGACAGAGAGAAATCGAAAGGGGCCGGGCGGTAGCACAGTTGGTTAAGCGCACATGGCGCAAAACGCAAGGACCAGAGTAAGGATCGCGGTTCGAGCCCCTGGCTCCCCACCTTCAGGGGAGGTCGCTTCGATTTCTTTTTTTTTCGATTTCTCTTGATTTCTTTTTTGTTGTTGTTGTTGTTCTTGTTTATCGCTGTTATTGTTGTTGTCATTGCTGTCACTGCTGCTGGATAGGACAAAAAATGGAGAGAGGAGAGGAAGACAAAGATAGAAAGATAAGACACCTGCAGACCTGCTTCACCGCCTGTGAAGGGACCTCTCCCTGCAAGTAGGGAGCCAGAGGCTCAACAGAAATCTTTACGCTTCAGAGCTATGTGCGCTTACCCCGCTGCGCCACCGCCAGGCCCCCCACTTTTTTTAACCTTCTGTTTTCATTTTGTCCCAAATCCCTCTGAAGTTCTCCTTTTAAAAATTGAGGCTAGTGGGAGTCCGACGGTAGCGCAGTGGGTTAAGCGCAGGTGGCGCAAAGCGCAAGGACCAAGTAAGGATCTCGGTTAGGCCTCTGGCTCCCCACCTGCAGGGGCGTCGCTTCACAAGCAGTGAAGCAGGTCTGCAGGTGTCTGTCTTTCCCCTTCTCTGTCTTCCCTTTATCTCTCCATTTCTCTCTGTTCTATCTAACAAAGACGACATCATCATCAACAACAACAATAATAATAACTAAAACAGGGGCAACAAAAGGGAAAGTAAATAAATAAAAATTAAAAAGTCTTTAAAAAAATTGAGACTAGTATGAAAAAGCTCAATTTCTTCTTCCCCCCTCAATGCCCCAGATCTATCTACTCTGCACTTGTTTCTTTAGAACCTGAGTCCTACAGGTGTTTTCTGTCTGGGTTAAGGAGAGGACACCATAAACTGGAGAGGCCAGCTCCACCCCCCAAAAATGCTTTTTTTTTTTCTTCTTGTACTTGGGGTGTGAAGAGGTTTTTGAATCGTCTCTCATAGAAAGGAAAACGTTGCTTCATTGACATGTTTCTAAATTTTGTCTTTGGTAGGGTAGGAATCTGAAAAAAGAAGTGGGGAGGGGTTGTGGGGAGTGGCAGGAGGCCTTGGCCTCTCCCCCTAAAGGTTAGAGGGTTTGACCCAACATAAAGCAACATGCATGTCGACTTAGTTTTCATTTCAATAAATAGGTGATGATTTTCCAAAGTGACATATAATCGTTAACCTCCTAGTTGGATTGGAAAATGGATCTCCTTTTGCAGCTCCTATGCTCAAACCACTTCATCACACTGTTGTCTTTGGGTAATTTCAATTAGAGTATAGACTGCCTAGCAGAGTATCACATTCCCAATAATATGGTGACTGAATAGAGGACAGGGCGAGGTTGAAAGCATCGTGTGAATCTTATTCTGCTTCCTAGAGTATCTGCTTTGCATGTCCAGGCTAAGCAAGGTGGTCAGTAACTCAGCATCTAAATGTATTTTCAGGTTCTGTAATAGGAGGGTTTAACTCAGGTGTGTAAAAATCTGCCTTCTTGGCCACCAGCATCACATTTGGTGATATGTGTGCTTAACCCAGTGCGCCACCGCCAGGCCCCCTCCAGCATAACAGCTGGCTACAATGCTGCTTTCAGGGAAATGAAATTCTCTTTCCAAAGTGATCTGTTTTTCTCCTAAGAAGCATCTTAGATTATTGCATATTGAATCTTAATTTGCAGCTTTATGGAATTCAGAGAATAAGATTTTTTGATTAAAAAATTAAAAAAAAAATTTTTTTATAGAGACAAGGAGAAACTGAGAGGGACCGAGATGACACTTGCAGCATTGTTTCACCTCTGCAGATATGGAACTGCCGCTTGAGCTGGGGTCCTTGCGCATGGTAATATGTGCTCTGTACCAAGCGCTTCACCACCTGGCTCCCCTAAAATGTTATTCAGAAAGATTTTCATGCTCGAGGCACCAAAACTCCCAGGTTCAATCCTCAGTACTATACACCAGAGCAGAGCAGTGCTCTGAAATAGAAATAATAATTAATCAAAAATTGACATAAAAGCAGTGCCACATAGATTTAAAAATCAGCTAATGGGGCTGAGTGGTGGCAAACCTGGTTGCATGCACATGTTAAAATACACAAGGACCTGGGTTCAAGCTCTCAGTCCCCCCTGCAGGAGCGAGCTTCCTGAGTGCTGAAGCATTGCTGCAGATGTCTCTCAGTCTTCCTATCTCTTCATATATATTCTCCCTTCCTCTGTTGCTATCCAATAAATAAAGAGACAATATATTTTTTAAAAGTTTTACTTATTTATTAGTGAGAAAGATAGGGACACAGAGAGAAAGAACCACACTGGTACCTGTGCTGCCAGGGATTGAACTCAGGATCTCAAACTTGAGAGTCTAAGGCTTTATCCACTGTGTCACCTCCTGGAGCATGACAATAATTTCTTTAAATCAGCTAATACCATGAAAAATTTTTAATATTTATTTATTTATTCCCTTCTGTTGTCCTTGTTTTTTATTGTTGTAGTTATTACTGTTGTTATTGATGTCGTTGTTGTTGGATAGGACAGAGAGAAATGGAGAGAGGAGAGGAAGACAGAGAGGGGGAGAGAAAGACAGACACCTGCAGACCTGCTTCACCACTTGTGAAGCAACTCCTCTGTAGGTGGGGATCTGGGGGATCGAACCGGGATCCTTGCATGGTCCTTGTATTTGAGCCTTGTGTGCTTAACCTGCTGCACTACCGCTGGAATCCCAATAACATAAAATTTTAAATTAAAGAGAATATAACATTCAGACTGGGGAGACAGCATAATGGTTATGGAAACAGACTTTCAAACCTGAGGCTCTAAGGTCTCAGGTTCAATTCCTAGCACCACCATAAACCAGAGCTGAGCAGTGCTCTGGTCTCTCTATCTCTCTGTATCTTTCTCTCACTAAAATAAGTAAAAAATTTTAAAAAATATATAAAATTCCACTGAGTCAAATATATCAGATAATAAGGTAATTCCCAGTAACCATTAAGGAGTAGTACTAGACAATAAATACAATGAAGGGAAACATTCAGATGGCATCATTGATGTTCTGCTACCTACTACATTATGCAGATAATGAGACTGGACTAGATGGGCCAATGCTAATAGCATTAAATTCAATCAAGGAGAAGTGGAAACGTCTTTGGTTTGCCAGATAGAAATCGTCCACTGAGGTTCATAGTATGGAAGATTAAACTTGGCATGTGGGTGTCCACAGGTCACATCTCCGTGTCAGCTGTTAGCGTTTGACTAGAGGTTGTGTTGAGGGAGAATCTGAGGACGTGCCTGCATTCCAGGGGACAGTGTGCCTCAGCTATGAGCATTGCAGGACACAGATGCACAGCTGTAAACATGCACTTACGATTTTCTGTTCTTCTTCTTCTAGCGTTTGCCCTTCTTCCGTAGCCAGTCAACAGGTCAGGTTGAAAGCTGGCAGGAGCTGCTTGTTGCTGGCTTTGAAAGTGACTGGGATCCATGTGGATTCAGTCGGCTAGGAAGGATCATCAGTTTCCCCAATGAATGGGTACTCACGATATGCACCACGAGAAGGTCGATCCAATACATCCCACGATCTTCTGTGCATACCATAGATTCCAAGTTCTGAATGTATTCACAGTACAATCTGACTGCCTTAAGTCATTATACTATTGTTTAAAAATATTTATTTATTCATTTATTTATACCCTTTTGTTGCCCTTGTTGTTTTATTGTTGTAGTTATTATTGTTGTTATTGATGTCGTTGTTGGATAGGATAGAGAGAAATGGCGAGAGCAGGGGAAGACAGAGAGGGAGAGAGATAGACACCTGCAGACCTGCTTCACTGCTTGTGAAACGACTCCCCTGCAGGTGGGGAGCCGGGGGCTCGAACCAGGATCTTTACACCTGTCCTTGTGCTTGGCGCCATGTGCACTTAACCCGCTGTGCTACCACCTGACTCCCTATACTACCTTTTTAAAGATTTTTTTTTTTTAAGAATTATTTATTCAATTTGAAAGACATATTAAGATATTGAGAGGGAAGGGGAATAAAGAGAGATGGGGAGGGGGCCGGGCGGTATCACAGTCGGTTAAGCACAAATGACGCAAAGCTCAGGTCTGGTGTAAGTTTCCCGGTTCGAGCCACTGGCTCCCCACCTGCACAGGGGGGTGGCTTCACAAGCGTGAAGCAGGTCTGCAGGTGTCTATCTTTCTCTTCCCCCCTCTGTCTTCCCCTCCTCTCTCCATTTCTCTCTGTCAATCTAACAACAATGACATCAATAACAACAACAACAATAAAAAACAAGGGCAACAAAAGGGAAAATAAATAAATATAAAAAATTAAAATACTAATCTCTCTCTCGGGCAAGAGTCTGTTTGCATAACCATTACGCTATCTATTCCTGCTCCAAAAAATAAGCTTTTAAAAAGAAATAAAGAAAAGTTCTAGCGGTCCAGGACGTGGTGAGGTGGATAAAGCATCAGATTCTCAAGCATGGGGTCCTGAGTTCAATCCTTGGCAGCACATGTTCCAAAGTGATGTCTGGTTCTTTCTCTCTCCTCTTATCTTTCTCATAAGTAAATAAAATCTTAAAAATAATTTCTTTATTGGGGAATTAATGTTTTACATTCAACAGTAAATACAATAGCTTGTACATGCATAACATTTCCCAGTTTCCCATATAACAATACAACCCCTACTAGGTCCTCTGTCATCCTTCATGGGCCTATATTCTCCACACCCCCCACCCCACAGTCTTTTACTTTGGTGCAATACGCCAATTCCAGTTCAGGTTCTACTGTGTTTTCTCTTCTGATCTTGTTTTTCAACTTCTGCCTTGAGAGTGAGATCATCCCATATTCATCCGTCTGTGTCTGGCTTATTTCACTTAACACAATTTCTTCAAAGTCCATCCAAGATGGGCTGGAAAAGGTAAATTTACCACTTTTAAAAATATTTTTTAGTATTTATTTATTTATTTACTCCCCTTTTTTGTTGCCCTTGTTTTATTGTTGTAGTTATTATTGTTATTGATGTCATCGTTGTTGGATAGGACAGAGAGAAATGGTATCTTATTTTTGTCTTTATTTGCATTTCTCTGAAAATCAATGACTTGGAGCATTTTTCGTGTGTTTCTCGGCCTTTTGGATCTCTTTTGTGATGAATATTCTGTTCATGTCTTCTCTCCATTTTTGGATGAGGTCATTTGTTTTCTTTCTTTTCTTTTTTTTTTTTTTAATATTTATTCCTTTTGGTTACCCTTGTTGTTTTATTGTTGTAGTTATTCTTATTGTCGTTGTTGTTGGATAGGACGAAGAGAAATGGAGAGAGGAGGGGAAGACAGAGAGGGGGAGAGAAAGATAGACACCTGCAGACCTACTTCACCACCTGTGAAGCAACTCCCCTGCAGGTGGGGAGTCGGGGGCTTGAACCGGGATCCTTACTGCAGTCCTTGTGCCATGAGCCACGTATGCTTAACCCGGTGTGCTACTGCCCGATTCCCTATTTGTTTTCTTATTGTTGAATTTGGCAAGTTCTTTATATATTTTGGTTATTAGCCTCTTGTCTGATGTGTAGCATGCAAATATCTCCTCCAATTCTGTGAAGGTCTGTTTGGGTAGTGGTTTCTTTTGCTATTCAGAAGCTTTTTTTTTTAATTCTTAAAAAATATTTATTTATTCCCTTTTGTTGCCCTTTTTGTTTTACTGTTGTAGTTACCGTTTTTATTGTTATTGATGTCATCATTGTTGGATAGGACAGAGAGAAATGGAGAGAGGAAGGGAAGACAGAGAGGGGGAGAGATAGACACCTGCAGAACTGCTTCACCGCTTATGAAGCGACTCCCCTGCAGGTGGGGAGCTGGGGGCTCTAACCAGGATCCTTACACCCATCCTTGAGCTTTGCGCCACATGCGCTTAACCCACTGTGCTACCACCCAACTCCCATGTAGAAGCTTTTTAATTTGATGTAGCCCCATAGGTTTATACTTGCCTTAGTCTTCTTTGTAATGGATTCGTTTCATTGAAGATGTCTTTAAAATTTATACAGAAAATAGTTCTGCCAATATTTTCCTCTAAGTATCTGATAGTTTCTTGTCTAAAATTTCATTCTTTTATTGGACAGAGACAGCTAGAAATTGAGAGGGAAGGAAGTGATAGGGAGAGAGACTGAGAGACATCTGCAGCACTGTTTCACCACTTGCAAAGCTATCCCCATGCAGGTAGGGACCGGGGACTCGAACCCATGTCCTTGTATACTGTAACATGTGCACTTAATCAGGTGCACCACCACCCAGCTCCCTGTAAATTAAATATTTCTAAGTGATATAATGAGCCTCTTGCTGGTGGGGGTCTTATAGAACTAACTTGATAGATAGCTTTGAATTGCCTATTTTTGCAGGGTATCTGTAGATCAGGCTAAATATTTGATAGATGTCTTCTGACTTCAAGATTGTTTAGTAACCTGGGAGGTGACACAGTGACTACAACATTGGACTTGTAGGTATAGGTCTCAGTTTGATTCCTGGCATCTGGCCTTTCTCTCTCTCTCTCATGAAATAAAATAATTTCTTTTTAGAAAAGATTTTATTTATGGGTGGGGGGTAGATAGCATAATGGCTATGCAAACAGACTCTTGTGCCTGAGGTTCCAAAGTCCCAGGTTCAATCCCCCACACCACCATAAACCACACCACCATAAACCAGCTTAAATATATATAATTTACTTATTTTTAAATTATCTTTATTGATTGGATAGAGACTATCAAAAATCAAGAGAGAAGGGGGTGATAGAGTGGGACAGAGACAAAGTGACACCTGCAACACTGCTTCACTACTAGAAAATCTTTCCCCCTGCAGGTGGGGGACAGGCTTAAGGATCCCAGTTCGAGCCCCCCTGGCTCCCCACCTGTAGGGGAGTCACTTCACAAGCAGTGAAGCACATCTGCAGGTATCTATATTTCTCTCCCTTCCTCTGTCTTCCCCTCCTTTCTCCATTTCTCTCTGTCTTATCTGGCAATAACAACATCAACAACAGCAATAACAATAACCACAAGAATGATAAAAATAACAAGGGCATCAAAAAAGGAAAATAAATAAATAAATAAATAAAATATTGAAAAACAAAAGGGGGAAGCAATTACAGAAGCAAGACCTTCCCACTTTCTGCATCCCACCATGACCTTGGGTCCCTACTCCCAGAGGGATAAAGAATAGGAAAGCTATCAAGGGAGGGGATGGGATATGGAGTTCTGGTGGTGAGAACTGTGTGGAGTTGTACCCCTCTTATCCTATGGTTTTGTCAGTGTTTCCCTTTTATAAATAAAATTTTAAAAAGATATAAAATAAAGCAAAAAATACATTTCTATCAAAGTGTGTGGATATCATGAAATTAAAGATTTCATGTACATGGGATCAGAACTACAAAAGACCATATAGTTTGGCTAGACTAACAAATCAGATACAAGACATAGGAATGTAAGGGCAGTAATATAAAGTCCTACATTGGAATTTGTGCAGGAAAAACTTATGGATTGGCCTCTACTTTGAATCATTTGTAGCAGCAGGGTCCAGTGGAAAGAGAATAATACATACCAGCACTACCATAATAAGCCAGAGCTGAGCAGTGCTCAGCATCTTTGTCTTTCTTACTTAAAATAAGTAAATAGACTAAGTCCTACCTGATATTTTACATTTCCTAGTGGGTCCACTAATAAAAATAAAAAGCAGATAAAATTAATGGAACTCACTGAGCCCAAAGTCTAAAATAGTGTCCTTTCAGCATTTAATCAATATAAAAATTGAGAGCTTGGGGACTGGTGGTGGCACACCTGTATACCTGTCAGAGTTCAGCAGTGCTCTGGTCTCTCTCTCATAAAATTAAGTATAGTAAATAGATGTCAAAAAAAAAAAAAACCCAAAACTAGTATAGCCACAGGCCCTTTGGAATTTAACTAAAATATGCCTACTAGCTATCTACAAAATGGAGTGCTGGGAAATTGTGCAGATGCAGTCACAGCTGCCATGTTGTCCCCTCAGGTTATTGCCAGCCTCCTGGTCTGCTTGTTGGCTCCTCCCAGACTGGACCATGGAAGAGGGAAGTTGGAAACGGAAGTTGCTTGACAATACCATACATGGTTAGGAAAGCAGTGGAGAAAGGTGAAAGGGGGCTGGAAAAGGGAGGGACTGCCTTAGCAATTGTTGCTATGGGTTTAAGTGGTAGGATTAATAATGCCCTGCGGAGAATTAGGGAGGAGACTTTTAATAATTTGTAAGACAAAGCAGAAGATTGATATGCAGATAATAAAATGGCAGGCTATAGTATCAAGGAATGCAGAGTGGAGTGGGGGGAGCTAGCTTAATGTTTTAAGGAATGCCGGGCTCCTAGAGGCAGAAAAATGTAGGGTGGATTGTGAAGCAGGGAGTCTGATAAGAGGAGGCAAACCTATTTACATAATCATTGTTTTGTTCGCATTGGTTTAATCCCCACTGGTTCGCACTCTTTTTCCTTCTCCCCACCCCCTATCCTACGTCCTCTTCTGACCTGACACTTCCGGCTCAGGAGATATATATAGGACAAGATTGTGATTAGAGATAGCTAGATCACACTGCATTCCCGCCCAATAAAGATTGAACTGTGTCCCACTCAGCCATGAGTCCATGCTTGTCTCTCTCACGCCCGCGAAGCTATCCTGGCATCTGGCGCCCTGAACTGGGACTGGCATATGGTGTACCAGCATGGGGCATGAACCTCGGCTCCACACACAAGCAGCAGACCTAAGAAGACCAGATAAGTAAAGCCGCTTGGCTACCCATCCGTCATGGCCTGCCTTTCTACTTATGAAGAGGTTTCCCAAAGCCTCTACTCTTTCTTCATGAGACAGTTTCTCTGTCTCTAGAACATTTTGTTGTGGGCCACACTTTGATTCCCTGACCATGAACTTTGGTTCCTTATGATCGTGATCATAGAGCTTGGGAGATGCACGGAGATTTCCCCTGGGACTTTCTGGACTTCATTTCCCATGTTTCATGTGAGACACTCCATGGACTTTGTAGCCATCTACCTTGGGACTCTATAGGGCACGCTCCCCTCACCTGCAGGCCCTGTCCCCAGAGGAAGGAAACCTCCCCCTCCTTACTAAGTCCTACCCCCAGAGGCAGGAAACGCCCTTTGAGGCATGAAACGCCCCCAGAGGCAAGAGATGCCCCCAGAGGCAAGAAACGCCCTTTTGCCTGATAGTCACTACCCTTTGAGGCAGGAAACGCCCCTTCAGGCCTCCCCTTGGCATTACACTGGTTCTTGCTGTGCTTCTACTTGTTCCTCCCTGTCTTGTGCCAGTTCTTTTGAAAATGCCTGTATGATATAGGTTTCTGTTCACCCCACACTCCTGATACTATGGCCATTAGTTAAAAAGGAAGGGGGAAATGTGGTCTGCTTCTGAGACCCCTTTTGTTGCATTGCTTGACTGATGCTGTGGTCTATTTACATAATCATTTTTTTGCCGGCATTGGTTTAATCCCTACTGGATTGTGCGTTTTTTCCTTCTCCCCAACCCCTTTCCTATGTACATCCTCTTCTGACCTGACACTTCCGCCTCAGGAGATATATAGGACAAGATTGTGATTAGAGATAGCTAGATCACACTGCATTCCCGCTCAATAAAGATTGAACTGCGTCCCACTCAGTCATGAGTCCATGGTCGTCTCTCTCCCGCCCATGAAGCTAGCCCGGCAATGGAGGACCCCTCAACTCTTCATCTGCACTACTCCAGCCCTTAGGTCCATGATTGTTCAACAATTTGTTTGGCTTTGAATGTTAACTCTCTTTTCAACCACCAGGTTCCAGATGCTAGCATGATGCCGACCAGACTTCCGTGGACAGACAACCCCACCAATATGTCCTGGAGCTCTGCTTCCCCAGAGCTCTTCCCCACTAAGGAAAGAAAGACAGGCTGGGAGTCTGGATCGACCTGTCAATGCCCATGTTCAGTTGGGAAGCAATTACAGAAGCCAGACCTTCAGTCTTCTGCATCCCACAATGACCTTGGATCCATACTCCCAGAGGGTTAAAGAATAGGAAAGCTATCAGGGGAGGGGATGGGATATGGAGTCCTGGTGGTGGGAACTGTGTGGAGTTGTACCACTTTTAGCCTATGGTTTTGTCAGTGTTTCCTTTTTATAAATAAAAAATTAAAAAAAAAAAGTCACTTGATACTGGTGGCTGCCATACTGGAGTATGTGGCTTGGATAGTTTTAGTCAGCTAGAACTGAGTCTATAGTATGGGGCCAGGGAAATAGCCTAATGGTTAGGCAAAAGATTTTCATGCTGAGACCCTAAGATCCCAAACTCAGGCCCCAGCACCACAATAAACCACAATTACACTATTCTCCCTGCAGGTGGGGACTGAGAGCTTCATCAAGGATCCTTGCTCATTGTACCACTTACACTCTACTGATTGTATCACCACCCAACTCCTATTTTATTATTATTTCCCCCCCCTGTTAGTGCACTGTTCTGCTCTGGTTTACAGTGGTATGGGGGATTGAACCTGTTTTTTTTTTTTTCTCCTAGAGTACTGATCATCTCTTTTTTTTTAAGGGGCAATTATATAACTTTTTAAAATATTTATTTATTGGATAGAGACTGGAGGGAATTGAGGGGGAAGGAAGTGGGTGATAGAGAGGGCAAGAGACAGAGAGATACCTTCAGCATTAAGTTACCACTTCTGAAGCTTTCCCCATGGTGTGGGGGATTGAACCTGGGACTTTGGAGTCTCAGGCAAGAGAATCTTTTTGCATAACCATTATGCTATCTACCCCCACCCCATTTTTTTTTTGTCAGTGTGATGTATTTGTATTCATGTGGAATAAGCTGCCCCTCTCTTGGCAGGGAGGTTGAGGTGGTGGTGAGGATACCTCACCTGGTAGAGTGCAGTATCTGCCTTTTTTTTTTTTTTTTTGGCTCTAGGGTTATTGCTGGGACTCAGTGCCTGCACTACAGATCCACTGCTCCTGGAGGCTATTTTCACCACCTGTGAAGCAACCCCCACGCAAGTCGGAGCCAGGGGCTTGAACCAGGATACTTAGGCCGGTCCTTGTGCTTCGTGCCACCTGTGCTTAATCCGCTGTGCCACTGACGGTCCCCTCTGCCTGACTTAAGCTCCTGTACCGCATGCACTAGAGGTGTGCTTTTTTTTTTTTCTGTCTCTCTTTCATGTGCAACTCTCCCTCATATGAAGTAAAATATATTAAGGACAATGTGAAATAAGAAAGATCCAGGGTGGGGGTAATAATATAATGGTTATGCAAAGAGACTTTCATGCATGAGGCACCAAAGTCCCAGGTTCAATTCCCTGTACCACCATAAACCAGAGCTGAGCAGTGCTCTGGTAATAAATAAATAAATAAATTAATAAATTAATATCTAGCATTTGGAGCACAGAATTTGACAGCTTTGCCCCATTCCACTGTAGTCAAATGTTACCTGGGATATTTCATTTATTTCTGGACAGCAGGGTTAAATGGGATCCACACAGGCTGGGGTCTGTGTATATGAATTCATGAAGTGGGGGCATGATCACTGCTTCTGCGGGAGAGGGAGTAGATTTACCTGAGAATGTAGGATTCGAACCCGCAGGGAGGCTCAGAATCAAAAACTTCCCAGCAGTTATACAAGCTGTCCTGTGAATCAGGGAACTGATGATTCCTTCTGGGCAATTATTTCTTGGGGGAGATATGGCAGAGGAGTTCTAAGAATGCAATAGTTCGTGGTCCGGGAGGTAGCGCATTGGATAAAGCATTAGATTCTCATGCATGAGGTCCCCAGCAGCACATGTACCAGAGTGATGTCTAGTTCGTTTTCTCTCTCTCTTCTGTCATTCTCATTAATATATCAAACCTTTTTTAAAAAAATACTTATTTATTTCCTTTTGTTGGTTTTTTTTTTTTTTTTTCCTCCAGGGTTATTTCCAGGGCTCGGTGCCTGCACCATGAATCCACTGCTCCTGGAGGCTGTTTTTTCCCTTTTGTTACCCTGGTTGTTTTTACCATTGTTGTCGTTATTATTATCATTGTTATTGATGTCGTCGTTGTTGGATAGGACAGAGAGAAATGGAGGGGGGGAGACAAAGAGGGGGAGAGAAAGATAGACACCTGCTTGGTGAAGCGACTCCCCTGCAGGTGGAAAGCCTGGGGGTTTGAACCGGGATCCTCACACCAGTTTTTGCGCTTTGCGCCACCTGCGTTTAACCCACTGTGCTACTGCCTGACCTCGCCCTTTTTTTTTAAATTGTAGTAGTTATTATTGTTGTTGTCGTTGTTGGATAGGACAGAGAGAAATGGAGAGAGGAGGGGAAGACAGACAGGGAGAGAAAAAGACACCTGCAGACCTGCTTCACTGCCTATGAAGTGACCCCCTCGGCAGGCAGGGAGCCGGGGGCTCAAACCCGGATCCTTGCTGGTCCTTGTGCTTTGCACCACATCTGCTTAACCCACTGCACTACTGCCCAACCCCCAAAAACAAATTTTAAAAAAGAAAATACATTAACAACCAAAAAGTAGTTAGATAAAATAAAGCAGAGAAGAAGAAGGGAGAGAAGGAGAAGAAACCTTATAATGTCACTCTGGATTTGCATCCAAGTCTGTCAAAGTCAAAAGTATATTGTTCTAATTACTGTATTTGTGTAGGGTAACCTCTAAACAAATTCAGAATTACCCTTTTTCTTCATTAGGGACCATTTGGGAGTTTTTTGTTTGTTTGTTTTTTTGTTTTTTTAAAAGGTTTTATTTATTAAAAAGATAAGGGAAAGAAAGAACCAGACATCTGGTACATGTGCGGCCGGGGACTGAACTCAGAACCTCATGTTTGAAAGTCCAGTGCTTTATCCATTGCGGCACCCATTTGGGATTTTTTTTTTTTGCGCCTCCAGGATTACTGCTGGGGCTCAGTGCCTGCACTATGAATCCACTGCTCCTGGAGGCCATTTTCCTCCTTTTGTTGCCCTTGTTGTCTGTCACTGTTGTGGTTATTATTGTTGTTGTTGTTATTGTTGCCATTGATGTTGTTGTTGTTGGATAGGACAGAGAGAAATGGAGAGAGGAGGGGAAGACAGAGGGGGGGAGAGAAAGATAAGACACCTGCAGACCTGCTTCACCGCCTGTGAAGCGACCCCCCTGCAGGTGGGGAACCCGGGTCTCAAACCCGGATCTTTACGCCTGCCCTTGCACTGTGCGCCATGTGCGCTTAACCCGCTGCGCTACCGCCCGGCCCCCATTTGGGAGTATTTAATTTTTAAATTTTATTTTTCTTATTTATTTTTTAGTGAAAGGAGGAGGGGAAATGTATGAGTTAAAACTTAAGAGGTTGTTAAGAGGGGTCTGGGATCATACTGCAGTGGTCGAGCACAGGCTTTGCATGTGTGAGGCTCTGAATTTGGTCTCCAGCAGGAAAATACCTGCAGGAAATGGAGCCTGCCTAGCTCACTGCCTTCTACAGGGGCATATGCTGGTCTAGGTTTAGTGGGGTCTGAAGTCGAGACATATTCAGGGCACAGCTTAGGCTCTAGGGTGAACGTTGACCTTGTTAATTTTTTTTTTTTTTTTTTTTTTTTTGGTATGGAACGAAGTTGCACTTCTCTTTCTCAGAACAGGGAGTGGACTGGGGAGGTAGTGATTATGAAAGAGATTCTCGTGTCTGAGGCTACAAGGTCTCAGTATTAATCCTTGGTCCACCCTGAGCTAGAGCCAGGCAGTGCTCTGTAAAAATATAAAATAAAATAAAATAATAAAATAGAAGCTATTATGATTACTTTGGAGAGCCAACGCTGACCTCCTTCCATAGAAATGATTAAAAGTACACAGGCGCCACCTACAGGATTTGTGAAGAAGAGAACTGCAGCGTCCCTTGTGAGGATGGTCTTTCTAGGAAGTGTTAACAGTGGAGGGGACAGAATACAGTAATGAGAACGATAGACTTTTGACTTTGACAAAATTAGATTCTCCTTCTTCTCCCTCTCCTGATTCTCTATTATTACTTTATTTTATCTAATTAATTTTTGGTTGCTAATAGTAATGTATTTTCTTTTATTAAATTTATTTAAATCACAAATTAAATCATTAATAAGTGATTTCATATTAACTTACAACATTATAAGATAACAGGGGTATAACTTTATACAGTTCCCACCACCAGAGTTCTGTGACCCCATTTCCTCAACTGAAAACTGCAGTAGATCTCGCAAGGTCACAGATATGGGCTGATTTTTTTGTCTCCAGGGTTATTGCTGGGGCTTGGTGCCTGCACTGTGTTTCCACAGCTCCTGGAGGCTATTTTTATTGCTGTCGTCAATGTTGGATAGGACAGAGAGAAATGGAGAGAGGAGGGGAAGACAGAGGGGGAGAGAAAGATGGACACCTGCAGACCTGCTTCACCACTCGTGAAGTGACCCCCCTACAGGTGGAGAACCAGAGGCTTGAACCTGGATCCTTATGCTGGTCCTTGCTCTTTGTGCCATGTGCACTCAACCCGCTGCACTACCGTCTGGTTGCCTATGGACTGATTCTATAACTATTGATATCTATATTTTTTTGCCCATTTTTTCCCCAATGACCCTGCCTTTTATTTCTCTCTCTCTCTCTTTTTAAAAAAAATCATTTAATCTTTATTTATTAGAAAGAGACAGCCAGAAATGGAGAGGGAGAGGGGTGACAGAGGGAGGGGTAGAGAGAGAGAGACACCTGCAGCCCTGCTTTACCATTCGTGAAGCTTTCCCCCTGAAGGTGGGGACCAGGGGCTTGAACTTGGGTCCTTGCGCACTGTAACATGTGCGCTCAACCAGGTATGCCACTGGCCCCTAGTCTCTTTCTTCATTCCTTCCTTCCTTCCTCTCTTTCTTTCTTCTTCTTTTTTTGATTAATGAATTGTTTTCTTTCCATTATGATCTTTATTCCTCTCTTAAAAAATATTTTATTTATTTACTTGTTTTATTGATTTAATAATGGTCGACAAGAAGTTAAGATAAGAAGGGCACGATACTACACTATTCCTACTACCAGAGTTCCTCAGTTCATCCCCTCTATTGTAAGCTTTCCTAGTCTTTTTTCTTTTCTTTTTATTTATTTTTAATTAGTGACTTGATAGTAGCTTACAGGATCATAAGGTATAGTTGATACTATAGCCAGCACCAAAATTCTATGCTGCTCCTACCTCCCACACCATAGTTCTTACAAAATTTAGAGACATATTTGTCACATTATTTTTTGGCAAATTCATATGTTTTAATTCTATATATTCCACATATAATTCTCAGGACCACCATATACAAATAAAAAGAAAAGAAAAAAGACTAGGAAAGCTTACAAGACTCCTGATGACAAATGCTTTGTGTCCTGTGGAATGGTGGGGGTGCAGGGGTGGTGGGGGGCAGAACAGGGCCCTCTGGTTTTCTTCCTCTATCGTGTACTCCTCTGGGAGTATGGACCAAACTTCTTTTTGGGGTGCAGAAGATGGGAGTTCTGCCTTCTGTAGTTGCTTCTGTACTGGATATAGGCATCGGGAAGCATTGATGAAGTTCTCTGCATAGGCAAGTCAGGATAGAGTCATAGTAGTATTTGGAACTTGGTAGCTGAAAGGCAGCGACATAAAAAGCAGGGCATGTCCAATCAACAGGAATCATAAAGTAGGAACAGAGCAGATAGAAACTAGGGACCTTAGGGTGGAAGTTAAGCTGCAGCCCTGCCCGCCTTGCCCGCCTTGCCTGCTGCCAGCGTGAAGGGAGCCGGAGCCCAACACCCTGCACTCCGCGAGGCAAGCAGGCTCCTGCAGGCGGGCAGAAACCAGAGTGTGGCCCAGAGGGAAATGTTCCAGAGAGAGAAACTGTCTCATGAAGAAAGGGCAGAGGCCTTTGGAAACCTCTTCATAAGTAGAAAAGCAGCCCATAGTGGATAGGTAGCCAAACCTATGGGGATGGGCAGGTTAGGTCCCACGTTGTGCGCCACATGTCAGTCAAAGTTCAGGGCGCCAGTGTGCCCAGCGGTGGAAGACAGACGACCAGGGCTCATGGCTGAGTGGAGAGCAGTATTTCTTTATTGACGTGGAACACAGCACAATCTAAGCTATCTCTAATCACAATATTCTCCTTCTCTATCTTTCCTCTCTCTCCTCTGGCAGAAGAGTCAGGAACCAAGGAAGTATGTAGGATAGGGGGCAGGGAGCAGGAAGAAGCGCTAACTAGCAAGGACTAAACCAAAATCTCCCGGAGGCAGAGGGAGTGAGACTAAAGCAAGGTAACAGAATGACTATGTAAATAGACCACAAAGTCAAGCAATGTAACAGAAGGGATCTCAGAAGCAGAACTAGAAGCATACCGACAGCCCAGCCTCCTTTCAGAGAGTCAGGCCATCCCTACCATTACTAGTTCATAGTGTCAATTATTATTATTATTATTTGCTAGAACACTTCTCAGCTCTGGTTTATGGTGGTGCTAGGGATTGAACCTGGTACCCTGGAGTCTCAGGCCTGAAAGTCTTTTTTTCTCATAACCATTATTCTATCTTCTCAACCCTATTTATTTTATTTTATTTAATGCTTTCTTTTTAAAAAATATATTTATTTATTTATTATTGGATAGAGACAGAGGGAAATTGAGAAGGGAGGAGGAGGTAGAGAGGGAGAGAGACGGAGACATCTGCAGCCCTGCTTTACCACCCTGCTTCACTTTCTCCCTGAAGGTGGGGACCAGGGGCTTGAACCTGGGTCCTTGTGCACTGTAATGTGAGCGGTTAACCAGGTGCACCACCACCTGGCTCCCCTATTTATTATTTAAATTTTTAAAAACTTATTGGATAGAGACAGAGAGAAATTGAGAGGGGAGGGAGACATAGAGAGAGGGAAAGAGAGAGATATCGTAGCCCTGCTTCACCCCTTATGAAGCTTCCCCCCTGCAGGTAGGGGACCAGGGGATTGAACCTGGGTACTTGCACACTGTAATGTGTACACTCAACCAGGTGCACCACCATCTGCCTCCCAATTTATTATATTAAAAAGCATATTTACTTATTTAGCTATGAGAGGAGAAAGAACCAGAGATCACTCATCATGATGATACATGAAATTTTGGGGATTAAATTCAGATCCCATGCTTGTGGGTCCAATGCTTTATTCACAGTGCCACCTCCTGGCTGCCCAGACTATTCCTTTTAACTGGTGACCACTGCACTCAGTTTGCTCAGCTGTGAGAATAATGTTTGCTCAGAAGGTTTTCAAAAGTCCCTGCCATCAAGCCACTTGCAGGATTAAGTGCAGTGACTTTGGTCAGTTCTTAGTGACTATTTTGATGTTTATGATAAATGGATGTTGGTGGGTCTCTGGAGAGCACCGTAGAATAATGGCTGAGCAAGCTGCGCGTGACGTGATGATTCCCAGCCACAAAGGGAATCTATCTTTCTTCCTTCCTTCCTTCCTTTCTTTCTTTCTTTCTTTCTTTCTTTCTTCCTTCCTTCCTTCCTTCCTTCCTTCCTTCCTTCCTTCCTTCCTTTTTTTTGTGAACATTTAAAAAAATTTTATTTATTTATTTAATTATTGGATAGAGACAGAGAGAAATTGAGAGAGAAGAGGGAGATAGATAGAGAGACACCTGCAGGCCTGCTTCACCACCTGTGAAGTGACTCTCTTGCAGGTGGGGAGCCAGGGGCTTGAACCGGGATCCTAACCGGTCCTTGCGCTTTATGCTATGTGCGCTTAACCCACTGCGCTACCACCCAACTCCCTTTCTTTCTTTCTTTCTTTCTTTCTTTCTTTCTTTCTTTCTTTCTTTCCCTTTCTTTTTTTCTTCCTTCCTCCCTCTCTCTCTCTCTCTCTCTCTTTCTTTCTTTCTTTCTTTATCAGAGCACAGCTCAGCTCTGGTTTATGGTGGTGGTGGTGGTGGTTGAACCTGGGACTTCAGAGCCTTAGGCATGAGTCTGTTTACATAACCACTAAGCTATCTACTCCTGCCCCAAATGGTTTCTTCATTTCCTCACTCTGCTTCAAGTTATGCATCATCAACAACAACAACAACAAATCTTGTTTTCTGCTATCGTCTGTGCCTTCTTGATAGTACTGGTCAGATTCTAGCTTGCAGACTATGACTATGCATTTATCTAATCTTTTCTGTCAGATTATAAACTCATTATGGAAGGGGGCTGAGTGGTGGTGCATCTGGTTGAACACACATGTTACAATGCACAAGGACCCAGATTTGAGCCCCCAATTCCCACCTGCACAGGGAAAGCTTTGTGAGTGGTGAAACAGTGTTGTAGGTCTCTCTCTCTCTTATTTATTTATTTGAAAGATAGGAGGAGAGAGAAAGAACCAGACATTATTCGGGTACATGTACTGCTAAGATTGAACTCAGGACTTTACGATTGAGAGTCCAATGTTTTAATCACTGCCCCATCTCCCGGAACACTCACTCTTTCTTTTCCTCTCTCTTGTTTTTCTTTTTCTTTCTTTCTTTCTTTCTTTTTTTTTTTTTACCAGAGCACTGCTCAACTCTGATCTATGATGGTTCGGGGAATTGAACCTGGGACTTTGGAGCCTCAAACATGAGAGTCTCTTTGCATAACCATTATGCTATCTACCCCTGCCCCTCTCTTTCTCTATCTTGAACTGGCTCAACAATCAGTGTGTACTTTGTCTGGCTCTCCCTCTCCCTCAGAAAACCCTAGGAAGTCAACCACTTTGCAATTCTTTCTACTAGACTAGAGCGCCCTCTGCTGGAAATACCCAGAAATAATGATCAAATCGCAACCTCAGAAAATGGCAAGTTCTCCATGATAATTTGCTTCCTCCTTCTTAATGTAGGGAAAAAGATGAGTAATTCCACTGTTCTTCCTGATTGACCTCCTAAGCCACAGTGAATCGGTTTCTTCCTCCTATTCTTCTTCTTCTTCCTCCTTTTTTTTTTTTTTTTTACCAGAGCACTGATGAGATCTGGCTTATAGTGGTATGGGGTATTGAGTGTGGGACTTCAGAGTCTCAGGCATGAAAGTATCTCTGCATAACTATTATGCTGTCTACTATCTACCCCCACCTGGCATGAAAGTCTTTTGCATAATCATTGTTCTATTTCCCCTGCCAGTTTGGGGGGATTCTACACTCCTCAGTTCTTTCCTGTTTCAGAGTTTTCCATAGTGGTGAGCTCTTTCACCTGGTCTGGGTGAAATCACACTGTGCAAATTCCTGGCCCTAAGTATGGACACATGGAGATTCTAAGGGTGTCTCACCTAGAATGTATATATGCCGTTAAGTTTAGTTCGGTTAAGTAGGGGACAGACAACTGATTTGCCTTATTTTTTAAAAAAAGTTTATTTATTTATTTTTGATATTTATTTATTTCCTTTTGTTACCCTTGTTTTGATGGTGTAGTTATTATTATTGTTGTTGATGTTGTTGGATAGGACAGAGAGAAATGGAGAGAGGAGGGGAAGACAGAGAGGGGAAGAGAAAGACAGACACCTGTAGACCCAGTCTACCGCCTGTGAAGCGACTCCCCTGCAGGTGGGGAGCCGGGGGTTCGAACTGGGATCCTTACACCGGTTCTTGCGCTTTGTGCCATGTGCACTTAATCTGTTGAGCTACAGCCCGACTCCCTCCTTTTTTCTTTTCTTTTTTTTTATATACTGAAGATCATATCCAGAACTTCAACAAAATAGATGCCATTAACACCGAATGATACCCCTATCCCTGAAGGGGACATGAAATTGGCTTCAAATTTTCTTGCAGCCAATTTAAGGAGCAAAGCCTGAGGGAAGGAACTGTGTGGTGAAGAATACTGAACATTGTTGCAGAGCTCAAGGGACAGAAAAAACTGTACTGACATGTGCACACTGGTGTCTGACACACTAGCTAGTTTCTTTTCTTTTTTTTCTTTCTTTTCTTTTTAACCAGAGCACTGCTCAGCTCTGGCTTATGGTGGTGCAGGGGATTGAACCTGGGATTTTAGAGGCTCAGGCATGAGAGTTTCTGTATAACCATTATGTCGTCTACCCCCACCCTCACTAGCTAGTTTCGTATCACACCCTGGTGTTGCTATGGTTGTGAGTTAGGTCTGAGGCCCATCTAACCTCTCTCTTTCTATATATATATTTATTATTTTAATATTTACTTAATATATATACATAGATATTTTTAAATTTTTAAATCTTTATTTGCTGGATAGAGACAGTTAGAAATCGAGAGGGAAGGGGGTGATAGAGAGGGAGAGGGACAGAGAGACACCTGCAGTCCTGCTTCACCACTTGCAAAGCTTTCCCCCTGCAGGTGGGGGATGGGGGCTTGAACTCGGGACTTTGTGCACTTTAACATGTGTGCTCAATCAGGTGTGACACCATCCAGCCCAGAAAGATCTTTATATGTATTAATTTATTTCAACAGCATACAGCTAAACTCTGGCTTATGGTTATGCTGGGAATTGAACCTGGGACTCTGAGCTTCAGGCAGAAAAGCTGTTTGAATAACCTTTATACTATCTCCTCAGCCTTTCTCCCCCCAAACCATGCATTGTTTTGTATTTTTATTAGTGAGTTAATAATAATTTGTAATATTATAAAACTTATAATACATCATATATTATAAATATATATTATATAAATTATAAATAAAATATAGACATTATTACATATTATAAATGATATCTTATAAATTATGTATATTATATAGTATAAGTGCATACCACACTCACCACAAAGTTCTGTGCTTGACCCCCTCCAAAGGATAGTTCTTTTTTAATAGTTCAGATGCATTATAAACTGTTTTTATTTTTATTTATTTTATTATTGGATAGAGACAGCCAGAAAAAATGAGAGGGGAAGAGGAGATAGAGAGAGAGATATACTTACAACCCTGCTTCATCACTTGTGAAGCCTTCCCCCTGCAGGTGAGGATCAGGGGCTTGAACCTGCGTCCTTGTGTACTCTAGTGTATGCACTTAACCAAGTGTGCCCCCGCTTGGTTCCCAGAGGATAGTTCTTACAAGATCTTAAGAGACAGTTTGGTAGTCAAGGAAGCCATGGCTCCTTCTCCACTTCTCTTTGAAAGTTCATGCATATCAATTCTCTCTCTCTTTAATATTTTATTTATTTATCTATTTATTGATTTTTGCCTCCAGGGTTATCGCTGGGGCTCACTGCCTGCACTATGAATCTACAGCTGCTAGAGGCTATTTTTTCCCCTTTTGTTGCCCTTGTTGTTTATCGTTGTTGTTATTGATGTCATTGTTGTTGGATAAGACAGAGAGAAATGGAGAGAGGAGGGGAAGACAGAGAGGGGGAGAGAAAGATAGACACCTGCAGACCTGCTTCACCGCCTGTGAAGCGATTCCCCTGCAGGTGAGGAGTAGGGGGCTCAAACCCGGATCCTTACACTGGTCCTTGTACTTTGAGTCATGTGCACTTAACCCACTGCACCACTGCCCAGCCCCCTTATTTATTTCTTAATTGAGAAAGAAAGTAGGAGAGAGAAAGAACCAGACAGCACTCTGTTATATGTGCTGCCGGCAGCTTTACTCGGGACCTCATACTTGGCAGTCCAAGGCTTTATCCGCTGCACCGCCACCCAGACCACTGTTTCAAGTCTCTGTCTTCCACACAAGTGAAACCATATGGTAGTTGTCTTTTTACTTGATTCACTCCAGTCACTTATAGTTTTGCCCATTTTGTTCCAAAGGACACAATATCGTCTTTTTTAGTTGTAGAGTAGTATTACATTTGACATATATCCCATAACTTAAAAAAAACTTAAAAATACTTTTATTCATTATTGAATAGAGACATGAAGGAATTGAGAGGGGAAGGGGGGGAAGAGACAGGAAGAGAGAGAGAAAAACACCTGCAGCCCTGCTCTACTGCTTGTGAAGCTTTCCCCCTGCAGGTGGGGACCAGGAACTTGAACCTGCAGCCTTGTGCACTGCAATGTGTGTGCTTAACCAGGTGTGCCACCGCCTGGCCCCTCTCATAACTTTTTTTATCCAAGCATCCATTCATGGGCATATAAACTGCTTCCACTCCTTGTCTATTATGAATAATGCAGTTGCATCTCTCTCTCTCCCTTTTTTTCTCTCTCTCCTTTCTTTCTCTTTTTAAAATCTATTTATTTTTATATTACAGAATTACATGTCGACAGGGCTTTGAATCCACAGCATTTCCACCACCAGAGTTCTGAATCTTCACTCTCCCCACTGCAATCCACCACAGTTCCCCTAAGGTTGTAGACATGGGCCAACCATCTTCTCTACAACTATCTGTCCACATTTATGCATAGTTGCCCCTTCTTTTTCTGATTCAATTCAATCTTCCCCCTCCAAGTCACTCATGACAACATGAGTACCTCCGTATGTCCCTCTCCTTTTCCTTCTCTCTGGGTGCTGATGGAGCTGGAGTTCAGAGCCCTCTTACCTTTATTTATTGATTGATTAGAGACAGAGAGAAATTGAGAGGGGAGGGGGATAGAGAGGGAGAGAGACAGAGAGACACCTGCAGCCCTGCGTCATCTCTGTGAAGCTTTCCTCCTGCGGGTGGAGTTTGAACCTGGGTCCTTGCACACTGTCATGTATGTGCTTAACCAGGTGTGCTACCACCTGACCCATGGGAACAATTTCCCATCTTACCATGATAGGTGTCTGCAAAACACTCTTACCTCCAGCTCTGGTTCTCTTCCATCATCACATACCAGGATCCAGAACCCCCTTTACTCACCTCCCAGACCACTGTTTTCTATTTATTTATTTATTGGATGGAGACAGGGATAAATTGAGAGGAGAGTGAGAGATAGAGAGACAGAGAGACACCTACAGCCCTGCTTCATCACTTGTGAAAATTCCCCCTGCAGGTAGGGACCAGGAGCTTGAACCCGGTTGCACATTATAGTGTGTGTGCTTAACCAGGCGCACCACTGCTTGGCCCCCAGTTTGTTTTCTCAAATGAAAATTTAAATGTCATAAAGTTTTGGGACTGGATTCTGGGTAGAATCTCCGGCACTGCTTGACTTGCACAGGCAGTATTGTGCAGAGGCAGTACATTAGGATGTAGGCATCAGTGCTTAGGAAAGACATATCCAGCATTTGGAACTTGAAAGAATCATGGGAAATGAAAGAAGTTGGAATAATAAGGATGAATACCAGATGATCGTACTCAGAGGTGGAGGTTAAGAAGCATATATGGATAAATACAGGGTAGAGGGTAACTAGCTGTGGTCTAGTGTTGCAGAGCCAAGGTCACTAAAGAAGGGAGACTGGGGGCCAGGTGGTGGCACACCTGGTTGAGAGCACGTGTTACGACGCACAAGGACCTGGGTTTGAGCCCCGTCCCCCCCCCCCCCGCCCCGTAAAGAGAAAGCTTTGAGAGGGGAGGGGGACTTAAGGCCTCAGGCATGAGAATCTCTTTGTGTAGTCATTATGCTATCTTCCCTGGCCCCTCCCCATTTTTATGTATTTATATATTTACCTATTTATTTATTGGATAGAGACAGAGAGAAATTGAGAGGGGAGGGTGAGAGGAAGAGAGAGCCCTCTTGATTTCTGGCTGTCTCTAGCAAATAAACAAATAAAGAATTTTTACAGAAAAGGAAAAAGAAAAAAGAAAAAAGAAAAAAAGAAGAAGAAAGAAAGGAGGCTGGTGGTGGCCCACTGTTCCGTGGTGGAGGAAGAGGACGAGCAAAGCTATGGAAGGTGTGGTGTTCTGACACCAGTCGTGGGAAGCTAGATATGAAGTGGTCCACCTGCAACAGCAGTCTTGTAAATCAGTATTTCTTGAGTAAAGTGTTCTAAAACCAGAAAAAAGGGGGTCGGGCTGTAGCACAGCGGGTTAAGTGCACATGGCTCGAAATTCGAGGACTGGTGTAAGGATCCAGGTTTGAGCCCCTGCCTCCCCACCTGCAGGGGGAGTCGCTTCACAAGTGGTGTATCTAGGTGTGTATCTTTCCCCCTCTCTGGCCTCCTCTCTTCTCTCCATTTCTCTCTGTCCTATCCAACAACTATGACATCAATAACAACAATAGTAATAACCACCACAATGATAAAAAACGAGGGCAACAAAAAAAGGAAAATAAATACATTTTAAAAAATGAAAAAAAAAAAGTAAAACCAGAAAAAAAACCAAAAAACCCCTTGATTGGACATTCTGAGAGAGGAGAGCTTGAACGGAGACATGGGTGAAGTCACCTCTAAGGAAGAGAGAAAGAGTGACGCTTGCAGCCCCGCTTCACTGCTCGTGCCACTTCTTCTGTACAGGTGGGATCAGGGGGCCTAAGCCTGGGTCCACACGCACGGTAATATGTATGTTCTCCCGGGTGTGACATCAGCCAGCTCCATGTTAGAGTTTTTTAGTTTATTTATTTATTTTGTCTCCAAGGTTATCACTGGGGCTTGGTGCCTGCACTACGAATCCACTTCTCCTGGAGGGTATCTTTTTCCCTTTTGTTGTCCTTGTTATTATTATTGTTATTGTTATTGCTGTCATCGTTGTTGGCTAGGACAGAGAGAAATTGAGAGAGAAGGGGAAGATAGAGAGGGGGAGAGAAAGATGTTATTTTTATTATTATTTTGTTATTATTAATTGTTTTTTAAATCAGAGCACTGCTTAGTTACACAGCTTTGGCTTAAAGTGGTGCTTGGGAGTTGAACCTAGGAAATTAGATCCTTAGGCATGAGAATCTTTTTTTAAGATTTTATTGATGAGTAGCTGCACTGAGGTAGCAAAAGGGTCATGCAGATAGTCATTGCAGTTCTAAAGATCTCTATTATAAGGGCTAGTCACATAGCTTGCCCAAAAGGGTGCTTGCTCTTTCTACTGAGTACATGATCTATCAAGCCCCCCGTACGCCACATGGGCTTACTACAGCCCTGGGGGAGGCTTCGGTGCTGTGGCGTTGCTTCCTGTCTGTTTGCCTGCCTGCCTATCTGCCTATCTATCTACCTACCTATCTATCTATCTATCTATCTATCTATCTATCTATCTATCTATCTATCTTTTGTCAGAACACTGCTTACTTCTGGCTTGTGATGGTGATGGGGATTGAAGCTGAGGCCTCAGTCTCAGGCATGAAAGTCTTTTTTTTAAGATTTTTATTTATGTATTCATGAGATAGATAGGAGGAGAGACAAAGAACCAGACATCACTCTGGTACATGTGCTGCCAGGAATAAAACTCAGGATCTCATGCTTGAGAGTCCAATGCTTTAGTCACTGTGCCACATCCCAGACCACGGCATGAAAGTCTTTTGACTAACCACTATAATATCTCCCCCACTGGGAGTCAGGCGGTAGTAAGCATAGGTGGAGCAAAGCACAAGGACCGGCGTAAGGATCTGGGTTCGAGCCCCTGGCTCCCCACTTGTAGGGAGTTCTTTTCACCGGCGGTGAAGCAGGTCTGCAGGTGTCTATCTTTCTTTCCCCCTCTCTGTCTTCCCCTTCTGTCTCCATTTCTCTCTGCCCTATCCAACAACGACATGAACAATAACAGCAATAACTACAACAACAATTAAAAAAAATTAAGGCAACAAAAGGGAAAAAACAATATCTCCCCCACCCTCTGGCACTCTTCCTATCTGAAAATGTTGGTTTGCAAGAGTAAAGCTTCAGTAATAACCAAAAAGAAAAAAAAAGTATTATAAAATACATATGACCTTAATTCTCTGAGGCTTAGGTTGGAGAAGCATTTTGTATGACTGAGCTGAAAATATACTTCTGAGCATCTGTGTGCTGTTCTCCATATCCTGGGTGAGTTTCGTGCCCATGTTGCATTTCTGTGAGTGTGCATGAGGGCAGGCTTGGGTGGAGTGAGGGTGCGGTGTTGCTAGGATTGTACAGGGTGCCCAGTTAAATCTGAATTTCAGATAAACAATAAGCATGTGTTTAGCATAAATACTCCACAGACCATCCTTATGTGAAATGATGATTTGCTGGTCATCTGAAATTCAGATGTAACAGACTTGTCCTGTGTTACCATTTTGCCAAGTATGGCAGTATTATTGGCGGGGGGGGGCATGTAGAGATAGTGGGCCCTGTCACCTTTCCTTGCCTTTCTCTCTGCCCGGCAGAGAAGGGAAGAGCTCTTGGCAGTAGTGGGGAGATTCTATTTTCAGCGCAGGCATCAGCACCATCTGAGAATAGAACAAGGCCGAGAGATGGGGTGAAGGAAAGAATGTTTTCCAACATGTGAGGGGAATTAGCTGGTTGAGACCGGAAACCTGGACTTAATTCCTGGCCTTGTTATAGACTTGCTATGACCTTGGTTAAGTCATTGAGTCCTTTCATGACTCTGGCTGAAGTCACATAAGCCTTCTATGGTCAAGCTTCTTGTGTGAACATAGTTAGGAGGATAAAAATGAGATAAACTGGTTTGAAAAAAGTCCCTAGAAAGTAAAATTTATTATTTTCTTTTTTAAAAAATTACTTCTTTATAAAAAGGGGACATTGACAAAACCATATGCTAAGAGGGGTACAACTCCACACAATTCCCACCACCAGCTCTTCGTGTCCCACCCCCTCCCCTGATAGCTTTCCTATTCTTTATCCCTCTGGGAGTATGGACCCAAGGTCATTGTGGGATGTAGAAGGTGGAAGGTCTGGCTTCTGTAATTGCTTCCCTGCTGAACATGGGCGCTGGCAGGTCGATCCATACTCCCAACACTGCTCAGCTCTAACTTTTGGTGATGCAGGGGACTGAACCTGGGACTTCCGGAGCCTCAGGCTGAGAGTCTCAACTGGTGATGCTGGTGATCCAACCTGGGACTCTCACATGCAAGTGCTGTGCACTGCCACTGTGCTATTTCCCTAGCAAGAAGGGCAGGGTACAAGTGCTGATATTAGCACCCTCTCACCCTGGTGGCGGCTGGGTGATGATGCACTTGCTTGAGTGCACATGTTACAGTGCGCACGGATCCTGGTTCAAGCTGCTGCTCTTCAGCTGCAGGCGGAAAGCTTCACGAGTGGTGACTCAGCACCACTGATGTCTCTCTGTCTCTCTCCCTCTCTACCTCCTCCTTGTTTCTCGATTTCTGGCTGTCTCTATCCAATAAATATAGTTAAAAAACTTAAAAAAAGAGAGGAAGGCTGAGAGGAAATCGTTTTATGCCATTCCTCTAAACATAGGCGAAACTTTTTTCCTTCGGTTTTATTTACTTTTGGGGGGGAACAGTAATAGTATAGTTAGTGACTTAACCAGTGTGGTAATTAAAAAATAAAGAACTCGGTGTGGGCTTTGGCTGAGGTTTAAACAGATGGGAGATTTATTACCTTGCTGTTATTTGGGAACGGCAAACTAGGCAAAGGAGCAACGATTGGCTAGTCAAGATGGCCTGGAGTCCTGTCCCTAAGCTAGTACCAGCGCTCAGCTACACGACTCAGTTTCCCGGGGAAGCCGCCTGGTGGGTCCCAGGGAGAAGACAGCAGGCAAGCTGTCTTGAAACAGAGTGAGCAGGACCAGAGTGAGCAGGACCAGAGAGCTCAGGAACAGAGACACTCACTTAAATAACTTTTTCTTTTCTGTTTGTTTGTTTATTTATTTATTTATTTATTTATTTATTTTTTGCCTTCAGGGTTCTTGCTGGGGTTTGGTGCCTGCACTACGAATCCACTGATACTGGAGGCCATTTTTCCCATTTTGTTGCCCTTGTTATTATTGTTGTTGTCATTGCTGTTGATGTTGTTGAATAGGACAGAGAGAAATCGAGAGGAGGGGAGACAGAGAGGGGAGAGAAAGACAGACACCTGCAGACCCGCTCTACCGCCTGTGAAGCGATACCGCCCCTACCCCCCAGCAGAAGGGGAGCTGGGAGCTGGAACCCGGATTCTTACTCCGGTCCTTGCGCTTCGCGCCACGTGCGCTTAACCGGCTGCACTACCGCCTGAGCCCCACTTAAATAACTTTCTGGGATTGGGGCGGTGGCACAGTGGTTACCGCAAAGTGGAAGAACCCGCATAAAGATCCTGATTCAATCCTTAACACCACTATTGACACAGTTGAACAAACAACACACACTGAGGGGCGGGTGGTGGCACACCTGGTTGAGCTCACATATCACAAACAACACACACCACACCCACACAATCACAGGACAAAACACGTACGTGCAGAACACCAGAAGACTATCCTGAGGTGAATGTACCTTCGCTTCAGTTTCTTACTTCTGTGTTATTTCAGGTGTCCCCTTGTAGATGAAGAGCCTATTACCCAATCAAGAAAGAAAAAACTCTGTGATTAGAGTGTCTGTAACTAGGACTGAATTCTGGCAAAACGAACTCCTTCTGTCAAAGCAAGAATACTATGTATACATGCATGTGAATGTGTGCACATGAATGCATATAAGGCACATGCATATATAAAATCATTTGTGAATTTGAATAGTTCATATTTACATATAGATATTTCACTAAGGGGGATGTGCTTATGTTAAAAATAAATTGAGGGGGCTGGGCAGTAGCGCAGCGGGTTAGGCGCAATTGGCACAAAGCGCAAGGATCAGCGTAAGGATCCTGGTTCCAGACCCCAGCTCCCCACCTGCAGAGGGGTCGCTTCTCAAGCGGTGAAGCAGGTCTGTAGGTGCCTATCTTTCTCTCCCCCTCTGTCTTCTCCTTCTCTCTCCATTACTCTCTGTCCTATCCAACAATGACATCAATAACAACAATAATAACTATAACAACAATAAAAAACAAGGGCCACAAAAGAGAATAAATAAATAAAAATAAATAAAATAAGTAAAATTTTATTAAAAAATAACTTTTTAAAAAATTAAAAATTAATTAATTATGTTATAAAGAAGACAATAATAAAACCGTAGGGTAGGAAGGGTACAACTCCACACAATTCCCACCACCCAATCTCCATATCCCATCCCCTCCCCTGATAGCTTTCCCATTCTCTATCCCTCTGGGAGTATAGACCTAAGGTCATTGTGGGTTGTAGAAGGTGGAAGGTCTCACTTCTGTAATTGCTTCTCCGCTGAACATGGGCATAGACTGGTCGATCCATACTCCCAGTCTGCTTCTCTCTTTCTCTAGTGGGGCGGGGCTCCAGGACATAATGGTGGGGTTGTTGGTCCAGGGAAGTCTGGTCGGCATCATGCTGGCATCTGGAACCTGGTGGCTGAAAAGAGAGTTAACATACAAAGCCAAACAAATTATTGAACCGTTATGGATCTGAAGGCTGGAATAGTGCAGATGAAGTGTTGGGGGGTACTCACTGCAGACTCTTGTGTACTTCTGCTTTCAGGTATGTACTTTGCCCTAGTTTATGGATATGTGTGAACATATGCTCTATCTCAGGGGACCTGGTCTATATCTAGGTTTGGGGACTTTGTTAGGAAGTGAACCACTTGGGATGGAATTAGAGAATACTATGAAAGCAAAGGTCTCACCCGAGTAATGAAGCTGAAGGGTAGTCATTCCATATCTGAAGTCTCTGGACACAGTCTGAAGTGCTGGGGTGGCACTCATTGCATTGATTAGGTTGCGATCGGCGGGTGCAATATTATTTGATATGCATTGAGAAAAGCATGCAGGAAAGTGGGCCCCACCCTAAGGTTCCAGGAGTGGGGGAAATATAGGCTCTATATGGAAATGTGAGGTTCCTGCTGTCTTAGGGTTCAAGAACACAATGGATAGTTATCGTTATCATCACATTATTTGGTAATTGGATTAACTTTGATAAGTCCCTTTGTTAGGGTTTGCTGTATAGTACCCAGCATCCTGCATATAGCTGTGCCACCGGTTGCTTCTGTTCTACCTGGTCTAGGCTTTTGAGAGAGTCAACATATTAAAGACTCAACCTATGCATTAAGAAGACGCAGTCTGTGTTTTAAAAAGTTTGAGACATACAATCAATTTTTCCCCTCTCATATTAATTAAATAGTGGTTTATATGGAGTTTAATAGGAGTGTACATAAACAGTTTAATAGGAGTGTACATAAACACCATTCCCACCACCAAAAGACTGTGTCCCATCCCACCCCCCCCACCCCCGTACCTCCCCCTCCCGCCCCCCGCATCCCGGGAAGCCACATGTCTACCCTCCCCCTCACCACAGGGTTTTTACTTTGGTGCCCTACTCTCAATTTAGTCAGATCCTGCTTTTAGTTTCCCTTTCTGTTCTTCTTTCTCAACTTCTGTTGATGAGTGGGATCATCCCATACTCATCTTTAGCTTTCTGACTTAGCTCACTTAACATAATTACTTCTAGCTCCATCCAAGATGGGTCAGAGAAGGTGGGTTCATTGTTCTTAACAGCTGCATAGTATTCCATTGTATATATATATATATATATATATATATATATATATATATATATATATATCACAGTTTTCTCAACCACTCATCTATTGTTGGGCACCTGGGCTGCTTCCAGGTTTTAGCTATTATGAATTGTGCTGCTATGAACATAGGTGTACACATATCTTTTTGATTGTGTGTTATGGAATCCTTGGGGTATATCCCCAGAAGAGAAATTACTGGGTCATATGGAAGCCTTGTGAGAATTCTCCAGACTGCTCTTCACAGAGATTGGACCAATTTACATTCCCGCCAAAAGGGCAGAAGGGTTCCTCTGTCCCCACAGCCTCTCCAGCATTTGTTGCTGCTGTCCTTTTTGATGTATACCATTCTCACAGGAGTGAGGTGGTATCTCAATGTTGTCTTTATTTGCATTTCTCTGACAATCAGCAACCTGGAACAGTTTTTCATATGTTTGTTAGCCTTTTGGATCTCCTTTGAAATGAATGTTTTGTTCATATCTTCTGCCCATTTTTGAATGGGGTCATTTGCTTTTTTGGTGCTAAGCTTGCTGAGCCCTTTGTGTATTTTGTAACCCACAAACAATCCCTTGTGGGTTAGCATAAGTCCCTTCTATACTCAGCAGGCTGTCAGCCATATGCTAATTATGTTCACGTCCAAACAAACTACAACGAAATTTCTGAAACAAACTCTCTTGGATCTTAAGTTACCTCCACATCCAACTCTACCTTTTATTCAATATTTGTTAAATAAATGGTAAAGTATTTTATAAGAGAGAAAGTTTTACATAGGGGCAGAGAGTCAGGGATAGAGGGAGAGAAAGAGACTATAGCGCAGAAGCTTTGTTCAGTGCAGGGGGCCCGGCTGGAACCTGGGTCACGCACATGACAAAGCAGCATACTAAGTAATCTATTCCACCGATTATTTTTTTAATTAAAAAATTATTTATTCCTTTTGTTGTCCTTGTTTTATTGTCGTAGTTATTGTTGTTGATGTAGTTGTTGGATAGGACAGAGAGAAATGGAGAGAGGAGGGGAAGACAGAGAGGGGGAGAGAAAGATAGACACCTGCAGACCTGCTTCACTGTTTGTGAAGCAACACCCCTGAAGGTTGGGGTGTTGAACCAGGATCCTGGGGCTTGAACCAGGATCCTTAAGCTGGTCCTTGAGCTTTGCGCCACCTGCTCTTAACCCGCTGTGCTACCGCCCGACTCCCTCCACCTATTCTTGTTGACTAGTAATTTGGTCAAAACAAGTCACTCTCTAGAAAAGTCACATCAAAAACTGATTAAAAAATAATTAAATTAAGGGCAGGGGAACTCTAGTAATGCCTATACAAAAAGAGCCTTATGCCTGAGGCTCCAAAGTTCCAGGTTCAATTCCTAACACCACTGTATTGCCACAGTTGAACAAACAACACACACTGAGGGGCGGGTGGTGGCACACCTGGTTGAGCTCACATATCACAAACAACACACGCCACACCCACACAATCATAGGACAAAACACGTACGTGCAGAAAACCAGAAGACTATCCTGAGGTGAATGTACCTTCACTTCAGTTTCTTACTTCTGTGTTATTTCAGGTGTCCCCTTGTAGATGAAGAGCCTATTACCCAATCAAGAAAGAAAAAAGTCTATGATTAGAGTGTCTGTAACTAGGACTGAATTCTGGCAAAACGAATTCCTTCTGTCAAAGCAAGAATACTATGTATACATGCATGTGAATGTGTGCATATGAATGCATATAAGGCACATGCATATATAAAATCATTTGTGAATTTGAATAGTTCATATTTACATATAGATATTTCACTAAGGGGGATGTGCTTATGTTAAAAATAAATTGAGGGGGCTGGGCGGTAGCGCAGCGGGTTAGGCGCAATTGGCACAAAGCGCAAGGATCAGCGTAAGGATCCCCGGCTCCCCACCCGCAGAGGGGTCGCTTCTCAAGCGGTGAAGCAGGTCTGCAGGTGTCTGTCTTTCTCTCCCCCTCTCTGTCTTCTCCTTCTCTCTCCATTTCTGTCTGTCCTATCCAACAATAACAACAACAACAACAACTGTAACAACTATAAGGGCAACAAGAGCAACAAAATAGTCTCCAGGAGCAGAGCATTTGTGGTGCAGGCACAGACCCCCTCAATAACCCTGGAGGCTAAAAATAATAAATAAATAAAAATAAATAAATAAATAAATTGTTTGAGTGATCTGGAAAGTGTTACAGCTCTACAGTCTCCAGCTCTATCCTCAGCATCATATGTGCCAGAGTGTGTCCTGTTTTCTTTTTCTGTCTCTCATATATATATATAAAGTAAACCTTCACAAATAAATTTCATTAAAATGAAATTTAATTCCACCTTACCTCCTAAAAACATCCAGGGTCTTGTAAGCACACAATTTCACTGCTCTGGGCTGCTTTTTTTTTTTTTTCCATTCAGATAGAATGAGAAAGACGAGGTCAAGTGTTCATGCAGAGAGTAGGGAGAGAGAAGACTAGAAAGGTAGGTGGGGGGAAAGGTCTTTAATCAGTTTGTTGTTTTATTTCCACTTACCTATATTCAATCTATACACTAGTATCTCATGTGCAGCAGTAAGAAATAGCACAAATGGGGCAGACCGTAGGTAGCACAATGGTTATGTAAATAGATTCTCATGCCTAACGCTCCAAAGTCCCAGGTTCAATTCCCCGCACCACCATAAGCCAGAGCTGAACAGTGCTCTGGTAACAAAAATAACTAACTAACTAACTAAAATAAATAAATTAAAAAAAAAAGCAGAAATGGACTCAGCAGCAGTGAATTATCTATAATTACAGAGTGCTAATCTCTTGAAAGAGATTCCAGAGAATTAAAATTCTTTGTCAGATAGTTTTTATCTTTGGGTAAGAACTGTGTTAAGTGTTTTCTGAGTTGCTCTCTCAAGGACAGAATTCTTCCCTGTCTCTGTGTCTGTCCCACTGTTCTCAGGCAGACAGATGAAGGGATCACCCGCTTGTCCTGACAGAGGCTGGCTCTGCAATGGTCCCTTTTCAGGGGGTCCCTTTCTATCCTGGGAAACAACAGAGGTCTTGATTTATAGCTTTGTATGACTTGGTGTAAGTCTATCAGGCGGGTGTTAACAGAAATCACTTCCTGTGAACAATGCAGCAAAATTAATATTGTTAATTGTTAATTTGGAAGATTAGTTTGCAGCTTGTCACATGGCCAGCTTGTACAGCTTGTCTGATTATTGACAGTTATGCATTCCTGGGATTAGAATGAGGTTTATACACATAAATAGTGGGGTGACAGCTCAGGGGCTGATGGGGAAGAAAGCTGAGATCCGTGCTTTAAATCTACTTAATACCCAACTGTGACGGAAAATACTAATAATATATTTATTATTTATTAATGAGAAAGATAGGAAGAGAGAGAAAATGAACTAGACATCACTCTGGTATATGTACTGCCAGGGATTGAACTCAGGACCTCATGCTTGAGAGTCCAGTGCTTTATCCACTGCACCATCTTCCAGGCCTCTCTATCTAGCTATCTATATCTTCTTTAAAAAAGTAAAACTTTTCCACTAAACCTCAGCAATAGCCCTGCAGGCAAAAAAGAGAAATAAAAAGGGAAAACTTTTAAAAAGTATATATATTTTTAACTTTTTATTTATTTATTCCCTTTTTGTTGCCCTTATTGTTATAGTTATTATTATTGTTGTTATTGATGTCACTGTTGTTGGATAGGACAGAGAGAAATGGAGAAAGGAGGGGAAGACAGAGAGGGGGAGAGAAAGACACCTGCTGACCTGCTTCACTGCTTGTGAAGCGACTCCCCTGCACGTGGGGAGCTGGGGGCCCGAACCAGGATCTTCACGCCGGTCCCTGTGCTTGGCGCCACCTGCACTTAACCCTCTGCGGTACCACCCGACTGCCTGTTTTCTACTTTTATTTGAAGTAAAGCAGTTTTTAAATTGTGGTAAGATGTGCACAACATAAAACTGACTATGCTAACCACTTCTCAGCGATACTAAGTGTATTCATATTGTTGAATAGCCATCGCTACTTATCATTTATTTTTTAAATAACCATAATTATATATGTAACTATATTTAGAATCCTCTAGTATTCATTGGCAAACTACCTCACCAGTGTATCCTGAAACCTCACCTCTCTAGAGCCCTACCCCACCAAGGGAAGATAGAAACAGGCTGGGGGTATGGATTGACTTGCCAACCAGCAGAGAAGCAATTCCAGAAGCCAGAACTTCCATCTTCGGCACCCCCAAAAAGAATTTTGGTCCATACATCCAGTGGGGGAGAAATGACAGGGAGAAGATGACTAGAGGGATCTGAACTTCAGCTCCATCAGGATCTGGAGAGAGAAGAGGAAAAAGTAAGACGGACATTAGGAAATAGTAACAGGTGTGGGTGTGACTTGGAAAGGGAGAGAAGACAGGACCATGGGGAAAAAATGGGCAAGTATATACATATAGTTGTAGAAATAATAGTTAACCCATATCTGCAATCTTGGGAGAACTTCTGAAGCTTCCAGTGGAGAGAATGGGGGATCCAGAACTCTGGTGGTGGGAACAGTGCGGAATGATACCCCTGCTATCTTATAATTTTGTAAATCAGTATTAAGTCACTAATAAAAATTTTAAAGAATCCTCTGGGATTAAGGATTTTAATTTTGGGATGATATTTTTCTTAATGTTAATTTAGGTAAAGGATGAAAAACCTCTTCTACGCCTGCTGAGTACTTATCTTCTCTCATTTTTTTAAAAAAAATATTTATTTGTTGGATAGAGACAGAGATAAATTAAGAGGGGAGGGGAGATGGAGAGGGAGAGAGACAGAGAAACACCTGCAGCCTTGCTTCACCACTTGTGAAGCTTTCCCCCTGCAGGTGGGGATCAGGGGCTTGAGTCTGTGCACTGTAATGTGTGCTCTTAGCCAGATGTGCCACTACCTGGACCCTCTCTGTACTCTTCTCCTCTTGCCTCAGGTAAAGGTCTCACTCAATGAAGCAGGAAATTTTATTTTTATTTATTCAATTTATTTATTTGTTTTGACCAGACCACTGCTCAGCTCTGGCTGATGGTGGTGTGGAGGATTGAATCTGGGACTTTGGAGCTTCAGGCATGAGAGTCTGTTTGCATAACCATTATGTTATTTACCCTGCCCTCAGAAATATATATATATCTTCCTCCCTGCCCCCCTTCTTGCCAGAGCACTGCTCAGCTCTGGTTTATGGTGTCACTGGGGGATTGAACCTGGTACTTTATAGCCTTGGGCATGAGAATCTTTTTGCATAACTGTTATGCTACCTCCAACCTGCCTTTATTTTAGTTTTTTTTTCTCTCCCATTTAAACATGTGTCAGTGGTAGTCTGAATGAAAAGGTGTGAGCCTGTCATACTGCCACTCACTTACACACAGAAGTGTTACCCAGGCGGGACTCGAAGGGCCATCCTCCTGAGTTAACGGGCACATTTCCAAACAGTGTTTTCCTTGTCTTTCTTGTGAAAAAAAGCATTTGTTAATGAATGGGGGCCAGAGAGTCAATTAAAGGAAGCATTTGGTCTCTCACAGCTGAATCAGGTCTTGCAGTCAGATCAGGAGCAGCTGTGCTATTTTTCTTGACAAAATCCTGACCCTCTGCACACTGAAGAGAGCACTTTGCAGCTTATTGCTGCTGGTAGAAAAATGTCAAGAGCGTCATTGTTCTTTTCTGCCTGCTGTTCTGGGCATTTTGGGAACTATGCTTTTTTTTCCTTAAGTTTATTATTTTTTTTCCCTTTTGTTGCCCTTTTCTTTCATTGTTGTAGTTTTTATTGTTGTTATCGTTGTTACATAGGACAGAGAGAAATAGAGAGAAGAGGGGAAAACAGAGGGGGAGAGAAAAACAGACACCTGCAGACCTGCTTCACTGCCTGTGAAGCGACTCCCCTGCAGGTTGGGAGCCAGGGGTTGACCCGGATCCTTTCGCCTGCCCTTGTGCTTCGCGCCATGTGTGCTTAACCAGCTGCGCTACCGCTGGACTCCCTGGGACTATGCTGCTTTTTTTTTTTTTTGCATAATGTCTCACAAGAAATAAAAATTTTTATCTCCTTATAGAAAAATTATAGAAAGCAGCCCAGGAAGTAGTGCAGTGGATAAAGCAGTGGATTTTCAAGCATGAGGAGTTCGATCCCTGGCACCACATGTTCCAGAGTGAAGCTCTGGTTCTCTCTCTACTCCCTTCTCTAAAAAAAAAAAGAAAAGAAAAGAAAAGAAAAGCTTAAAAAAAAAAAGAAAGAAAAATTGGGGCTGGGGCTGGGGCCGGGTGGTGGCACACCTGGTTGAGCATACATGTTACAATGCACAAGGACCTGGGTTAGAGTCCCAGGTCCCCACCTGCAAGGGGAAAGCTTTGCGAGTGGTGAAGTAAGGCTACAGGTGTCTCTCTGTGTCTCTCTCCGTTCCTGTTACCCCTTCTCTCTCAATTTCTGACTGTCTCTATCCAATAAATAAATAAATAAATAAATAAATAAATAAATAAAGATTAAAAAATAAAAAAGAGACTTTATGCCTTCTTTAAAAAAAAGGGGGGGGATTCGGGTGGTAGTGCAGCGGGTTAAGTGCAGGTGGTGCAAAGCGCAAGGACCAGCGTAAGGATTCAGGTTCAAGCCCCTGGCTCCCCACCTGCACGGGACTCACTTCACAAGCGGTGAGTAGGTCTGCAGGTGTCTTTCTCTTCCCCTCTCTGTCTTCTCCTCCTCTCTCCATTTCTCTCTGTCCTATCCAACAACAATAACATCAACAGTAACAACAATAATAACTACAACAATAAAACAACAAGGGCAACAAAAGGGAATAAATAAATATTTTAAAAAGGTGGGCGGGGTGGTGGCGCACCTGGCTGAGTGCATATGTTACAATGCGCAAGGTTCAAGCCTCCCCCCCATCCCCCAGTCTCCACCTGCAGGGGGAAAGGGGAAAGCTTTGCAATTGGTGAAGCAGTGTTGCAGGTGACTCTCTATCTCCTTCTCTGTCACCCCTACCCTCTGAATTTCTGGCTTGTGCTATCCAATAAATAAATAAGTAAATAAAATAAAAAATTTAAAAAAGGAATTATAGGACAGATTATATGTTACACGAATGAATCTTTGCATGAGAAAGGAGTAAATGTCCCCTTCCTTGTTCCACTTACTAAATCATGCTGGGATACACTAGCAAAGAAAAAAAAAACCATCAGAATGAATTCTGAGCAAAGCAACAGGAGTTAGCAAGTATGAGAAACTGTATCAGAGTCTTTCTCTTTTTTAGCGGATTTGAAATCAAACGGATGAGTTTTCTTTTTTCCTTCTCATTTATAGATGAGAATAATAGTATAATAGTATAATAGTATTATCTTTCTCATAGGGTTGTGGTAAAGATTAAAGCAGTTAACAGTGTTCAGATGAGTGCCTAGTACTGAGTAATCTAAGTGCCACATTCTTATTCTCTCAGCTCATCTGATTATACTCTGAGATAGCTGTACTTTTGAGAATGCTTTATGTTTTCTTTCGGCCTAAGCATTGCTTCCTCTTATTTATATTTAAAAGGTGTTTTTATAGAGTAGGAGAGAAATTGAGAGAGAAGGGAGATAGAGAAGGCGACAACTCCAGTACAGCTTCACTATCCCTGAAGCTCCTCCCCTGGAGCCTGGGGACTTGAACCTTGGTCTGCAAGAATGGTGATGAGTTTGCTCTACTAGGTGCACCAACTGCTCGGTCCTTATCGTTGTGATGCGGCATCATCTAAGTTCATTTCCCACGTCTACGCTCGACTGGACCTGCCAATATACGCGGATATCTTCGCCCACCCTGTCCAACGCTTGACGTCTCGTCACCCAATCTGGTCTCCTACGCCTACACTGATCTCCTCTGTTCCAGACTCTTGGAAACAGAGTTGGCAGTCAGCTGAGGTAAAGAACAAACACCTCATCCCAGACCCCTGCGAGCGTCAACCCGGCTTTGACCTAGCACGTTATGATTGGGCCCTCCTCAATCGCTATCGAACAGGCCATGGCCGGTGCGCCACTATGTTCCATCACTGGGAAGCCAGAGACGACCCGAACTGCCCCTGCGGCTCCAGACAGACTATGACCCACATAGTCAATGACTGCCACCTCTCCAGATTCAAAGGAGGTCTCGAAACTTTACATCAGGCTCAACCTGACGCTGTTGACTGGCTACGGAAGAAGGGCAAACGCTAGAAGAAGAAGAATTTGTTTATTTATTCTCAGAATGCTACTCATCTCTGGTTTATGGTAGTGCTGGGGATTGAGCCTAAGGCCTCAGAGCCTTAAGTATGAAAGTCTTTTGTATAATCATTACTCTATCTCCTCGGCTACTTCTTATTCTTAAGAAAAGACAGCACGAGGAGCCAGGCAGTGGCACACCTGGTTAAGTGCACACACTACAGTGCACAAGGACCTGGGTTCAAGTCCCTGATCTCCACCTGCAGGGGGGAAAGCTTGATGAGTTGTAAAATGGAGTTGCAGGTGTCTGTCTCTTCCTTCTCTATCTCCCCTTCCCCTTCAATTTCTCTTTGTCTCTATCCAATAATAAATTTAAAAAAAAGAAAAGAAAAAGCAGGTTTCCTAACTGTGAAACAGAATAGCAACATTGCTACAAATTATGTTTTGATTTGTATTGGAGTTAGCGATCATATTATTTTTTTTTTTTTTAAAGAAACAATTTGCTTATTGATGAGAGAGAAAGAAAGAAAGGGGCTAGGCAGTGGCACACCTGGTTAAGTGCACACATTACAGTGCATTTCTTTTTCTGTTCTTCTTTCTCAACTTCTGTTGATGAGTGGGATCATCCCATACTCATCTTTGTCTTTCTGACTTAGCTCACTTAACATAATTACTTCTAGCTCCATCCAATATGGATCAGAGAAGGTGGGTTCATTATTATTAACAGCTGAGTAGTATTCCATGGTGCGTATATATCGCAACTTTCTCAGCCATTCATCTGTTGTTGGACACCTGGGTTGCTTCCAGGTTTTGGCTATTATGAATTGTGCTGCGTGTCGTTTTGGTTGGGTGTGATTGAGGCCTTAGTATATACCCTAGGAGAGGTATTACTGGGTCATAGGGTAGGTCCAGGCCTTGTGAAAGTTCTCCAGACTGCTCTCCACAGGGGTTGGATCAATTGACATTCCCACCAGCAGTGCAGGAGGGTTCCTTTGTCCCCACAACCTCTCCAGCATTTGTTGTTGTCGTTTTTGATGTATGACATTCTCACAGGGGTGAGGTGGTATCTCATTATTGTCTTTATTTGCATTTCTCTCACAATCAGTGGAGCAGTTTTTCAAATGTTAGCCTTTTGGATCTCTTGTGTAGTGAATTCTGTTCATATCTTCTGCCTACTTTTGGATGGGATCATTTGCTTTTGTTGTTGCTAAGTTTGCTGAGCTCTTTATATATTTTGGTTATTAGCCTCTTGTCTGATGTATGGCACATAAACATCTCCCATTCTGTGAGGGGTCTCATTGTTTGGGTGATGGTTTCTTTTGCTGTGCAGAAGCTTTTCAATTTGATGTAGTCCTATTTGCTTTGTTTTTGATTTAGTCTTCCTTGCAATTGGGTTTGTGTCATCAAAGATGTCCTTGAGGTTTAGATGAGAAATTGTTCCACCAATATTTTCCCCTAAATATTTGATAGTTTATGGCCTAACATCTAGGTATTTAATCCATTTGGAGTTGACTTTTGTTTCTGGTGAGATAATGTGGCTCAGTTTCATTCTTCTGTGTGTTTCAACCCAGTTTCCATAGCACCATTTATTGAAGAGAGTCTCCTTCCATTTAACAATTTGGGCCCCTTTATCAAAGATGAGATGTCTGTAGGTGTGAGGGTTTTTTTGTCGATTTTTTTTTCTTTGAGCAAACCTCTTCAACTTTTGACTTTAACTTTTTGCTATTAAGTCCTTCTACTGAATTTTGTAGTCTAGTCACTGTATTCTTTAGCTCTGTTTGGATATTTCTCTTTGCTGATATCTCTCATACTTTCTTAGTTCTTACTGAATTTTCTTTCCACTTATATCCTTATTGGTTGAGCATCATCAGGACCACTACTTTGAAATCTTCTTTAGGAAGCTTGTATTTATTTATTTATTTATTTATTTATTTATTTATTTATTTTTATTGCCACGAGGGCTATTGTAGGGGTCTAGGCACTATGAATCCACCGCTCCTAGTGGTCATTCTTTTCCCTTTTTCTTCATACTTTATTAGATGAAATTGAGAGGGGAAGGGGATATAGATAGATAGAGAGAGAGGCATCTGCAGGGCAACTTCATTGCTTATGAAGTGTTCCCCCTGCAGGGGGGGAGTGGGGGCTCAGTCTTGGTCTTTTCACATGGTAACATGTGTCCTCAACTGTGTTTGCCACCATACGGTCCCCTTCTTTAGGAAGTTTATACAACTCCTTTGAGCCCCCCCTCCACCCCCCAGGTTATCTTAAGACATCAGTGCAGGTGGTTTCTTCCATTTTCTCATTATGTTTGTCATTCTGTGAGGACCTGAGCCCAGGGGTCTGTGCTGGAATGGGATAGTGACCAGGAGTTTGAGGTTGTAAGTTCTCAGCAGCCACTGGGTGAGGAAAAGAAGTGCTAGTATGATGCCAACCAGACTTCCCTGGACAGACAACCCCACCAATGTGTTCTGGAGCCCTGCTTCCCCAAAGCCCTGCCCCACTAGGGAAAGAGAGAGACAGGCTGGGAGTATGGACCGACCTATCAACGCCCATGTTCAGTGGGGAAGCAATTACAGAAGCCAGACCTTCCACCTTCTGCATCCCACAATGACCCTGGGTCCATAGTCCCAGAGGGTTAGAGAATAGGAAAGCTATCAGGGGAGGGGATGGGATACGGTGGTCTGGTGGTGGGAATTGTGTGATGTTGTACCCCTCTTATCCTATGGTTTTATCAATGTTGCCTTTTTATAAATAAAAAAATAAAAAAAATTAACAGCTCGGGGGCCAGGTGGTAGCACAGTGGGTTAAGCACACATGGTGTGAAGTGCAAGAACCTGCATAAGGATCTCAGTTCGAGGCCCCCGGCTCCCCACCTGCACAAGGTAGGTCCCCTCACAAGCAGTGTCCCCTCACAAGCACAAGGGGAGGGGAGGGGATACGGAGTTCTAGTGGTGGGAATTGTGTGGAGTTGTACCCCTCTTATCCTATGGTTTTGTCAGTGTTTCCTTTATATAAATAAAAAGAAATGAACTCTGGAAGATCTGAGGGAAGAATAACCATAAAGAACAAGCACCAAGCCCTGATGTAGAAACCAGGTTGGTTAACTGAAGGATTGAAAGGTTATATGCACAAAGGATACATTTTTGAGACTGAGGAGTGTTGGTATTCCTCATATTGGTTTGGCCCTTGCTAGTTTCACCCCCGCTTTCTCCCCCCCCCCCTTATGCTAAGGACGTCCAGAGTCCCAACAGCAGCAGCGGAGGGAGAATGATGGAGAAGCACATGGTGTGGTGATTTGCCCGTTTGTGAATAAAGATTAAACTGCAGCTTCTCAGCCCAGCCGTGTGTCCTTGAGTCTCTGTCTCTGTCTACTGCCGCGAAGCTAGCCTGGCCTGCTGGAGCCCCCCGAACTTAAATAACAAATGGCGCCCAACGTGTAACACAGAGTAACAACAGGTAACACAAGATCTATAGGTCTTTTCCCATGGCAAAAAGTTTAGATTTTACTTAGGTGTAAGGTGAAGCTCTTTGAGTGGGAGGTTATGATGTGATTTATATTTTAATTGCTGTTTTTTTTGCTGAGCAGAGAATGACTAATGCTCCTGGTGAATGAGAGATGATGGGGGTTAGGCTGGGGTCATCACACAGGAAGAGGGATCATTTCGGGACTATGCTGTAGTCATAAGACCAAAGTGGCATGCTAATAACTGGTTGTGAGAGTTGAGAGAAGAAGACTCGAGGTTTTGGGATAATCCAAACCTTAAGTTTTTCAGTGTCAGGGGTGTGGATCGACCTGTCAATGTGCATGTCCAGCAGAAAAAGCAATTACAGAAGCCAGAACTCCTTCCTTCTGCACCCCCAAAACAATTTTAGTCCATACCTCCAGAGGAGGGAAAATATAGAAGATGATCATAGGGTTCTGGACCCCAATTCCACCTGGACCTAAAATGTTTGTCACCAGGAATCTTTATTTTTATACCATCACTGAAAAGGAAGCAAATGTGGAAAACTCTAGAGGAAGTCAGGCACTGTTTCACTAATCTGGGAAAGAAGAGGAAAAAGAGTGGTCCAGGAGATGGCACAGTGGATAAAGCATTGGATTCTCAAGCAAGGGGTCCTGAGTTCAATCCCCAGTAGCACATGTACCAGAGTGATGTCTGGTTCTTTCTCTCTCTCCTCCTATCCTTCTCATAAATAAATAAAATATTTAAAAAAAAAGAGGGAAAAAGGAAAGATACTTGGAAGTAGTAATAGGTGGTGGTCCAGGAGGTGGCAAATGGGTAAAGCATTGGACTCTCAAGTTTGAGGTACCAAGTTCAATCCCCAGCAGTACATGTACCAGAGTGACATCTGGTTCTTTCTCTCCCTCTCTTTCCTCCATTCTTTCTTATTAATAAATGAGTAAAATCTTTTAAAAAATTATTAATAAGGGAGTTGGGCGGTACTGCAGCGGGTTAAGCACATGTGTCGCAAAGTGCAAGGACCATAGTAAGGATCCTGGTTCAAGCCCTCAACTCCCCACCTGAGGGAGAGTTGTTTCACAGGCCACCGCAGGTCTGCAGGTGTCTATCTTTCTCTCTCCCTCTCTGTCTTCCCCTCCTGTCTCCATTTCTCTCTGTCCTATCCAACAATGATGACATCAACAGTAACAATAATAACTACAACAATAAAACAACAAGGGCAACAAAATAGAAAATAAATAAATATGAATTTAAAAAAATGCTTAAAATTATTAATAGAAGTAGGTGTCACTTAGAAAGGAAGTAGAGGCAGAACTGTAGAGAAAAATGGGCAAAAATATCTATCTATGCATAGACATATAAATATAAAATCGACCCACTTGTGTGACCTTGGGAGAACTGTTGTAGTTTACACTGAAGGGAGATGGAGACAGAGAACTCTGGTGTGGGAATAGTGTGGGATTATACCCCTATTAGTTTATAATTTTGTAAATCACTAATAAAAAAACCCCCTCAAGTTTTTGACATGAACAAATAGGTGGCAGTTGAGTAGCTCCTCAACTTTTGAATTCTTCTTTTTTTTATTTAAGAAAGGAGACATTAACAAAACTGTAGGATAGGAGGGGTACAACTCCACACAATTCCTATCACCCAATCTCCATATCCCATCCCCTCCCCTGATAGCTTTCCCATTCTCTATCCCTCTGGGAGTATGGACCCAGGGTCATTGTGGGTTGCAAAAGGTGGAAGGTCTGGCTTCTGTAATTGCTTCCTTGCTGAACATCTGAATTTTTTTTTTTTTTTTTTACCAGAGCACTGCTCAGTTCTGGCTTATGATGGGAAGTGGTGGGGACTGAACTGAGGACTTTGAAGCCTCAGGCACAAGAGTCTCTTTGCATAACCATTATGCTATCTATCCCTGCCCTCCCCAACTTTTGAATTCTATGAACCATTAACATAACAGATAAATTTGAAGAGGTTCAGTATGATGAGGCTGTTTTTATCTCTGACACGGAACAAGCCAAAGAACGAAAAGCAACATCTATTTCCTGTGACTCAGAATTCACATGAGTGGTGACTCTAAAGACCAGGGAGGTGACTCAGTGGTAGACAGAAACAAACTAAACATCATAAATAGCAGAGCAATGCTTGGTGTCTCCCCCAAGTAAAAATTTAGAATGCATATTTAAAAGTGGAGACTTAGGGGGCCAGGTGAAGGCACACTTGGTTGAGTGTACACGTTACAATGCACAAGGACCTGGGTTCAAGTCTCTGATCCCCACCTGGAGAGAGGAAGCTACATGAACCATGATGCAGGTCTGCAGGTGTCTTTCTCTCTCCCTCTCTGTCTCTCCTTCCCCTCTCAATTTCTTTCTGTCTTATCAAATAAAATGAAAAAAAAAATGGGAAAAAATAGCTGCCTGGGACAGTGGATTTGTCATGTTGGCACCATGCCACAGCAAAAAAAAAAAAGGGTAATAAAATTTTAAAAAATATGGAGACTCTAACAGTGAAAAAGTAGGTTTAAGTCTATGCAATCCCCTGGGGGTGATAACATAACGGTTATACATAAAGCCTTTCAGGCTTGAGGCACAAAGTTCTCAGATTCTCTCCCCAGCACCATGATAAGAAAGAGCTGAATAACAACAAATTAATAATAACAATTGTTGTTTTCACTGGGCTGGCTTCACGGGCGGGTAACAGATGACCAGAAACACATGGCTGAGCTGAGAACGCAGTTTTATCTTTATTCACAAGTGGGCAAACATTCCAATATCTAATCACCACACAGATCTGTCCTGCATCTTTCTCCTCCGGCGGCAGCAGAGAGGAACTCAGGAAGCACGTAGGATAGGGGGCGGGGAGAAGGGAGAAGTGCGAAAAGGCAAAGACTAAACCACAATCTCCCGGAGGTGGGGGGGGAGTGAGACCAAACCAATATGAAGCATACCAATAATTCCCTCTTTTCTTTTTAACTAATTGACCATAGTATCAGGAGTGTGGGGTGAAGAGAAAACCTATATCGTACAAGCATTTTAAAAAAAGAAACTGGCACAAACATGGAGGAACAAGTAAGCGAGCAACAAGAACCAGTGTGCTGCCAAGGGAAGGCCTGAGGGGGGCGTTTCTTGCCTCTGTGTGCAAGACTTTATCAGCTAAAGAACATTTCCTGCCTCTGTGGGCTTTTCCTGCCTCTGGGGGCATTACCTGGCATGGAGGGAGGGTATGGCCTAGAGTCCCAAGGCAGCTGGCTGCAGTCAGTCTTTGAGAAGCCCAGCAGCGTAAAGGGAAGCTACTGTAGGATTGTGTACCAGTAAGTCCGATAGAAGTGCCAGTTCAAAGCAGATGTCCACTGAAGAATTGCTGGGGGTGGGGGGTGAATTGTTGCATGAGGAAGGTCAGCCATTGGAATTCCGCTTTTCTGTAGAGAACTTGACAGCTGCAATTCACTTACTTATGAAACAAAACTTGTAGCATGTTAGTTTACCACAATTGATAACTCTATTACAATTGGAAGTCTTTTTTAGTATGATTTGAAGGTTGTTTAAAGTTTAAACAATAAAATGTGGAAAGGTAAACATAAGAACCATGGAAAAAAAGCCTCAGGCATGAGAATCATTAGCATAACCATTGTGCAATCTACTGTTTCTAGTTGAGAAGGTATTTGAGAGTTTTACATATCAACGTCTTATTTAACCTTTTGTTACATCCATTCAAGATGGAGACACACCCTAGGTGTGCGCAGGTTTTTTAGACCAACGTAGTTAAAATACATTGATTTTTAACTAATTTTTACCTCAGACTTTAAATGTAAGTTAATTTTACCTTTATGAGAATTATGTTGAAAACCTTTTTCATTTAACTTTGTCTGGTAAGAATATAGCCTTAAAGTTACCTTTTTAACCTTAAAGTTAATGTTTACCAAACTTTAAACACACACATCAACATGGTCTTCAATACACAAGGAGAAAAACTTTTGCTACGAAGACATGTCATTTTCAACACGAATTTAGATCTGCACTGTCTAGTTGTTCCGGGGTGCGTTGTCCGGCGGTGGCTTCTTGCCCAACTTCAGCTCCAGGAATTGCAGGTTGCCATCTCTGCAGGGATCTCTGTGTATTCTAGCTCCTCTGCCTTCAGAGCCAAGCTGGGGATCTCGACCAGGGGGCCCAGTCCTGGCAGGGAGCCCGCCGTCTCCAGGTGGTCCAGGATCTGCCCAGACTTCATAGCAGGAGGGTGGGCGGGCAGGCCGTGCAGAAGGCGCGGGCCGAGGTGCCCCGGGGTGGTGGCCAGGATGGGCTGCACCCCTGCCCGCCATGTCTGCTGCCCTGCTCCCAGCTGCCGAGCAGCGTGGAGGGAGCCCACGTCCAATGCTCCACGCCACGCAGCAGCGAGCCGGCTCCTGAGGGCGGGCGTTGGGCAGAAACCACAGTGTGGCACACAACGAAATGTTCCAGAAACAGAGAAACAGTCTCATGAAGAAAGGGCAGAAGCCTTTGGAAATCTCTTCACAAGCAGAAGAGAAGGCCATTGTAGATAGGTAGCCAAATTGTCTTCACTTATCTGAGAGATGGGCAGGTCATGCCCCACGTTGTAGCGCCAAACAATTACGATTTTCTTTTATATATTATTTATTTATTTATTTTACCAGAGCACTGCTCAGCTCTGGCTTGGTGGTGCAGGGGATTGAGCCTGGGACTTCAGAGCCTCAGGCATGAGAGTTTCTTTGCATAACTATTATGCTATCTACCCCTGCCCTCTATTTTTTAATTAATTTTTTTGTGTGTGTTAATAGAGGAAGAAAATTAGAGAGGAATGGGGGAGATAGGGAGAAAGAAAGACACCTGTAGCATTTCTTCACCACTCATGAGGCTTACCCCTGCAGGTGGGTATTATACCAAAGTAAAAGACTGCAGTTTGTTTTGTTTTGTTTTGTTTTCCTTTATTTTCCTTTGTTTGCTGGGGCTCTTGCCTGCACTATGAACCCACTGCTCCTGGAAGCCATTCTCTCCCGCCACCATTTTATTGCCCTTGTTGTTGTATAGGATAGAGAGAACTTGAGAGAGGAGGGGAAGACTAAGAGGGGGAGAGAAAGATTGACACCTGCAGACCAGCTTCACCACTTGTGAAGCGACCCCTCACCCCCCTGCAGGTGAGGAGCTGGGGACTCAAACTGGGATCCTTTAGTGGGTCTTTGCCCTTCACGCCATGTATGCTTAACCCTCTGCGCTACTGCCAGGCCCCCAGGCCTTCAGTTTTAACCCTGGTCTTCAAGCATGGTGACTTGTATGCTCACTTTGGTGAGCTACCACCAGGCCCCTGTGTAATCTTATAAATAAGAGCAGTCCTTTAGGATTGGGGAAATAGCATAATGATTATGAATGGTTATGAGGTAACAAAGGCCAGACTCACTCCCCAGAATCACCACCATAAGCCAGAGTTGAGCATTGCTGTGGTAAAACAAAAGAGCAAAACAGAAAACAAACATACATAATAAAATGGTCCTTTAAATTTGATAAAGCTCTAGAATAAAATTCCACAGCATTGTTGTCTTTGTCATTTTTTTTTCTCAGATAAACAGAAACTTTGTCAGTACTGAGCAGGTGTTTGAGAACCACTTGTGTGTTTGATCTTTCTAGTGTAGGCAGAAATCCCAGTTACAACAGCCCTGACAGATGTTCTTCTAGTTTCTGCATAACTGCTTCCCAGAGAGAAGCACACGTCATCTCACCAGGCAGCCTGTCACTGTGGAAGTATTGTAATTGATAGCTGGCTTTCTCACCAGTTCCACATCCTAGCACTGACATCTGGATCGACACAGAGCAAAGCTAATCTTGCTTCAGCATCTCAGACCTTCACACATCAAAAGGTGAACATTTCTAGCTCTTTTAATTAGCTTTTTAATATAGGTGCTGAGTATATAATACATTGGGACTTGAAGTTTCCAAAGATTACTGCTCTTTAAGTCACATAAGATGTATTGAGTGGGTGTGAGATATCTTTCCTATTGTCCAATCCCATGTACAGGAAAAAGAAAGCTTCAGAAAAAAAAAGTCTTTCTTCCCAAAAAAAGAGACCCCTTACAGAATGAGAGCAGATCTTTACATGACAAGAGTTTAATAACAAAAATATATAAAGAGCTCACCAAACTCAGCAACAAAAAGACAAATGACTCCATCCAAAAACGGGGAGAGGATATGAATAGTAGAAAAGATCCAAAAAGCCAGAAAACATAAAAAAAAAACCCCTCCAATTCATTGCTTGTCAGAGAAATGCAAGTAAAGACAGCAATGAGATACCACTTCACTCCTGTGAGAATGTCAGACATCAGAAAAAGTAGCAACAACAAATGCTGGAGAGGTTGTGGGGACAAAGGAACCCTCCTGCACTGCTGGTGGGAATGTAAATTGGTCCAACCCATGTGGAGAGCAGTCTGGAGAACTCTCAGAAGGCTAGAAGTGGACCTACCCTATAATCCTGCAATTCCTCTCCTGGGAATATATCCTAAGGAGCCAAACATACTCATCCAAAAGGATTTGTGTCTACTTCTGTTCATAGCAGCACAATTTGTAATGGCCAAAACCTGGAAGCAACCCAGGTGTCCAACAACAGATGAGTGGCTGAGCAAGTTGTAGTATATATACACAATGAACTACTACCCAGCTATTAAAAACTGTGAATTCACCTTATTTACCTCATCTTGGATGCAACTTGAAGGAATCATATTAAGTGAGACAAGTCAGAAAAAGAAGGATGAGTATGAGATTATCTCCCTCATAAACAGAAGTTGAAAAATAAGAACAGAAAGGTGGTCTGGGAGGTGGTACAGAGGATTAAAGCATTGGGCCCTCAAGTATGAGGTTCTGAGATCAATCCCTAGCAGCACATGTACCAGTGATGTCTGGTTCACTCTCTCTCTCTCCTCCTATCTTCCTCATGAATAAATAAACAAAATCTTAAAAAAAAAAAAAAAAGAACAGGAGAGAAAACACAAAGCAAAACTTGGACTGGAGTTTGCATATTATACCAGAGTAAAAGACACTGGGGTCGGGGGAAGGGCTCAGGTCCTGGAACATGACAACAGAGAAGGACCTAGTGGGGGTTGAATTGTTATATTCTCAGTTATATGAAAACTGAGAAATGTTACATAGGTATAAACTACTATATTTTACTGTCAACTGTAAACCATTAATTCCCCAATAAAGAAATTTTAAAAAAGAAAGAAAAAATACCTTTGTTACATAGATGTAAAGGCTAAGTACTTGAACATCTGCTTTGTACTCAGGAAAGAATAAAGAATTTTAAATACACATAGATCTTGATTTCATTACTTCCTTTCAGGTTGCATAATTTGTTTAAGAGACACTTGAATTTAGAGGACAAATTCATGTGTGTTCAAAACTTTAAAGCTTAGCATAGGGTAGATAGCATAGTGGTTATACAAAGAGACTTTCACGCCTGAGTCTTCAAAGTTCCAGATTCAATCTCCCCACCATCATAAACCAGAGTTGAACAGTGTTGATATACAAACCAAAAACATACACACCCAGACTTTAGGACTTAAAAATTTTAACTGTTAATATGATGAATGTCATGGAAACTATTTCTGATTTAGAAAGCAGTTAGAGTTAATATATATATATATATATTATTGGATAGGGACAGAAAGAAATCAAGAGGAGAGGGGGAGACAGAGAGGGAAAGAGACAGCGAGACACCTGCAGCCCTGTGAATCCCCCCCAGACACAAATTGGGGCCAGGGGCTTTGAACCTATGTCCTTGGGCACTGTAATGTGTGCACTTAACTAGTGCCTGCCCCCTAGAGCTAATATTTGTGAAAGCACCTAACAAAGCACTGACTACTTGTAAAAGTTTCTTTCTTCCTTCTCCCCTTTCTGACTACGCTTCTTTCTTCCATCCTTTTCTTCTTTATAAGACATCTATTGACCTTTTAAAAATTATTTATTTATTATTTGAGTATGATTTTTTATTAGTGATTTAATAATGATTGACCAGATTCAGTTACCAAACTCCAATCCCCAGCATTGCATGTACCATGGCAATGCTCTGGTTTCCTCTCTCCTCTTCCTGTGTAACTGTCATTAATAAATAATTTAAATAGTGGGGGCAGGTAGTATAATGGTTATGCAGAGACTCTCATGCCTGAGGCTCCAAAGTTCCAGGTTCAGTCCCCTGTCCTGCCATAAACCAGAGCTGAGTAGCGCTGCTATGAATATAGATATACACAGATATTTTTGGACTGGTGTGTTTGGATCCTTAGGATATAGCCCCAGGAAAGGAATTGCAGGATCATAGGGTAGGTCCATTTCTAGCCTTCTGAGAGTTCTCCAGACTGTTCTTCACAGAGCTTGGACCAATTCACATTTCCACCAGCAGTGAAGGAGGTTTCTCAGACCCACAACCTCTCCAGCATTTGTTGCTGCTACCGCTTCTGATGTATGACATTTCTTACAGGAGTGAATGGGATTTCATTGTTGTCTTTATTTGCATTTCTCTGACAATCAAAGACTTGGAGCATTTTTTCATGTGTTTCTCAGCCTTTTGGATCTCTTCTGTGGTGAATATTTTGTCCATGTCCTCTCCCCATTTTTGGATGGGGTTATTTGTTTTCTTGTGGTTGAGTTTGGCAAGCTCTTTATATGTTTTGGTTATTAGTCTCTTGTTTGATGTATGGCATGTAAAGATCTTCTCCCATTCTGTGAGGGGTCTCTTGGTTTGGGTAGTGGTTTCTTTTGTTGTGCAGAAGCTTTTTAATTTGATGTAGTCCCATAGGTTTATGCTTGCCTTAGTCTTCTTTGTAATTGGATTTGTTTCATTGAAACTGGAACCATCCGTTCCACCCCGGTTCCATGGCTGCCAGTTCTTAGCAACATCGCCCCACCAGATATTCGTCGGGATGCGGCATCATCTAAGTTCATTTCCCACGTCTACGCTCGACCGGACCTGCCAATATACGCGGATATCTTCGCCCACCCTGTCCAACGCTTGACGTCTCGTCACCCAATCTGGTCCCCTATGCCTACACTGAACTTCTCTGTTCCAGTCTCTTGGAAACAGAGTTGGCAGTCAGCTGAGGTAAAGAACAAACACCTCATCACAGACCCCTGCGAGCGTCAACCCGGCTTTGACCTAGCACGTTATGATTGGGCCCTCCTCAATCGCTATGGAACAGGCCATGGCCGGTGCGCCGCTATGTTCCATCACTGGGGAGCCAGAGATGACCCGAACTGCCCCTGCGGCTCCAGACAGACTATGACCCACATAGTCAATGACTGCCACCTCTCCAGATTCAAAGGAGGTTTCGAAACTTTACATCAGGCTCAACCTGACGCTGTTGACTGGCTACGGAAGAAGGGCAAACGCTAGAAGAAGAAATTGAAACTGTCTTTAAAATTGATGTGGAAAATAGTTCTGCCAATACTTTCCTCTAAGTATCTGATGGTTTCTGGTCTAACATTCAAGTCCTTAACCGACTGGGAATTTACTTTTGTATTTAGTGAAATATAGTGGTTCAGTTTCATTCTTCTGGATGCTTCAACCCATTTTTTTCAACACCATTTGTTGAAGAGACTCTGCTTTCCATATTGAATAGTCTGGGCACCTTTGTCAAAGATTAGATGTCCATATGTGTGGGAGCTTACTTCTGGCCTCTCAATTCTATTCCACTCAATTCAGATCATGTTCCAGTACCAAGCAGTTTTGATGACAATGGCCCTGTAATACAATTTGAGATCTAGGAGTGTGATGCCTCCAGTTCTGTCCTTTCTACTCAAGTATTTTGGCAATTATAGGTCTTTTCTGGTTCCAGATAAACATTTGTAGCATTTGTTCTATTCTCCTAAAAAAAGTGTTTGGAATCTTGATGGGGATAGCATTGAATTTGTATATGGCTCTGGGTAGTATATTCGTTTTGATGATGTAATTCTTCCAACCCGTGAACGTGGAATATCTTTCCACTTCTTTGTGTCATTTTCAATTTCCTTGAGTAGTGTCTCATAATTTGCAGTATGCAAGTTGCTATAGTAAAAGGAATTGATTTCTGGATTTCAACTTCTTCTAACTTAGTGTTTGCATAGAGCAATGCCACTGACTTTTGAATGTTAATTTTGTAGCCTGACTCCTTTTGTATTGCCTGATGATTTCCAAAAGCTTCTTGCTGGATTCCTTAGGTTTTTCTGTGTATACTATCCTGTCACCTGCAAATAGGGAGAGTTTGACTTCTTCTCTTCCAATCTGTATCCCTTTAACTCCTTGCTCCTGCCTGATTGCTATGGCAAGAACTTTCAACACTATGCTGAATTGTAATGGTGATAGTGGGCAGCCCTGTCTAATACCTGATCTGAGGAGAAATGCTTTCAGTTTTTCACCATTGAATATGATGTTGTCTGTAGGTTTGCTATATATACACTCCACTATTTTCAGGAATTTTCCATCTACTCCCATTTTTTGTAGTGTTTTGATCATAAAGGGATGTTGTATTTTTTCAAAGGCTTTCTCTGCAACTATTAATATGACCATGTGGTTTTTGGCCTTGCTTTTGTTGATGTGGTGGATCACATTGATTGATTTATGTATATTAAGCCAACCTTGCGTCCCTGGGATAAACCCCACTTGGTCATGATCAACATTCTTTTTTATATACTGCTGTATCCAGCTTGCTAGCATTTTGTTCAGTATTTTAGCACCTATGTTCATTAGAGATATTGGTCTGTAGTTTTCTTTTTTGGTTGTGTCCCTGCCTGCTTCTGGTATCAAAGTGATGTTGGCTTCATAAAATCTGGCAGGGAGTATTCCAGTGTCTTCAATCTTCCGGAAGACTTTTAAATGTAGAGGTATTAGTTCTTCTTTGAAGGGTTTGTAGAATTCATTTATAAAACCATCTGGTCCAGGACTTTTATTCTTGGGAAGGTTTTTGATAACTGTTTCAAGATCATTAGCTGTAATGGGCCTGTTCGTGTTATCTAGTTTCTCTTTACTTAGTTTTGGAAGTTCGTAGGTATCTAAGAAATCATCCCTTTCTTCCAGGTTCTCTAGCTAGGTGGCATAGAGTTGTTCATAGAAGCCTCACATAATATGTTGAATTTCTGCAGTGTCTGTTGTGATATCTCCTCTTTTATTTGTGATCCAATTCATTTGGGTCTTCTCCCTTTTTTGTTTTGTGAGTCTGGCTAAAGGTTTGTCGATTTTGTTCACTTTACAAGAACCAATATTTACTTTCATTGTAGTTTTCTCATTTTCAGTGTTATTGATTTCTGCCCTCACTTTAGTGATTTCTGTCCTCTGGTTGCTTTAGGTTCCTTTGTTCTCTTCTTCTAGGTCTTTAAGATGTGCAATAATGTTTATTTGTGCTTTTTCTTGTTTCCTAATGTGTGCTTGTATGGCTATGAACTTCCCTCTCAGTACTGCCTTAGCTGTGTCCCAAATATTTTGATAGCTTGTACCTTCATTTTCCTTGAACTGCTTCCCTGCTGAACATGGGTGTTGACCAGTCAATCCATATTCCCAGCCTGCCTCTCTCTTTCCCTAGTAGGGTGGGACTCTGAGGAAGCAGAACTCCAGGACACATTGGTGGGGTCATCAGTCCAGGGAAGTCTGGTCGGCATCATGCTGGCATCTGGAACCTGGTGGCTGTAAAGAGAGTTAACATTCAAAGTCAAACAAATTGTTGAACAGTTATGGACCTGAAGGCTGGAATAGTGCAGATGAAGTGTTGGGTGTACTTTTGCTTTCAGGTATATATTTTGTCCTAGTTTATGGATACATGTGAACATATGCTCTATCTCAGGGGACCTGGTCTATATCTAGGATTTGGGACTTTGTTAAGAAGTGGACCACCTGCAATGGAATTAGAGAATACTACGAAAGGAAAGGTCTCACCCAAGTAATGAAGCTGAGGGGTTGTCATTCCACACCTGAAGTCTCTGGACACAGTCTGAAGTGAAGCCTGCTGGGGTGATTAAGTTGATTAGGTTGTGATCGGCGGGTGCAATATTATTTGATATGCATTGAGAGAAGCATGCAGGAAAGTGGGCCCCACCCTAAGGTTCCAGGACTGGGGGAAATATAGGCTCTATAGTGGAAATGTGAGGTTCCTGCTGTCTTAGGGTTCAAGAACACAATGGATAGTTATTGTTATCATCACATTATTTAGTAATTGGGTTAACTTTGAAAAGTCCCTTTGTTAGGGTTTGCTGTATAATACCCAGCATCTGTATAATACCACCGGTTGCTTCTGTTCTACCTGGTCTAGGCTTTTGTGAGTCCACATATCAAAGACTCAGCCTATGTATTAAGAAGACTCAGTCTGTGTTTTAAAAAGTTTGAGACATACAATTTTTCGTCTCTCATATTAATTAAATAGTGGTTCATATGACTACAGTTTAATAGGAATGTACATAAACACCATTCCCACCACCAAAAGACTGTGTCCCATTCCACCCACCCACCCCCACCCCGCCATCCTGGGAAGCCGAATGTCTACCCTCCCCCTCATGACAGGTTTTTTACTTTGGTGCCCTACTCTCAATTTAGTCAGATCCTGCTTTTAGTTTCCCTTTCTGTTCTTCTTTCTTAACTTCTGTTGATGAGTGGGATCATCCCATACTCATCTTTATCTTTCTGACTTAGCTCACTTAACATAGTTCCTTCTAGCTCCATCCAAGATGGATCACAGAAGGTGGGTTCATTGTTCTTAATAGCTGCGTAATATTCCATTGTGTGTATATATACCACAGCTTTCTCAACCACTCATCTGTTGTTGGGCACCTGGGCTGCTTCCAGGTTTTAGCTATTATGAATTGTGCTGCTATGAACATAGGTGTACACATATCTTTTTGATTGGGCATTATGGAATCCTTGAAGTATATCCCCAGGAGAGGAATTACTGGGTCATATGGAAGGTCCCATGTGTAGCCCTGTGAGAATTCTCCAGACTGCTCTCCAGAGAGGCTGGACCAATTTACATTCCCACCAGCAGTGCAAAAGGGTTCCTCTGTCCCCACAGCCTCTCCAACATTTGTTGCTGCTGTCCTTTTTGATGTATGCCATTCTCATAGGAGTGAGGTGGTATCTCAATGTTGTCTTTATTTGTATTTCTCTGACAACCAGTGACCTGGAACAGTTTTTCATATGTTTGTTAGCCTTTTGGATCTCCTCTGAAGTGAGTGTTTTGTTTATATCCTCTGCCTATTTTTGAATGGGTTCATTTACTTTTTTGTTGCTAAGTTTTCTGAGCTCTTTGTATATTTTGGTGATTAGTCTCTTGTCTGATGTTTGGCCTGTGAAGATCTTCTCCCATTCTGTGAGGGGTCTCTTTGTTTGTGTGATAGTTTCTTTGGCTGTGCAGAAGCTTTTCAATTTGATGTTTCTGCTTTAGTCTTCCTTGCTATTGGGTTTGTTTCATCAAAGATGTCCTTGAGGTTTAGGTGGGAAAGTGTTCCACCAATGTTTTCCTCTAAGTATTTGATAGTTTCTGGTTTAACATCCGGGTCCTTGATCCACTTGGAGTTGATTTTTGTTTCTGGTGAGATATGGTGGCTCAATTTCATTCTTCTTCATGTTTCAATCCAGTTTTCCCAGCACCATTTATTGAAGAGAGCCTCCTTCTTACATTTAATACTTTGGGCACCCTTGTCAAAGATTAGATGTCCATAGGTGTGGGGGCCTTTTCTTGTTTCTTAAGTTTCACCTCTGAGTGAGTCTATCTGGCTATCCTTCTCCTGACTCAATCTCACTTAATATGATTTCTCCTTTCTTTCTTTCTTTCTTTCTTTCTTTCTTTCTTTCTTCCTTCTTTCTTTTCTTTTATTTTCTCTTTCTTCTCTTCTCTTCTCTTCTCTTCTCTTCTCTTCTCTTCTCTTCTCTTCTCTTCTCTTCCCTTCTCTTCTCTTCTCTTCTCTTCTTTTCTGTTTTGTTTCCGTCACCATAACAGGTGCTGCAAATTCACTGCTCCCAGTGGCCATTTTTTCCTTTTTTTAAATTTTCCTTTCAATCTTTATTAGATATGACAGAGAGAAATTGAGAGAGGAAGGGAAGATAGAGAGAGGGAAAATGGGTCCAAGCACACACATTATACAGTAAGCAAGTACCCTGGTTCAAGCCCCTGGTCCACAACTGTAGGGGGAAACTTCACAAGTGGTGAAAAAGGGATGCAGGTGTCTCTCTGTCTCTCTTCCTCTCTGTCTCCCCTTCCTACTCAATGTCTCTCTGCCTCTATCCAGTAATAAATAAATGAAGACTTTAAAAAATAAAATAAAAATAAAATAAAATTTAAGGGGTGGGCGGTGGTGTACCTGGTTAAGCACTCACATTACAGTGCTCAAAGACCCTGGTTCAAGCTCCTGGCCCCCACCTGCAGGAGATAAGCTTCTTAAGTGGTGAAACAGAACTTCAGGTGTGTCTCTCTCTTTCCCTCCTTATCTCCCCCTCCCCTCTCAATTACTCTCTGTCTCTATCCAATAATAAATAAATAAAAAGATTTTTAAAATAATGAAACTTGAAGTAAAATTAAAGAGAGAGAGGTAGAAAAAGACAGAAACCTGCAGACTTGTTTCATCATTTGTGAAGTTTCTCCCCTGCAAGTGGGGAGCAAGGACTCGAAGCTGGGTCCTTGTGCCTGGTAATATAGGCACCCTTCCAATTTTGTTCTAACATGTCACTGAGTCCATTTTTAGACTTTCTTCTGTTCTATTAATCTATGTATTTATACCACATTTTTTTACCCATTTTTTTTTGTGAGTGGGTATTTGTTTTTTTAATTTTTTAAAAATATATATTTAATATCTTATTTGTTTATTTATGAGAGGGATAGGAGGAGAGAGAAAGAACCAGACATCATTCTGATGCATATGCTGCTGGGCATTTCTTCTTTTCACTCTTATTTCTTCCTTCTTTATTTTTTTTAAGATTTTATTTACTTATTAATGAAGAAAGATAGGATGACAGATAGAAAGCACCAGATCACTCTGGTACATGTGCTGCTGGGGACTGAACTGGGACCTCACATATGAGCGTCTAATACTTTATCCATTGCATCATTTCCTGGGCCCCTCCCTCCCTCCCTCCCTCCCTCCCTCCCTCCCTCCCTTCCCTCCCTCCCTTCCTTCCTTCCTTCCTTCCTTCCTTCCTACCTTCATCCCTCCCTCCCCCTCCTTCCCCCCTCTTTTTTTGCATAGTGACAGAGAAATGGAGAAGGAAGTGGGCAAAAGGAAAAGAGACACCGCTAACAGTGTTTCGCCACTTGTGCAGCTTCCCCTTCTTAGCTGGGCACTGGGGGCTTGAACTCAGTCCTTGCTCACGGTAGTCTGTGTGCTGTACTGTATGCACCATGGCCTGGCCCCGAGTAGCTCTAATTTAAAAAATTCCTGCCCGCTTCCCCAGAGACCCACCCTACTAGGGAAAGAGAGAGGCAGACTGGGAGTATGGACCGGCCAGTCAACACCCATGTTCAGCGGGGAAGCAATTACAGAAGCCAGACCTTCTACCTTCTGCAACCCTCAATGACCCTGGGTCCATGCTCCCAGAGGGATAGAGAATGGAAAAGCTATCAGGGGAGGGGGTGGGATATGGAGAATGGGTGGTGGGAATTGTGTGGAGTTATACCCCTCCTACCCTATGGTTTTGTTAATATTTTCTTAAAAAAAAAATTCCTGCAACTGAATTGTATGTTAGGTCTGGCTTTCCTCCTGCTTTTTCTCTTTTTACATGATGATTTCTCAACATCCTTAAAGTTCATGTTCATTTCTCACAGTGCACAATATTAGATCTCCAGTGCTCATCTAAACCACTTCCATTGTCACCTTCTATGTCCAAGAATTGACCAAGATGTTCTCTGGAGTCTTATCTGCTGGAGAGAAGCTTCACTGAGTGATGATGCTGTGCTGTAGGTGTATCTCTTTCTCTCTTCCTCTGTGTCTCTCCCTCCCCTTCCTACTAAAATTTTTTTAAATGAAATAAAAAAATATGAAAGAAAAAAAGAGAGTCATTTTCATTCCTCAACTTGAACAACTTGTGGCCTAACTGCAGCTTAAATGAATAGTCTGTAATCTCTTCTGGAACATAATTATAGTTTTAAGTATATTTTCCCTTCCTTGCCTAATCTTGTCAAGAAAAGGGAGCAGTTACAATTTATCTCCCCACTGACGTGATGGTGGTGGGACTCATTTTTCTATTCTGGGAAGACATATTGACCCTTAGATTTTGGAGAAAGACAAGTTAGTGGTGGTAGTGGTGTGCATATACCTACCACAGTGAGCTAAGAAATTGTACTCAAATGACAACAGCTGTCTTGTAAATTATTATTTTTCTTAATAAAAGAATAATAGTAAAAAAAAAAAAAGAATTCTGATGAGCAGGGTCTGAACAAAGTGAATGGAGCTCTTTAGGCTTCTGCTGTTACTGATAGACTGTTTGAATTATTCTGCAAGGATCTATTCTTCTGGAGATAATATAGATTTCAGTCCTATAGCTAGGAGCAAAACAAAGTCCTGAGCAGGATTATCTTAACTACATTTAGATTTGCAGTAGATGAGTGTTCATTAGATGAATAGAAACTCAGCAGTCTTTGTTTTATTCAACAATTACAGGATGCAGCTATAAATGGGTCAGTCTCTGGGTCAGCTGAACAGTTTCCTGGGAATTTTTTGCTGAAAGCTCTTCTGTTCAAATGAATGTATAGTCAGTGGGATGGAACTTTAATCATTTTCTAAACTGATTAAAATATTTCTGACTCTGATAACTGTCAAAAACTATTCAAAGGGGGGTGCTATCCAAAGTGAATAAAAAGTTTCTATTTAATATATGATATATTCATATGCTTAATCAAATCAGGATATTTATGTCATTAAAATCTCTTAGACTGGCAAAGTGGGGCTTTATTTATTGTTTATGAAGTTGAATTTGATTCAATGCATTTTGTATTTCCAAATCACCTTTAAGGCTGCTGCTGTTTTATCAGTAATGTAGGACCTTTTTGTAATTTCTTGATTGTTTTTTTTTCTTTTGCTTGCTTTTGCTTTACACTGCTTTCTGAAATGTTTCTGCCATAAATCAGGTCAGCTCCCAGATTAAAGATGTGGGAGTTGGGAAAAGACAGTGTAATCAGCTCCATTACACAAATGCTTAATCAGCATCAATTTTATAGATAATGAATTTAATCCCAGATGTGTCAGGAGTACTTCAACATAGCTAGTGCTTTTTGGAAAAGAAGCATATAAAGACATTAAAAAGTTTTTAAAAACACCTTTAGTCTAAGGCTGGAGAGACAGCATAATGGTTCTGCAAAAGAGTTTAATGCCTGAGTTTCTGAGGTCCCAGGTTCAGTCCCCAGCATCACCATAAGGCAGAGCTGAGCAGTGCTCTGGTATCTATCTATATCTGTCTATCTGTCTATCTGTCTATCTATCTATCATTAAAAATAAATAAAATATTAAAAAAAACATATTTAGTCTAAACCTGCAGTTTTAAATATTAATGGTGATAATGATCAACATCAATTATCTTCTTCTTCTTCTAGCGTTTGCCCTTCTTCCGTAGCCAGTCAACAGCGTCAGGTTGAAAGCTGTCAGGAGCTGCTTGTTGCTGGCTTTGAAAGTGACTGGGATCCATGTGGATTCAGTCGGCTACGAAGGATCGTCAGTTTCCCCAATGAATGGGGACTCACGGGATGCACCACGGGAAGGTCGATCCAATGCATCCCGTCAATTATCTAATATACCTCTTTAGAAATGCTTTTATTTTTAAGAAATAGAATTAAAGCCTTTATTCAAAAGACTTTCATACTTGAGGCTCCAAAGTCCCAGGTTCAATGCCCCCCACTACCAGAAATCTTCCCCTTTCCCCTTCCCCTTCACTTTTACCCTCTTTCCTCTTTCCTCTTCTCCCCTCCTCCTTGAAAATTTTTAATTATCTTTATTTATTTATTGGATAGTGACAGAAACTGAGAAGATAGGGAGAGAGATAGAGACAGAGAGGCAGTCCTGCACTCGTGAAGCTTTCCCCCTGCAGGTGGGGACCAGGGACTTGAATCTGGGTCTTTGTGCACTGTAATGTGTGCGCTTAACCAGGTGCACCGCCACCTAGCCCTGGAGTTTTCTTTTCTTTATTATTATTATTATTATTACTATCATTTCATTGGATTTTCCACATAGGTAATCATTTTGGCTGAAAATGAGAAGTCTTGCTGTATTTTCTATTATTTAGTTACTATGATGGCTGAAATAAAAATGGGGTCTTTAACAAATGCTTATGAAGATGTTCAGGAATTGGAACCATTTCTTTATATGTTATGGATGAACCATATATGTCATAGATGGAACCATTATATGTTACGGATGTTTGTCCATCCAAGACCCTTATAGGCAGTTCATGGGCTGAGGGAAGTCTGCATCTGCAAACATGTTCCCTTCAAGAATGACTCCAAGGGCAAGGTTTCTTTTTATGTGATGAAAATATTCTGAAATTAGATAGTAGTCACCATTCAATTCTGAGAATATAGTGAAAACTACTGGATTTTCTAAAAAAAATTTTACATTTATTTATTTTCCCTGTTGTTACCCTTTTTTATTGTTGTTGTAGTTATTGTTGTTGTTATTGATGTCGTCATTGCTGGATAGGACAGAGAGAAATGGAGAAAGGAGGGGAAGACAGAGAGGGGGAGAGAAAGATAGACACCTACAGACCTGCTTCACGGCCTGTGAAGCGACTCCCCTGTAGGTGGGGAGCTGGGGACTCGAACCGGCATCCTTACGCCGTCCTTGCGCTTTGCGCCACCTGAGCTTAACCCACTGCACTACCGCCTGACTCCCAAAACTACTGGATTTTATACTTATACTTATTGTTATTATATAAGAACCCAGGCCTCACCTGTGCGTGATTTTGACACTCTAAACTGCTTTTTCATTCAGAGACAGTTAGAGGGGGGATAGACACCACAGGACCAGAGCTTCATCTGGTGCCATTCCACGGCTCATGGGATGCTGTGACTTGAACCTGGGGGAACACACATAGCAAGGCATGCACCTCAGAAGCTGTCTTTGTAGTCCTGACCCTTATACTGTAAAAAGGTTATTTCAAAGAGTAGAGAAATAGCTTGCCTAGATAATCTGCTGCTTTGCCATGTGCCTGCCCCAGGTTCAGGCCCAGTCCCCGTCTCATTGAAGGAAACTTATGTCCTGTGTTCTCATTTACTCCGCGTTTCTGCGTCTCCATCTAAAAAAATTCATTTTATTGTTTGTAAATTAAAGATATTGTAAAAACTAACACTACGAGACTCTCTTAACTTCCTGAGTTTGTTTTTTATCTCTTTAACCTTTCTTGGCTTATAGTGGTGCTGGGGATTGAGTCTAGGACTGCAGTGCCTCAGGCACGAAAGTATTTTGCAGAACCATTATTCTATCTCCCTATCTCTCTCTCTCAAGATTTACTTACTGTCATGAGAGAAATAGAAGGAGGGAGGCAGAGAGAGAGGGAGAGGGAGAAAGAAGGAGAGACTGACCAGAGAACTGCTCACCTCTGGTATATAGTGGTGGCAAGAATTAAACCTGGTACCTTTGGGGCCTCAGTCATACAAGTCTGGTCTGCTACTGCTGTACTATCCCTGCAATTGAAAAGTTCTTTTTTTCCAATAAAATTGACTTTTATATTTGGCTGATCTTAGCTGATGCTTAAAATGCCTTCAGAACTGTCACTTTATATTATATTAGACAAAATATAACTGGACTTTGAACACTTTTTTTTTTTGGATATTTATTAGTCCTTAGACTATGCTCCAGTAAGAAATGTATAGTTCAAATATGTGGTCAGATTCTCACTTGAAATAACTTTAAATTCATGGTTTAATTCCTTTCATATGCATTGGTTTGATATACAATTACGTTTGCTACTGTTTCTCCTCAATTTTAGGATTGCTTTCCTTTGTTGATTCAGTCTATCCCTACACAGTTAAAACAACATTCACATGGCTCAAAAGTCCGAACTGTTGGACTAGGGAGCTATCTCAGCTAGGTAGAGTACAGGACTTGCAAACCTGAGGCCTGAAGTTCTGTTACTCCCACTGTAGAAGCTAGAGTTGAATGGTGCTCTGATCCCCCACCCCAACTCACTTTCCACTCTTTCTTTAAAATAAATGATTGGTAAAAAATATATAAACAGAACACCTCACTTGGATAGTGCTCTGTTTTATTGTATGTACATCCTAAGTTTGAGCCCAGTCCTCACCACACTGCAAAGTTATGGCCTTGTTAACTTTCTCTCTTTGCCTCTGGCTCAATCTAAAAAACAAGTAAGCAAACAAAAAAACCAAACAAACAGATAGACAAATAATTATTTCAGGAAATCTTGTTTCCATTTCTATTCCTTTTCTTCCTGTTTGTCCTTCCCTCTGCTAATTCTACTAGTATTCATTTTCTTTTGTTTTCAGGGTTTCTGGAAAAAATAAGCAAAAAAAAAAGTCAAATATATATGTGTGTGTGTGTGTATTTATCTTATTTGTGTCTCCTTTCATATGAAGAAGGTAGCATTCTGTATATACTGTTAAGCTTTTTTTCACTCATGTACTGTAACTCATTCAAACTACACAGAAACTTTATTTTTTTCCTTTAAGTGAATGTATTTCATTGTGTGGGTAGTTTATTCAGTCGGTTCCTTGCTGGCCAACATTCAGATTGTTTTAAACATTTTTCTGTCACAAACAATTTTGCAACAACTGGCTCTGTGAATGTTGCTTAGTATTTATCTTTCTTTCTTTCTCTCTTTCTTTCTTTTTTTTTTTTTTTACCAGAGCATTACTCAGCTCTGGCTTATTGCTGGGGATTGAACCTGGGACCTTGGAGCCTCAGGCATGAGTGCTTGTGTAATCTTTTGCCATCTTCTCTACCCATTGCTTAGTATTTATCTACCTTCAGGGTAGATTTCTTTCTTCCTTTCTTAATTTATTCCTCTCTTTCTTTCTTTCTCCCTCCCTCACTCCCTCCCTTCCTTCCTCCCTCCCTCCCTCCCTTCCTTTGTCCCTTCCTCCCTCCCTCCCTCCCTCCCTCCCTCCCTCCCTCCCTTCCTTCCTTCCTTCCTCCCTTCCTCCCTCCCTCCTTCCCTTCCTTCTTTTCTTTACCAGAGCACTGCTCAGCTCTGGTTTATGGTGGTGTGGGGATTGAATCTGGGACTTGGAGCCTCAGTCTGTTTGCATAACCATTATGCTATCTACCCCCGCCTGCCCTGAGGTAGATTTCTAGAAGTGACATTCCTTTTAGTAATGTCCAGTGGGTCCAACATTGAATGCATCTGCAATGTATGCGTGTGTGCTTCCCCACGACTTTGCTCGCCCAGTGTATTTGGATTTTACTTGCCAGCCTTTGGATTTGTGCCTATTCGACATGTGAGAAATGACACCTCACTGAGGCTTTAATGTACATTTTTCTTATTGTGAGTTGAAGCTAAGCATCTTTTCATGCCTCAACAAGCAGTTGGGTTTTCCTTTTCTGAGAGCTGCTTTTTAAATGTTTGTTTCTCTCTAAATATAAGGCCATTTGTAAAATAGCTTAAAGAGAGATAAATTTATTAATCAGAGAAAGAGAGGGAAGGAGGTCTTCACTCTGGCACTTACAGTGCTGCTGCTCTGGCTCTGGATCTCATGGTTGACAGTCCTGTACTTCACTGCGCCACCTCCCGGCCCGCTCTGGAATTCTTTTCGTCATGCAACATGTTAATATTTTCTCACCGACTATCCATTCATTGACTTCTCACAGACTACCAAAATCACCTTTGAAATGGCAAAAACAATATAGGGAGATTAAAGAAAGAAGCCTTGCTTTTCTATGGTCTCAATATAACTTATTTTTGCAAATTCTCTCCCAATTCGTATTATTTAGAGAATTCTAGCAGCTGGTCACATGTTTTTATTGTTTTTGCCACTTAAAATTAGAGGTACGTCGCGTCAGTGGGCTTCATTCTCATAAAGTATTTTCTTGAGGCATGGTAATTTCTAAACAAAACAAAACAAAACAACAAACAACCAAACAAAAAAACTGGAATCAGTACACCTTAACATCTGGATTCTTGATTCACTTCCGGCCCTCCCAAGGTCACTGGAAGTTGTTACAGGCAAGAGTTAAGTCCTCCTCAGCACCTGGAAGAAAGACTGAGTCAGTACTGGGGCCAGCAAGTCTATGTTGAGTTCCCTTTGGAGACCTGATGCGAGCTAATTCCATGACTTTTATTCCTGTCCTCAACCACCGCCCACAGCGCCCACACTTGGAAAACTGTCCGCCCTCGCCTGTCCTCTTATTTGATACGGCTGGTGCTTCAGACAGCGATTTCCCGATCTCCCTCCTCTTTCTTTCCTTTCTCCTTCCTTGTCCTCCTCTGCTCTCTGAGTCATGACCTTTTATAACCAACATCTGTAGCTGACAGGGTAGAGAATTTACTCGGTGTTTAAATCTGTTTAATAGAACATTTGCATTGGGAGTAGAGGAAGTTAATGTTTCCCCAGCTCCTCCCCCAATCTTCCTTTAGATGTTTTTCTCTGGCAAAGATAAGGTAACTAGATTTATAATTTTACATAAGTAAAAGCATAATTTTATTATTTGAAGCTATTTTTGATATAATATAAACATTCACGACATCTAAATAATAGGTGAGCTTGCTTTTATTTTTAGAAAATTAGTTACATAATGAATCTAGTCACATCTTAGTTTGATTGCATCATTTCTTTTTTTTTTTAATTGGGGGATTAACAGTTTACAGTCGACAGTAAAACACAATAGTTTGTACATGTGTAACATTTCCCAGCTTTCCACATAACAATTCAACCCCCACTAGGTCCTCCTCTGCATTTCTTATTTTCTTATTCTGTTTTTCTTCCTTGCTTATAGGAGAATAAATGCGTATATACTGTTTTCCTGAGAATATTTATTTATTTTCATTTTTTAAATTTGTGATTATTGGCTTATAAGACTGTAAGGCTGGGAGTTGGGCGGTAGCGCAGCAGGTTAAGCGCAAGTGGCGCAAAGGGCAAGGACCAGCGTTAAGGATCTCTGTTTGAGCCTGGCTCCCCACCTGCAGGGGACTCGCTTCACAGGCGGTGAAGCCGGTCTGCAGGTGTCTATATTTCTCTCCTCTTCTCTGTCTTCCCCTCCTCTCTCCATTTCTTTCTGTCCTATCCAACAATGATGACATCAACAACAACTACAACAACAAACAACAAGGGCAACCAAAGGGAGTAATAATTTAAAAAAGGACTGTGAGATCACAGTGTATAGTTCTGTACCATACCCACCATCAAAGTTCTGTGTCCCTACCCTTCCTGGGAGTAATTATTACTTATTTACTTTGGATTAAAAGGTTAATTCTTTATAAGGGTAGTTCCACACATTAGTCTGTTAAAATACAACTTAATTTCTGTCTTCACTGTGGAAATCACATTGAATATGATTTTTTTTTTTGCTACCAGGCTTGAATGTGATTTTATAATCTTAATATATTATATACATTTTTTTCCCATTGATGTGATTGCCTGAGGCATTTTCTTTTCTCCATTCTGACCAGTATTATAACAGCTATTTTTGCCTCTGCAGATTGGAATAAGAGTAGATGAAGAATGAAAAAAAAGGGGGGGTTCCTTTGTTTGGGGCTGCTTAGCAGTTATCATGAGTATAATTTCTGGAACTAGGCAGAACCTAAGGGCAGTGTTAGCCTTTTAAAAAACAGCTGAAAGAGATCATTTTCCTTTGTTGCTCTATCATTACTGTGGGATCATGACATTTTCTCACATGATTAAAAAAAAAGCTGTGATCCTCACAGCTGCCTTGACAGTCCACCTGCCACGGGGTGGGGGGGTGATTTTGAGATTGTGCATGGCTCCCTCACTTACACTGCAGCATAACCACCTCTCACTTTCCCATGCCAATGAATGTTAATTGATAATCCCTTTGGGGTCTCGTTCAGTCACCAGTTTCAACCTTCTCCTTCATCTTATCTCCAAGTTCTGTACATGAGAATGGACACAATGAATGAAGTTGAACTTAATCTCTTTCCTTTCTTTTCCTGACTTCATTCTCAACTGCCGGGCTGACAGGATAATTTTCCTACATATTTTCACTGAGTCACCTCCCTTTATTGTTTAAAAAAACTTGGCGAGTTCCTCTCAGAACCTTCTTCCTCTCTGTTCTTAGTTTAAGAGACTAATATCTTAGGATAGGCTAATCAGCTAATTTCCATTTTATTCTTCTGGCTACTGCAGCATCTACTGGGTTATTGTCTCTTTGATCAACACCTTCTAATGGCTGAACATCCCCAGGGACTCTTGATTCTCCTTGCTTTTCTGCAAGAATTTAGACAACAGGTTCTGTTGCCAGAGATTCAGACGCTGTCTTTGACAATCAACTCTGCTTGCTTGTTATTTGCTTCCTTTCCCCTCATTTAAATAGGACCTGTCTTCCTATCAGCTAGGACTTTTCATGCTGCCTCCTGGTTGTTAAGACGTAGCCTGTGGTGTCCCCATTTGAATCTTTTCTACCTTTATTTCATGATTTCAATCTCTCCCTTCTCAAAGTCTCATTGAATTTCATTTCTTCTGGGCCTAGTTCTTTTGAGGGCCAAGATATTTCCCTACCATGCTGGCACGCAGCCTAGTGAGTGCTAGGAGACTCCATACCTTCAATGTTCAGAAACCAGTTCCTGCTTGTCTCCTGATCTCCTTTATTTCTTTTTCAATCCCCTTGTTGCTCATAAAGCCAATTTAGCTTTTATTTGTTAACTTAGATTCAACCCACATTAGGCATGCAAACTGATTTCACTTTACTCTTTTGGGTCCCTGTGACTTCCATATCAGCTGGCTTAATTTGGTTCTCACTAAGGGGATGCACCCTGGTTCTACCAAGTATTGCATATTTCTTCTCCTTGCGTTATTTTCTTGAGTCCCTTCTGATTTGTAATTTTTTTTTTTTAGTATCATTTTATGGGGTGGTGGATAATACAGTTGTTGACACACGGGTCCAGTTTTTCATCTGCCCATGATAGGTGTCTGCAAAATCACTTTTAGCCCTAGATTAGTTCCTTTTCCACCATCATTCACCAGGACCCCACACACACACACACACACAAAGAAAAAAACTGGGAAAGTTTTATGATATCTGAAAAATTAATCCAAACCATTCTCCTCCTTCTGCTCAACTTTTTCTCTGTCTAGTTTGTCTAAGATTCAGGGTCATGGCAAGCTGAACTACCTTCTTCTTCTAGCATTTGCCCTTCTTCCGTAACCAGTCAACAGCGTCAGGTTGAGCCTGATGTAAAGTTTCGAAACCTCCTTTGAATCTGGAGAGGTGGCAGTCGTTGACTATGTGGGTCATAGTCTGTCTGGAGCCGCAGGGGCAGTTCGGGTCGTCTCTGGCTCCCCAGCGATGGAACATAGTGGCGCACCGGCCATGGCCTGTTCCATAGCGATTGAGGAGGGCCCAGTCATAACGTGCGAGGTCAAAGCTGGGTTGATGCTTGCAGGGGTCTGTGATGAGGTGTTTGTTCTTGACCTCAGCTGACTGCCAACTCTGTTTCCAAGAGACTGGAACAGAGAAGTTCAGTGTAGGCGTAGGGGACCAGATTGGGTGACGAGACGTCAAGCGTTGGACAGGGTGGGCGAAGATATCTGCGTATATTGGCAGGTCCGGTCGAGCGAAGACGTGGGAAATGAACTTAGATGATGCCGCTGAACTACCTGACAAACAAACAAACAAAAACCACTTGTGATTGGATAAAGATATTCCATAAATTCTTTTGTGATAAAAAATGAAAACCAAAAATCAAAACACCCTAAAGTTTATCTCCCAGGGATACTGGTGATGAGATGATTAGAAGCCTTGGCAACTTTAGTAGGTCAACTATAGAGTTCTTTGAGAGCATGATTTTGTTTTTCTAAGTCACTCCTTAGGCATTTTAAATCTACCATCTAGATACTTGACTTATCTGTGGATCAAGCTAACCTATCATCTGTGTAACACTGCTATCGTGTTGACAGACTCTGCATTGGACTTTTAGTTTATTCTGGTATCTGTTTCCTACATAGATTTTATGCTATATACATTTAAGTGAATTCAGTATATGTACTAGTATCACTCACACTGTTCTCACCCTGTCAATTCTAAATTTCAACATTAAAAAAATGCATATGGGGCAGAGGAGACAGTATAATGGTTATGCACACAGACTCTCAGGACTGACACTCAGAGTTCTCAGGTTCTGTTTCTCACACCACCATAAACCAGAGCTTATCAGTCCCCTGATAAGTAAAAAACAAACAAGCAAACACAAAAACTTATGTACCCCAGAAAATCAAGTCAAGGCAAATACTTTATTTGAAGTGTAAATAAATATGAAGTTATTTTTTCCAGAGAGGGGGACAAATGGCTCCATTATAGACCTAATATATTTACTTATTTATACATTTACTAATTTTATCAGAGCACTGTTCAGTTCTAGTTTATGGTGGAGCTTTTAATATCTCTTTGCATAACTATTATGCTAGCTCCCCAGTCCAGTTGTAGACCTGAAAGATGATTTATTACACCCAAACTGTGGATGTTTAAAAAGAAAAAAAAAGCAAAGAGAATTTTATCAAGAGTTCTAAAAACTGAGGCTTTTATTTATTTAATCTAAAACATTTTTAGATATCTTAATTTAGGTGCTAACTGCTTTGAAAGTGCAAAAGTGAAGGTTTATAATCTCATTGTGGAAACAAAGCACAGATACATAAATTCTTTTTTAAAAAATTTATTAGGGAATTAATGTTTTACATTCGAAAGTAAATACAATAGTTTGTACATGCATAACATTTCCCAGTTTTCCACATAACAACACAACCCCCACTAGGTCCTCTGTCATCCTTTTTGGACCTATATTCTCCCCCACCCACCCACCCCAGAGACTTTTACTTTGGTACAATACACCAGCTCCACTTCAGGTTCTACTTGTGTTTTTCTTCTGATCTTGTTTTTCAACCTCTGCGTGAGAGTGAGATCATCCCATATTCATCCTTCTGTTTCTGACTTATTTCATTTAACATGAATTTTTCAAGGGTGGTCACCATTTTTTATAGGTGAGTAGTATTCCATTGTGTATATATACCACAACTTGCTCAGTCACTCATCTGTTGTTGGACACCTGGGTTGCTTCCAGGTTTTGGCTACTACAAATTGTGCTGCTAAGAATGTATGTGTACACAGGTCTTTTTGGATGGGTGTGTTGGGTTCCTTAGGACATATCCCCAGTAAAGGAATTGCAGGATCATAGGGTAGGCCCATTTCTAGCCTTCTGAGAGTTCTCCAGACTGTTCTCCACAGAGGTTGGACCAATTGACATTCCCACCAGCAGTGCAGGAGGGTCCCTTTGACCCCACAACCTCTTCAGCATTTGCTGCTGCTACCGCTTCTGATGTATGACATTCTCACAGGAGTGAAGTGGTATCTCATTGTTGTCTTTATTTGCATTTCTCTGACAATCAAAGACTTGGAGCATTTTTTCATGTGTTTCTCAGCCTTTTGGATCTCTTCTGTGGTGAATATTCTGTCCATTTCCTCTCCCCATTTTTGGATGGGGCTATTTGTTTACTTGTTGTTGAGTTTGGCAAGCTCTTTATATATTTTGGTTATTAGATTCTTGTCTGATGTATGGCATATAAAGATCTTCTCCCATTCTGTGAGGGGTCTCTTGGCTTGGGTATTGGTTTCTTTTGTTGTGCAGAAGCTTTTTAATTTGATGTAGTCCCATAGGTTTATGCTTGCCTTAGTCTTATTTGTAATTGGATTTGTTTCATTGAAGATATCTTTAAATTTTATGTGGAAAAGAGTTCTGCCAATATTTTTCTCTAAGTATCTGATGGTTTCTGGTCTAACATCCAAGTCCTTGATCCACTTGGAATTTACTTTTGTATTTGGTGAAATATAGTGGTTCAGTTTCATACTTCTGCATGTTCCAACCCATTTTTTCCAACACCATTTGTTGAAGAGACTCTGCTTTCCCCACTGAATAGTCTGGGCACCTTTGTCAGTAGGTGTGGGGGCTTACTTCTGGGCTCTCAATTCTATTCCAAGATACATAAATTCTAAAACAGATTATGAGACGAGACAGTATCGATTAGTTATACAAATGCAATGACTATTAAATGTTTTTATATTTCTATTTAAAATAAAGGGACCATTAAAAAATACCAACTGTAAAGCAAAAACACACGAAATGGGCCTTCCTTATTGCAGACCATAAACACTGACCCATAATAATAGTCACAAAATGGTAGGTGGGGGAGTTGGGTGGTAGCACAGTGGGTTAAGCGCATGTGGCACAAAGCGCAAGGACTGCCATAAGGATCCCAGTTCGAGCCCCCGGCTCCCCACCTACAGGGGAGTTGCTTCACAGGTGGTGGTGAAGCAGATCTCCCTCTCTCTATCTTCTCCTCTGTCACTCAATTTCTCTCTGTCTTATCCAACAACAATGACAGCAGTAATAACTACAGCAATAAAACAACAAGGGCAATAAAAGGGAGTAAATAAATAAATATTTAAAAAACTGGGTTGTATTGTTATGTGGAAAACTGAGAAATGTTATGCATACACAAACTATTGTATTTACAGTCGAATGTAAAACACTAATTCCCCAGTTAAAAAAAAAGAAATTAATAAAAAATTACTTATCAAGGCAAAAAATAAGGAGTTGAAAAAAAAAACTGAAAAAAAATGGTATGTGGAGCTAGGTGGTGGCACACATAGATGAACACACAAGTTACATGTACAAGGACCGGGGTTCAAGCTCCTAGTCCTGATCCTCAGGAGGAAGCTTCCTGAATAGTGAAGCAGTGCTGCTGGTGTCTTCTTCTCTCCCTCTCTATCTCCCTCTTCTCTCTCAATTTCTCTCTGCTTCTTTTTAAAAAAATATTTTATTTTATTTATTCTTTTATTATTTATTTCCCCTTGTAATGCCCTTGTTGTAGTTATAATTTTTGTTGTTGTTGATGTCGTTGTTGTTGAATAGGACAGAGAGAAATGGAGAGAGGAGGGGAAAACAGAGAGGGGGAGAGAAAGACAGACACCTGCAGACCTGCTTCACTGCCTGTGAAGTGACTCCCCTGCAGGTGGGGAGCAGGGGGCTTGAACCAGGATCCTTATGCCGGTCGTTGTGCTTTGTGTCACGTGCACTTAACCCACTGTGCTACTGCCCGACCCCCTTCTCTCTGTTTCTATCCAGTAAATAAATAAATAAATAAAATATAAAAAAAAGGAAATGGTAGGCATGCATAATTTTATAGAATAAAACAGTTTTTGTGATGGCAGAGATAGGAAAAAGAATCATTCAATTCCAGTCATGAAATGCAGGGGAAGAGAGGCAGTTATAATTTCTCTCTAGACCCTTTGAACTGAGATTAAAGTCCTAAGATGTGTTAGTGACTTTTGCTATCTAAATAACAGGGCCCAAATAAGGCCTTAAAAAACAAAAATATAGGACAAACTTTACATGAAGCTATGGAAACAGAATGGATTGTTTTGCTCAAAATAGAATACCTATATTTAGGAGCTTTTAGTCTGGCATGACCTTGACATTTAAGCCAACACTGTAGTTTTAAGGCTGATAGAAACCCCCACCCTTTACACTTTGTCTCTAAATCATTCAGTGGACTTAACTTCTTGGCCACAGTTGAATGAAAATTGAATGTAAACAGTATGTTTCTACCTAAGGAGTTTAAAATCTTAATCTCTTGGTGTCCCTAGCCAACAACCCATTGTGAATGGCCACTCCTGATAATCTACCATAACATTATCTGTGACCATTCCTATGATTAAATAAGGAATGTGCATGTGTTGAGTTCTAGTGTGGCCTTAGGAGATGCCTGGCCTAAACTAAGTCTGCTTTTATTAGCTGAATGACTCATGGCAAACTACAGCCCCTTCCTGGGTGTCTCTTTCATCATATGTCAGTCATATGAAGAAATCAGGCTAGCATAGTCATTTTCAAGCAAGTTGGACTATGAAGTCAGCTGGAAAACTTTTAGAAAATGCCAGGGCAGGCTGCTTCTTGAGATCCTCATTTAATTGGTTTGTGTTAGGGACCAGGTATTATTATTACTATTTTGAGAAAGTTTTCTGATTGAGTCTAATATGTAACCAGACTTGAAACAACTAGGTCAGAATAGCCAGTATGACATTAACTTGAAAAAAATTGTGTGAAATGATAGGCTTTCAGGGCCATAACTAATGTCAGAGACCACTTTTAATAAAAAGAATCTAAAATTGCCAGCACAAGTTTAAATTTTAAAGAGTATATTTTAAAGAGTATAATTTTAAAGAGTATATTTGTTTATAATGAAGAAAAAAATCACTGAAAATATAAATTAAACAAACTAGCAAATACAAGACTCACAGAAGTAATCCAGAAAAATAACTCTTTATTCAATATTTAACTACTAGGGTCTGATAGCTGGTTTCTTCATTTTATTTTTTTTTATAATTTAAAATTTTTTTATATTTATTTACCCTTTTGTTGCCCTTGTTTTTTATTGTTGCGGTTATTATTGTTGTTGTTACTGATGTCGTCATTGTTGGATAGGACAGAGAGAAATGGAGAGAGGAGGGGAAGACAGAGAGGGGGAGAGAAAGATAGACACCTGCAGACCTGCTTCACCTGTGAAGCCACTCCCCTGCAGGTGGCAAGCGGGGGCTGAACTGGGATCCGTATGGCGGTCCTTGAGCTTTGTGCCACGTGTGCTTAACCTGCTGCGCTATCGTCCGACCCCCGGTTTCTTCATTTGCATTGATACTGAGGTAATTATTAATTTCTTTTTTTATTTATTTGATGACCCATGTGTTACTCAGAAACAGGTTGTTTAGTCTCCAAACTTTTTTTGTGTGGTTGATTTCTACCTTCATACCATCGTGGTCTCAGAAGTTGCATTTTATGGTTTTAATATTCACATATTTGTTTAGGCTTCTTTGTGACCCAGCATATGATCAATCATGTGAATGTTCCATGTGTACTTGAGAAGAATGTGTATTCATTCCTTTTGGGATGGAAAATTCTTTATATATCTGTAAGGTCCTTCTCATCTATGGTTTAATTTAAGATTGCTATTTTCCTATTGATTTTTTATACTATATATATATATATAATTTATTTAATTTCCCTTTTGTTGCCCTTATTTAACATTGCTGTGGTTATTGATGTCATTGTTGTTGGATAGGACAAAGAGAAATGGAGAGAGGAGGGGAAGACGGAGAGGGGGAGAGAAAGACAGACACCTGCAGACCTACTTCACCACTTGTGAAGCGACTCCCCTGCAGGTGGGGAGCTGGGGGCTCCAACCAGGATCCTTACAACGCGGGTCCTTGCACTTTATGCCACATGCGCTTAACCCGCTGCACCGTCGCCTGACTCCCATATTTATATATTTTTTCCCAAAGCGGTGAACCACTGGATTCTAGTGAGAACGTGGTTTGAACCTGCAGCTCTTCTACCTCAGAGTCCATGTGGCAGAGCTACTACACCAGGTCAGCGCTCTGCATAAATATTTATTTACTATTGGATAGGGACAGAGATAAATTGAGAGGGGAGATAGAGATGGAGATAGAGAGATACCTGCAGGGGGGGCCAGGGCTTTGAACGCAGGTTCTTGAGCACTGTAATGTGCGCACTTAACCAGGTGCTGCTGGTCCACTTCCCTATTGATTTTTTGTCTAGATAGTCTGTCTCTTGTTGTAAGTGGTGTGGTTAGATCTCCTGCTATTATTATGCTGCTTTCAATGTCCACTCAAAGTTCAGTAAGTACCTGTTTTATATATTTGGGTGCACCTGAGTCTGGGGCATGAATATTTATAATGGTTATTGTCTTTTTTTTTTTTTAAAGATTTTATTTGTTTGTTTATTTATTTATTTATGAGAAAGATAGGAGGAGAGAAAGAACCAGACATAACTCTGGTACATGTGCTGTCGGGGATTGAACTCAGGAACTCATGTTTGAGAATTCAGTGCTTTATATATTGCACCACCTCCAGGACTACGTTATTGTCTTCCTTTTGGATTAATCCTTTGACCATTATGTTGTATTCCTCTCTGTTTCTGTTTACTTTCTTAAACTGAAAGTCTATTTTTATTTGAGAACAGAATCACTGTGCCTGCCCATTTTTCTGAATTAGTAGCTTGGAACATCTTGCTCCAACTTCTTACATTAAGCTTCTGTTTGTCTTCTTTGGATGTGTGTTTCCTGAAGACATAAAATAGATGGATCCTGTTCTTTAATCCATTTAGCTACTCTGAGTCTTTTGAGAGGTGAATTTAGGCCATTCATGTTTAGAGTGATTATTGATGTATGTATATTTACATCCATTCCAGTTTTTGTTTTGAGTTTCTTTTAAATTGTTGATTCCTTACCTATTTGTTTCTGTCATTTTGTGTATGGACTTCTATGATAAGTTTCCCACTGTTTTCTCTTGTACTTTTTGTAAATCACTGTACTTTGTTTTGTATTGTGGTTACCATAAGGCTAATGACCAGCATAATACATCTTAAAATGTCTTTTTTTTTTTTTAAGTTTTTTAATATCTTTATTGTGGAATTAATGATTTACATTCGACAGTAAATACAATAGTTTGTACATGCATAACATTTCTCAGTTTTCCATATAACAATACAACCCCCATTAAGTCCTTTGCCATCCTTTCTGACCTGTATTCTCCCCCACCCACCCATCCCAGAGTCTTTTACATTGGTGCATTATGTCAGCTCCAGTCCAAATTTTGCTTAGTGTTTTCTCTTCTGATCTTGTTTTTCAACTTCTGCCTGAGAGTGAGATCATTCCATATTCATCCTTCTGTTTCTGACTTATTTCACTTAACATGAATTTTTCAAGGTCCATCCAAGATCGGCTGAAAATGATGAAGTTACCATTTTTTATAGGTGAGTAGTATTCCATTGTGCATATATACCACAACTTGCTCAGCCACTCATCTGTTGTTGGACACCTGGGTTGCTTCCAGGTTTTGGCTACTACAAATTGTGCTGTTAAGGACATATGTGTACACAGATCTTTTTGGATGGGTGTGTTGGGTTTCTTAGGACATATCCCCAGTAAAGGAATTGCAGGATCATAGGGTAGGCCCATTTCTAGCCTTCTGAGAGTTCTCCAGGCTGTTCTCCACAGAGGTTGAACCAACTGACAGTCCTACCAGCAGAGCAGGAGGGTCCCTTTGACCCCACAACCTCTTCAGCATTTGCTGCTGTTATCTTTCCTGATGTATGACATTCTCACAGGGGTGAAGTGGTATATCATTGTTGTCTTTATTTGCATTTCTCTGATAATCAAAGACTTGGAGCATTTTTTCCTGTGTTTCTCAGCCTTTTGGATCTCTTCTGTGGTGAATATTCTGTCCATGTCCTCTTCCCATTTTTGGATGGGATTATTTGTTTTCTTGTGATTGAGTTTGGCAAGCTCTTTATATATTTTGTTACTAGCCTTTTGTCTGATGTATGGCATGTGAAGATCTCCCATTCTGTGAGGGGTCTCTTGGTTTAGGTAGTGGCTTCATTTGTTGTGCAGAAGCTTTTTAATTTGATGTAGTCCCATAGGTTTATGCTTGCCTTAGTCTTATTTGTAATTGGATTTGTTTCATTGAAGATATCTTTAAATTTTATGTAGAAAAGAGTTCTGCCAATACTTTCCTCTAAGTATCTGATGGTTTCTGGTCTAACATTCAAGTCCTTAACCGACTTGGAATTTACTTTTGTATTTGGTGAAATATAGTGGTTCAGTTTCATCTTCTGCATATTTCAACCCATTTTTTCCAACACCATTTGTTGAAGAGACTCTGCTTTCCCCATTGAATAGTCTGGGCACCTTTGTCAAAGATTAGATGTCCATAGGTGTGGGGGCTTACTTCTGGGCTCTCAATTCTAATCCACTGGTCAGTGTGTCTATTCATGTTCCAGTACCAAGCAGTTTTGATGACAATGATCCTATAGTACAATTTGAGATCTGGGAGTGTAATTTCTCCAGTTCTGTTCTTTCTTCTCAAGATTGTTTTGGCAATTCCAGGTCTTTTCTGGTTCCAGATAAACATTTGTAGCATTTGTTCTATTCTCCTAAAAAATGTGGTTGGGATATTGATGAGGATAACATTAAATTTGTAGATGGCTCTGGGTAGTATATTCATTTTGATGATGTTAATTTTTCCAACCCATGAACATGGAATATCCTTCTACTTCTTTGTGTCTTTTTCAATTTCCTTGAGTAGTGACTCATAATTTTCAGTATACAAGTCTTTCACTTCTTTGGTTAGGTTTATTCCTAGATATTTTATTGTTTTTGTTGCTATAGTAAAAGGAATTTATTTCTGGATTTCAACTTCTTCTTAGTGTTTGCATAGAGGAATGCCACTGACTTTTGAATGTGAATTTTGTAGCCTGAAATCTTACTGTGTTGCCTGATGGTTTCCAAAAGCTTCTTGCTGGATTCTTTAGGTTTTTTTTTATGTATACTATCATGTTATCTGCAAATAGAGAGAGTTTGACTTCTTCTCTTCCAATCTGTATGCATTATTTCCTTGCTCCTACCTGATTGCTATGGCAAGAACTACAACACTATGGTGAATAATAATGGTGATAGTGGGCATCCCTGTCTAATACCTGATCTGAGGGGAAATGCTTCCAGTTTTTCACCATTGAGTATGATGTTGGCTGTAGGTTTGCTATATAGAGACTCCACTATCTTGAGGAATTTTCCATCTATACTCATTTTTTTGTAGTGTTTTGATCATGAAGGGATGTTGTATTTTGTGAAAGGTTTTTTCTGTATCTATTGATATGACCATGTGGTTTTTGGTCTTGCTTTTATTGATATGGTGGATCAAGTGATTGATTTACATATATTAAGCCAACCTTGCATACCTGGGATAAACCCCATTCGGCCATCATGAACAATCTTTTTAATATACTGCTGTATCCGGTTGGCTAGAATTTGTTCAATATTTTAGCATCTATGTTCATCAGAGATATTGATCTGTAGTTTTCTTTTTTTAAATTTTTTAAATATTTATTTATTTATGCACTTTTGTTGCCCTTGTTTTATTGTTGTAGTTATTATTGTTATTGATGTCATCGTTATTGGATAGGACAGAGAGAAATGAAGAGAAGAGGGGAAGACAAAGAGGGGGAGACAAATATAGACACCTGCAGACCTGCTTCACTACCTGTGAAGCGACTCCCCTGCAGGCAGGGAGTCGGGGTCTTGAACTGGGATCCTTATGCAGGTCCTTGGGCTTTGCACCACATTTGCTTAACCTGCTGCACTACTGCCCGACTCCCAGATCTGTAGTTTTCTTTTTTTGGTTGTGTCCCTGTCTGCTTTTGGTATCAGAGTGATGTTGGCTTCATAGAATCTGGAAGGAAATGTTCCAGTGTCTTCAGTCTTCTGGATGACTTTTAAAAGTAGAGGTATTAACTCGTCCTTGTAGAGTTCATTTGTAAAACCATCTGGTCCAGGACTTTTATTCTTGGGAAGGTTTTTGATACCTGTTTCAATATCATTAGCTGTGATGGGCCTGTTCATGTTATCTAGTTCTTCTTTACTTAATTTTGGAAGTTCATAGGTATCTAGGAAATTGTCCATTTCTTCCAGGTTCTCTAGCTCGCTGGCATATAGTTGTTCATAGAAGCCTTGCATGATATGTTGAATTTCTGCAGTGCCTGTTGTGATATCTCCTCTTTCATTTGTGATACAATTTATTTGGGTCTTCTCCCTTTTTTGTTTTGTCAGTTTGGCTAAAAATTTGCAATTAAAAAATTTTATTATCTTTATTTATTGGATAGAGACAGAAATCAGGAGGGTAAGGGGAGATAGAGAGGGAAAGAGACACCTGTAGCCCTGCTTCACCACTCATGAAACTTCCTCCCCTGCAGGTGGGGACCAAGGGCTTGAACCTGGTACCTTGTGCACTGAAATGTGTGCACTTAACAAGATACACCACTGCCTGGCCCCTAGGTTTGTCAATTTTGTTCACTCTTTTGAAGAACCAACATTTACTTTCATTGATCTTTTGTATGGTTTTCTTATTTTCAATGTTATTGATTTCTGCCCTAACTTTAGTGATTTCTGTCCTTCTGGTTGCCTTAGGGTTCCTTTGTTTTCTTCTTCTAGGTCTTTAAGATGTGCACTCAGTCTGTTTATTTGTGCTTTTTCTTGTTTCCTAATGTGTGCTTGTATCAGTATGAACTTCCCTCTCAGTACTGCCTTAGTTGTGACCCAAATATTTTAATAGCTTGTGTCTTCATTTTCATTGAACTCTAGAAACACTCTGATTTCTTCCTTTATTTCCTCTTTGACCCAGTAGTTGTTAAGTAGTGTACTGTTGAGCTTCCACATTTGGGGACTATTACTAAACTTTTGTTGATTGTTAAGTGTTAGTTTAATTCCACTGTGTTCTGAGAAGATGCTTGGGATGATTTCAATGCTTTTGAATTTGCTGATGCTGTTTTTGTGGCCTAACATATGGTCTATCCTTGAGAATGACCCATGTGGACTTGAGTAGAATGTGTATTTCCAGTTTCTTGGGATGAATGACTCTGAAAATGCCCCATAGTTGTAGTTTATCTATCGCCTCCTTTAGATCCCTCATGTCTTTATTGATTTTTCTGCCTGGATTATCTGTCAAGTTGAGAGAGTAGGGTGTTGAAGTCCCTTAATATGACTCTGTTGCTGTAAATATATTGCTGTAGCTCTTTCAGCAGATGTTTAATGTATTTAGATGGCTTCTCATTGGGTGTATAGATGTTAATAATTGTTAAGTCCTCTTGATTGACTGATCCTCTGAGCATTAAGTATTGTCCATCCCTATCTTTTAAAATTTATTGATTTTAAAGTCTATCATGTCAGATATGAGAATAACTTACTGACATTTTTTGTGGGCTGTTGGTTAGTGTGATAGTTTTCCTGTGTTTGTCTTGTTGAGTTAGGTGGGTTTCCTGTAGATAGCATATTGTTGGGTTGTACTTTCTGATCCATCTTCCTACTCTGTGCCTTTTAAAAGGTGAATTCAGGCCATTGATATTTATTCATATCAAAGACTGAAGATATTTTAATGCCATTCTTATAGAGTTTTAGAGTGTTCTGATATATGGCCTATTTATGGTCGTCTGACTGTTTATAGACCTTTCAGAACTCCTTTCAGGGCAGGCTTGGTGATAGTAGATTCCTTCAGCTGTCACTTGTCTGATAAGGTTTTGATGCCTACATCTAGTCTGACTGAAAGTCTATCAGGACACAGTAGTCTTGGTTGACTACTGTGTAGTTTTTCATTGAACACTCGATAGATATCTTGCCATTCTCTTCTGGCCTGTTGTGTTTGTGTGGAGGAGTCTGCTGCTAATCTTATGGATTTTCTCTGTAGGTGACTCTTTGTTTTTCTCTTGCAGCCTTCAGGATCCTTTCTTTATCCTTATTCCTTTCCATTCTAAGTAGGATGTGTCTTGATATCTTTAAGTCTGGGTTAATTCTGTTTTCGACCCTCTGGTCTTCTTGAACCATTATGTCTTTGATGTTGTCTAGACTAGAGAAGTTCTCAGCTATTATGTCATGAAGAATGCTTTCTTCCCCTCCCTCTCTTTTTTCCCCTGGTAAGCCAATAATGTGTATATTATTTCTTTTGTAGTCATCCCATGGGTTTCTGTTGTTGTTTTTAGTATCTCTTAAATTTATTTTTGAGATCTCTTACTTCTTTTATACTTGTTTCTAATTCGTCCTCAATCTTGCTAATTCTGTCTTCAGCCTCATTTAATCTATTCTCTCCCCCCTCTACTGATTTCTGTTGTTCATCTATTTTGTTACCCTGTTCTGATACTGTTTTAGCTTATTCAGCTAGCTGTGTTCTTAGTTCAGCTATTTCAGCTTTCAGCTCTCTAATAACCTTGAGATAATTAGTGTTTTCTTCCAGGGTCTCATTTGTTGTTTCTGCATTTCTGATGACAATTCTTTCAAACTATTTACTCACTTCTGTGATTATTTCCTTAACTAGTGTTTGTATGTTGACCTCATTATTTTGTGGTTCAACCTTTGGGCGGCTTTTAGCTGGACTCTTTTCCTGGTTCACTTCTCCAATATTTCTTTTTGTTGGTTTAACCATTTTATATAGTATGTTATGAGGCCCCTCTGTCAGCATTTTTCAAATTACTGATCACTCTTGCCTGGATTGTCTTGTGTCTAAATTAGGTAATTAAAGGGTTCACAGTTGTGGAAATTGCCAGTTGTCTCAATATTATTTTAACCTCTGAGTTGGAGCACAGTGGCTTAAAAGCCTCTTTTGTTCTTTTCCTTCCCTGTAGGCTATGGGAGCCTGAGGGCTTTTAAACTATAAGTAGGCTTCTTATCTTAATCACTGACTCCTGAGCAAGATCAGGGTGGGGTAGAGATAATCCAGTGGTTATGCAAAGAGACTCTCACAGCCCCACTGCTAGGCCATGGAGGTATAGATCTTCTCCTGTGTTTTCTCCTTAGTTCTCTGTCTCCTGATGTCAGCAAGGATCTCCCCCTCGCTGCTCCAGATTCTGAGGGCAGTAGAAATGGAGATTCACAGTTGCATTTGGTGAGTCTTAGGGGAGTCCTCTTTTTCCTTCAGCCGTCTTTTTGTTGGTGAAACTGACTGGAGGTGGTGTCTCAACTGGTAAACTGCTGGATTGTTACCAGCCACTTAATCTCTCCCTGGGCGCTTCTCTGTCCACAAATGTCACCAGTGATTTGGTGGGTTCCTGAAGTCATTCTAGTCCTGTCTTGTTGAGGTCCTAGGTGGTCTCCTTTGGTATTCCTAGTTGATCTGGGAGTGGAGAGGAGAGAAATGCAGCTGCTGCTGCTCCATAGCCCTGCCTCCGGAAGTCTCTAAAATTGTTGCGATTGATGTCGTTGTCATTGCATAGTACAGAGAGGAATGGAGAGAGGAGGGAAAGACAGAGAGGGGGAGAGAAAGACACCTGTGGACCTGCTTCACTGCCTGTGAATCGACTCCTGTGCATGTGAGGAGTTGGGGATTTGAACTGGGATCCTTATGCTGGTCCTTGAGCACCATGTGGTTTTTATTTAGGTTATCTCCTTCCAATTTATTCTGAGAAATGAATCATAAAAGTTTTAAGTACCTCTTCTTTGTCAGAAATATTTGAAATCCTGAAAATTCAGAAATACTGAAGTTTTAATTAACTAATTTTATTTATTTAATTTAATTTTTTTTTTTTACCAGAGCACTACTCAGCTCTGTTTTATTGTGGTGCAGGGGATTGGACCTGGGACTTTGTAGCCTCAGGCACGAGAGTCTCTTTGCATAGCCATTATGCTATCTACCCCTACCCAAAAGTTGTAATTTATTACTAACATATTTGATTATGCGGGGCAGTGGCACACCGGGTTAAGTGCACATAGTATGAAGCTTAAGGACCACAGAAGGATCCTGGTTCATGCCCCGCCCCCCACCTGCATGGATGAAGCAGGTCTACAGGTGTCTATCTTTCTCTCCCCATCTTTCTCTTCCCCTCCTTTCCCAATTTCTCTCTGTCCTAGCCAATAAAATAGAAGGAAACTGGGCAGCAGGAGTAGTGGATTCATAGTGCAGACACTGAGCCCCAGTGATAACCCTAGAAGCAAAACAAGAACAAACAGACGAACAACCATATTTGACTATGCAATGACCTCATCTGAACATAACTGCCCCTTTAGAGATCCTGTTACTAAATATAGTCTCATTCTGAGGTACCCAGTGCATGGGATTAACATGTTGTTTTTTTTTGGGGGGGGGAGGGGGAACACAATTCTTCTCATGACACTATTTAAATAAACATATATGAATTTTAATGTATTTTGTTAACCTGTGCTACAAGTTTGAATCTAAAAGTAAGTCTAGGTCACTGATAGTGGAGGAGAAACCATTTTTGTTTCCTTGAAAGCTAGAATGGAAGAATTACTAGAGGATGGATTGTGTGGAGTTAAAGAAAGGTGTGGGGGGAGCAGACAGTGGCACACCTGGTTAAGTGCACACATTACAGTGCGTAAAGACCTGGGTTAGCACCTCTGGTCTCCACCTGCATGGGGAAAGCTTCATGAATGGTGAAGCAGGGCTTTAGGTTCTCTTTCACTCCCCTCTCAGTTTCTTTCTGCCTCTATCCAATAATAAAAATAAAGAGAGAAAAGGGGAGGTAAGGGAGCTATTAACTTTGAGTGCTGACTGGTTACCTATGTCAGTGTGCTGCACTAGAAGACTAGAGCAGAGGGGATTGAGACATGCAGATGAGGTCAGACCAGAAGAAAATCTCAAGTGTTTGCCACGACATAGATGTGTTATATCCATTTTTTAAAAAAATATTTATGGATCGTCCTGCCAAAACCCATGTTCAGGGGAGAAGCAATTACAGAATCAGACCTTCCACCTTCTGTACCCCATAATGACTGTGGGTCCATACTCCCAGAGGGTTAAAGAACAGGAAAGCTATCAGGGGAGGGTATGGGATACAGAGTTCTGGTGATGGGAATTGTGTGGAGTTGTACCCCTTTTATCCTATGGTTTTTGCCAATGTTTCCTTTTTATAAATAAAAATTAAAAAAGAAAAAATATTTATTATTAGATATAGACAGAGAAATAGAGGGGATATAGAGAGGGAGTGAGACAGAGAGACACCTGCAGCCATGCTTCACCACTCATGAAGCTTTTCCCCTGCAGGTGGGGACTGGAGTCTTAAACCCTGGCATTGAGCACTGCAGTGTGTGCTCTTAACCAGGTATGCCACTGCCTGGCCCTTGTTGCATCCTTTCTAACCCCACCCCAAAGGTGGATACAAATACCCATTTCTTTCTTTTTTAAAAAATTGCATTTATTGTATAAAGACAGAAAGAAAATGAGAAGGAAAGGGAGATAGAGAGGGAAACACACACACACACACACACACACAGACACACACACACTGACACACACACGCGCACGCACACACACACACACTGACACACACACACACTGACACACACACACACAGACACACACACACATGCACACACACACACACACACACCTGTAGCTTTCTCCTGCAGGTCAGGGCTGGGGGGTTAAATCTCAGTCCTTGCACATGCTAACTTGTGTGCTTAACTGGGTGCAAGAGTGCCCAGTCCCCCAAAACACCCATTTCATCCAGAAGCATAAGGAGTCTAGCCCCACAGGTGGTACAGGTGACCACTTACTCTGTAGGCACAGCCATTCCTATGACGAATTAAATGCTGGTCGACACTTACTCATTGCAGATTTGAAACAAAACACTGCAAGACAGACAGATTAAATAACACTCTTTTGCTGTAACAATCAGTTATTGGCTGGCTCAAACTTTATGTGAGCTTCTCTGGCTCTAGAACCTGACACTAATTGTGTAATAGATAGAATTGGGTACATTCAGGTTTGAACACTATCTTCCTTGCTTATCAGTTGCGATGTTTTGACCAAGTTACCTAGTCTTTCTCAATTCTTAACTCCTCTATGAAATGGGAACCTTTTACCATTTGTGAGGAGAAGAACCATATACATGTCAGGTTACCATAGGGAGCAAAACTGCCATTGTACCATGTCATCCCTCATTGACTTAGCCATCAATTGTCTGCTAAACATTGGGGAAAATTACCTTCCATGAATTTCAGTTTCGTCATCTTTAAAACTGGGTTGGGAAAGGCACTGGTCTAAATCAAGGGATCTCAAAGAGGTGTGTATTGGCTAAGTAGGTGAAGATCATGGAACCAAAGTTATACATGCCAAATTGAAGAAACCAGAAATCAGAATCATTCATTTGAATTCTTCTAATTTTAAAATTGGTTTGGCAACTCATTCTGAAAATTAAAAAATTATATATATAACTGTTAATATATATACTTTTTATTATCTTTATTTATTTATTGGATAGAGACAGTCAGAAATTGAGAGGGAAGAGTGAGACAGAGAGGGAGAGAGACAGAGAGACACCTGCAATACTGCTTCACCACATGCGAAGCTTTCCCCATACAGGTGGGGACCAGGTAATATATATATACTTTATATAGTTTTATTATATAGTATATAACCATAAGTCTGATGAGATCATATATTTGTGAGTTTTTGGCTAAATAATGCTCAAGATTCTTCCAGTTTAAAAATGATTAGAATCCACACCATAAAATAACAGTGATTCAACACTTGTCTTCACTTCTCAGAATTCAAGTTCTTAGTTCAATCTCTTGCATTTACTAATATAATTGCTTTGGGATTCAGAATTTACCTTTCTCTCCTCCAATCCTATGAACCAGCTATTTATTTATTTAGTCAATTTATAGATCACTTTATTGAGGAAATAGCTACTTGCAGGATTTTTTGTTATCACAAGGGTACATTTCCACATTCCATCAACATAGGCATCAGTACATTTCACCCTCAACCAAACAATAATCTTATTCCATCATAGGGACTTAGGTCTCCAAAATCCCTTTAATAGTCCTCCCATCTCTCTTCTGATTCCCTAAACCTGCTGCTGTAGACTATAGCCCATGGAGATTCTACCTGGGGGCACTTCCAGGAGGTGTGGCCATGAACTAACAAGGAACTGATCTCTCCCCAAACAATAAATGCCTATAATTATCAAGATTCTACCTGTATTGCCCTTTGTTTTGCTTCTTAGAACCTGTCTGGTCCCACCCACCTCTTTTGTTAAATGGATTTTTAATATTTACTTTTTACTAGAGACTGGGAGAAATTTAGAGGAAAGGGGGATAAGGAGAGAAAAAGAGAGACATCTTCAGCACTGCTTCACCATTCATGAAACTTCCCCACTGCAGGTGGTGACCTGAGGCTTGAACCTGGGTCTTTGTGCATTGTAATGTGTACATTTAACCAGGTCTGCCACCACCTAGCCTTTCTTACCCATCTCTTAATTAGAAATTAGTCTGTATAAAATTCTCTAATACTATCACTGCTCCCCTTAGAGACCATTCATGACTTCTCATTGTAGAGTCTTAACTTGTTAATTGGAGGTGACCAGCTTTCCTCTCTTATTTCCTGTTTTCTCCCTTCTTGGTCCTAAGGTTTCCTAATAAGCCCGCTACCCTGTATAAGCCCTGTCCCAACTATTTCAGTCTCCATCTTCAGATATTATTCAGTCCCTTCCACCCCTACATATAAAGATTCTATTTATTATTCTGGGACCGACTCAGATTCTTCCTGATACATAAGGTATTTTGCTCCATGAATTTTGTACCTGGCAGAAATCAAGACCTTGGTCTTTAGGTTGCAGGAAGCTCATAATACTCTGTACTGGTGACATATGAGACAACTAATTTTATTATTTTTCTCTTATAAATGATTTATTGTGAATTATTTCCCTCAGATTTTATGATAGTAGTAAAAATACTTACATAGTCTTCAGACTTTTCTTCCCAGGAATATTTTTTCTCTCTCTCTTTTGGGAAGAATCAGGAAGGAAGAATGTAGCACAGGAAGACAGTGCGTATTTTCATTTGCCTTCTCTTATTTCTCTTTAAAGCTCATTTCAGTTCCTACACTAGAGCTTAAAATTCATTCTGGGTCTCAAATGAGCTATATTTCACAATAGTTCTTTTCTATTTGAAAAATCACATCTCCCCCCCTTCTGGTGTGTGAACTTTCACAAAGGCAACAAAGGAAGGGAAAAAGATGACAATGTTTAGATGTTATATTCCCACAGTCCATATGCCCATTAGCCTGCTTACTCCTTAGTTTGGGAAAACTAAATCTAGTCTCTATCAGGTCTTATTTCTCAGAAGACAAATGACACAAAAAAACTCATTTATCATTTAAACCTTATTCTTTCATGACAGAAATTGCAACCCCCAGTGGAGCACTGCATCTCTTTAATCCCTTCCCTGATGGCTCAAGTGGTACATTCTACTTGTATTGAATCACTTCTTATTTGCTAATTATAAAATAAAAAGGACAATACTGTATTACTGATACCTAAAAAGAATTAGCAAAAAAAAAAAAATCAAATCAGGAATATAGGTCCCTTCACACATACACAGCAGTCATACTGGTGATAATTTAAAATAACATGGTACCATAGTCTGGACTGTTAGCTATCAGAAATGTCACCAACAGCAGAAGTTATAAGGAGTGAAGGCAATTTTGAAAGAGTTATTTCCAAATGTCTTTATGTTTAGGAAAACTTTTTTGCATAAAATGGACAGCTTTGAGCTCCTGATTATTCTGTGTGGCCCCCTATATTATATTTTTAATTAAAATAATTCTACTATATGGTAGGATTGATCTTGTCTCTCTTTTTACAAAACTGGCTCTGAGAGAATGAGGTCAGGTTTACTCAACACTTTGGACTAGTGATTTCATAGTCTTATGAAATGTTATTGGAGAAAGTAGTTTTCTGAGGAATGGCTTTTGTGGTAGGACTGACCTATGGCACTCAACATCCTTCTTAAAATGAAGGAATGCAGAAAGGTTTGAGGTGAGACAGGAAGTGGGACTAAAACTACAGCTTGTGAATAGACAGCCCTGTAAACATTTGAATTCTGATCATTACAGAGATCACGACTCAAACTTATAGCCTGCTTTGTATTTTTTAAAAAATTTTATTTATAAAATGGAAATATTGACAAGACTATAGGATAAGAGGGGTACATGCCCACATAATGTCCACCCCCTTGATAACTTCCCTATTTTTTATCCCTCTGGGAGTATGGACCCAGGATCATTGTGGGGTACAGAAGGTGGAAGGTCTGGCTTCTGTAATTGCTTCTTCGCTGAACATGGGCATTGACAGGTCAATCCATACTCCCAGCCTGTCTCTCTCTTTCCCTAGTGGGGCAAGGCTCTGGGGAAGTGGGGCTCCAGGACACATGGTGGGGTCATCTGCCCAAAGAAGTCCAGTTGGCATCATGCTAGCACCTGGGACCTAGTGGCTGAAAAAAAGTTGATATAAAGCAGAACAAATTGTTGACTAATCATGAACCTAAAGGCAAGAATATTGCAGATGAAGATTTGGGGTCTCCATTTTAGAAAAAGCTCGTAGATCTATTTTAGATATATTCTAAGGGGCCCATGACTTTACTTACTTTTGCCTGTGCCTGACATCTAATATGCTGGTGGACCCAGGTTATTGTCTAGGGAGATGGTGTCATAGTTAGAAAAATTACTAGAAAGCTGAGTCAGAAAAGAGAGTAGCTCCCAAATATGGAAAAGTGTATAAATATCGTTAACTGTAAACCCCATCGGTCTGATCTGGAGCCCATATTCAGCACAAGAGCTTATGTAAACTCTGCATCCCTTAGGTCTGAGCTCATATTCTGTGGTCATGGCTAGGAACATTCCAGGTTGCACTAATTTCAGAACCCATCTTCCTTGGGTAGTAGGTAGAATATATTGTCCAACCTCCCTTTGGAGAATGGAACATTTCCTACCATTGTTGATTCACATTGAGGGAAGGGTCCTATGGTGGCCTACCAAGGAGTCAGTTACATTGTTCCTGATGGAGATGACCAGTGACAGTGGTGAGACGGATCCACTAGAGGTCTAGACCCACCATGTCTGTGTGGGAATCCCAGGACTCTTCTGACTAGGGCCCCAGGTGATGGGGTGGCCTGGTAGTGACTAAAGAGTCATCATTAAAGTATGCCAGTCTCTTTCCTTTATTCAGCTTTTGTAGTCCTTACTTTGTCTGACAAGGTTAGCTTTGGAGTGACTGAGGGACATGTAATAGGAGGTAGGTGAGGAGGGTCTCTAGGTCTAGGTAGAAATTGTTTCATTAGGTAATTTTTTTATTTTAAATAATTTATTTCTTTATTGGGGAATTAATGTTTTACATTCAACAGTAAATACAATAGTTTGTACATGCATAACATTCCCCAGATTCCCATTTAACAATACAACCCCCACTATGTCATTCATCATCTTTCATGGACCTGTATTCTCCCCACCCACCCACCCACCCCAGAGTCTTTTACTTTGGTGCAGTACTCCAATTCCATTTCAGGTTCGACTTATGTTTTCTTTTCTAATCTTGTTTTTCAACTTCAGCCTGAGAGTGAGATCATCCCATATTCATCCTTCTGTTTCTGACTTATTTCACTCAACATGATTTTTTCAAGGTCCATCCAAGATCGGCTGAAAATGGTGAAGTCACCATTTTTTACAGCTGAGTAGTATTCCATTGTATATATATATATATATACCACAACTTGCTCAGCCACTCATCTGTATTAGGTAATTTAAGGTGTGTTTTTAGATCTTTCTACTTGCTTGCTTTATTTATTGACTCACTGGAAACTATTGTGCACTTTTGATTTAAGGTATATGTTTTCCCCTAGCTTATGGATACATATACATATGCCCTGTCTCATGGGCCCTGGTCTATATCTAGGTTTTGAGTTGTTGTTAGGAAGTATGCCACCCAAAATGGAATTAAGGGGTTCTATGAGTTAGGAAAGGTCTCACCAGAGTAATGAAGCTGAAAGGTTGACATTCCATGTCTGATGTCTCTGGATGTAGTCTGAAGTGAAGCATGCTGAGGTGTTACTGGTTGTATTGATTGGGTTGGGATCAGCAGGTACAGTGTCAGTTGGTATGACTTGAGAGAAGCATGCAGGAAAGTGAACCCCATCCTAGAGGTTTTAGGACTGAGAGATAAGGGCTTTATAGAGAAAGGGGAAGGTTCCTGCTGTCTTAGGGTTTAAGAAGATAATAGATAGTTATGGCTATAACCAAATTATTTAGCAATTGGGTTAACTTTGAAAATCCCATTGTTAGGATTTTCTTTTTTTTCTTTTATTTATTCCCTTTTGTTGCCCTTGTTGTTTTATTGTTGTAGTTATTCTTGTTGTCGTCGTTGATGGATAGGACAGAGAGAAATGGAGAGAGGAGGGGAAGACAGAGAGGGGGAGAGAAAGAGAGACACCTGCAGACCTGCTTCACCACCTGTGAAACGTTTCCCCTGCAGGTGGGGAGCTGGGGGCTCAAACCGGGATCCTTGGCTGGTCCTTGCGCTTTGTGCCACCTGTGCTTAACTCGCTATGCTACAGCTCGACTCCCGCTGTTAGGATTTTCTGTAGCATACAAGACCTCAACATAATTTATCTCCTTTTATGCTATTTACATATAATTGTATCTTATAAAGTAGCGCCACCAGTTGCTTCTGTTCTCCCTGGTCTAAACTTTTAGGAGACTTAATATTTCAAAGAACCAACCAGTATAGTGACAGGCCCTTTGGAATATAACTAAAATATGCCTACTAGCTATCTACAAACCAGAGACCCCCCCCCCCCAGCTTTTCATCTTCACTTCTCCAGCCTTTATGTTCATGATTAGTCAAGAGCTTGTTTGGCTTTATAGGTTAACTCTCTTTTGAGCCACCAGATTCCAGATGCTAGCATGATGTCAACTAGACTTCCCTGGACAGACAACCTCACCAGTGTGTCCTGGAGCTCCGATTCCCCAGAACCCCGCCCCACTAGGGAAAGAAAGAGGCAGGCTAGGAGTATGGATCGACCTGTCAACGCCCACGTTCAGTGGGGAAGCAACTACAGAAGCCAGACCTTCCACCTTCTGCATCCCACAATGACCTTGGGTCCATACTTCCAGAGGGTTAAAGAATAGGAAAGCTATCAAGGGAGGGGATGGGATATGGAGTTCTGGTGGTGGGAATTGTGTGGAGTTGTACCCCTCTGATCCTATGGTTTTGTCAGTATTTTCTTTTTATAAATAAATAAGTAAAATAAAAAAGAAATAAAAAAGAAAGAAATGTATTAACAAATTGAGCCCACTGTTATAATTCAATTTGATTGCCAATTTGAAGTCTTCAGTGCTTAGACTGAAGGAACAGATGCTCAGAGGTATGGTCTATGCATCAAAATGTTTGAGACTGGGCTGGGTGGTAGTGCAACGGGTTAAGTGCACATGGTGTAAAGCTCAAGGACAAGCATAAGGAACCCAGTTCGAGCCCCTGGCTCCCCACCTGCAGGGGGGTTTGCCTCATGGGTGGTGAAGCAGGTCTGCAGGTGTCTTTCTCTCCCCCTCTCTGTCTTCCCCTCCTCTCTGCATTTCTGTCTGTCCTATCCAACAACAATGATAATAACAACAACAACAATGATAAACAACAATGGCAACAAAAGGGAAAAAATAGCCTCCAGGAGCAGTGAATTCATAGAGCACTGAGCCCCAGCAATAACCCTTGAGGCAAAAATAAATAAACAAGTAAATAGAAAAATAAATTTAAAAAATGTTTGAGACATTCAATCCATTTTCCCCCTCCCATATTAATTAAGTAGTTATTTGTAAGAATGTAAGTTAACAGAAGTTTATATTAACACCACCAAAGGTCTGTATCCCTCCGCCCTTACCCACAGTGAAACTGAACATCAATTCTCACCCTCCACTCAGAGACTTTTACTTTGGTGCCATCCTCCAAACTCAGTCAGGTTTTGCTTTGAGTTTCTCTTTCTGTTCTTCTTTCTCAACTTCTGTTGATGAGTGGGATCATCCCATACTCATATTTGCTTTCTGACTTATCTCACATAACATAATTCCTTCTAGCTCCTTCCAAGATGGGTCAGAGAAGGTGGGTTCATTGTTCCTAATAGTTGCTTAGTATTCCATTGTGTGAATATACCACAGCTTTCTCAGCCATTCATCTGTTTTGGGGCACCTGGTTTTGTTTTGTATTTTTATTCAAAATCATTAGCATGTTTTGTATTTGGGCTCCTTCTTACTTACTTACAAATTTTCTTTTTTATTATATTTTTATTTATTTATTGTTGGAGAAGGAGAAAGAGAACTTGAGATGAGTGGGGAAGGTAGAGTGAGAAAGTGACAGAGAGACACCTGCAGCCCTGCTTCACTACTCGTGATGAGGGGCTTGAACCTGGGTCCTTGCACACTGTAATCTGTACACTTAACCAGGTGTGGAATCACCTGGCTCCCTTCCATAATTTTCTATAGAAACATGTTTTATCTTAGTCAAGAGATGAGTTCCTAAAAATTAGGTAAGGTACAAGGGGCTGGGCAGAGATGCATCTTGGTGAGTGCACATGTCATAATGTGCAAAGACCTGGGTTCAACTCTCAGTCCCCACCTTAGGTGGGAAGCTTCATGAGTAATGAAGCAGTGCTGCAGGTGTCTTTCTCCCTCTTACCTCCCCCTTCTCTCCCAATTTCTGTCTCTATCCACTAAAATAAAACAAAACTTAAAAATAAAAAATAATGTAATTGGGAGAAAATATAACCAGATAGCTAATACAGATTTTGGACCTCGTCTGGGCTTGTGGATTTCTCCACAAATTTTTAACTGAGTGAACTAGAGAAAGTTGATTATCATAGGCCTTCACTTCTTCTAGTGCTAATATATACTTGACAGAACAGATGAAGTAATGTATGTACTGTCCTAATATTATAGTTATTCTTTAACTTTTGCAAATATTTGAGAGGTGGTGATGCTAGGTAACTGATAAACGAATTTCTAGAGTTGAAACTGAAACAAACAAACAAGAACAACAAACACACCAAACATGGATTTGATTCTAAGTGATCAGCCATGTGGTGGTGGGGGATTAGTGCTATGGTACCATTCCTGAAGCTTTCACCCTGCAGGTGGAGAGCAGGGATTTGAACTTGCACATGGTGATGTGGATATTCTTGTTGGGAAATTGTGCACATGTGGTTGAACATTGGCAGGGCCCACAAACCGTTTTGTTTACAGATACCCACCACATTATCCCCTCAGGGTATTGCTAGCTTAGTTAAAACCATTGCACCAGTTGTTAGGACGCTAGGAAGGTGGAAGCGTCCTAGTGACTACCTTCCCAGCGTGCCTTTTGCTTCTCCACCCTCTTTCCCCGCCAATCCCTTCCAGACTCGCCACTTCTGGGTTTTGCCCTATAAAGCCCTCCTGCTTCAGTCTCTCTCTCTCTTGCCCACTTGTCACCTCGATGACCTGATGCAGAGAAGGGTTGCTGTGCTTAGTGGGAGGCAGCCATTTTACTAGCTCCATGTGGCCCTAACCGCTGCTCTCTCACCTAACTCTGAGATGCCTGTGTAAATAAAGATTTGTGTTCCCTCTCTGCTCAGGTCTCTTCTCTCCCCACTGTGGGGCAGCCCGACATATTCTACCAGATGTGCCAGGCCTCTGTACCTGGCTAGCATGCTAGCATTTATCAGCATCAACTTTGACTCAGGTTTGGTTCTAAGAACTTGTGTCTGTTATCTTGTGTTCTGCTTATAACTTTGAGAAAGATACTGGGATTAACCTTCATATGAGAAAATAAGTATCTTAGAGTCAGTGAGAATTAATGCTATTAGTTTAAACAAATCTGTACAAAAAAAGAAGAACTTTGCTGTTTTAAGTTCAATCATCAAAAAAGAAAATGTGTCTCTGTAATATGTCGTCATCTCCTCCCCAAATGCAACCTTTCTTTGTACACAACTGCTTACTACAAATGTCTAAAAAAAAAAAAACCAAACCAAACCAATAAATCCCTTCTTAACACACACAAAAAAAGGGAAGCAGAGGGAGGGAGGGTTCAGGTCCTGAAATATGATGGCAGAGGATCACCTAGTGGGGGTTGTCTTATTATATGGAAAACTGGGAAATGTTATGCATGTACAAACTATTGTATTTTACTGTTGACTGTAAACCATTACTCCCCCGTAAAGAAATTTTTAAAAAGAAAAAGAATGACACAAGGCTGCATTTATTTTGTTATGTGCTTTCATGAAAAGATCAAAGTTATTGGAAAGATGTTTTCCATATGGATTGTTCAAAATGATGGCAATGTGTCAGCAGCAACAGTTATAGGCATGGACCCTGGAGAGCAGAGAAAGACCACTGACTTTCTTCTTTTTATTATTTTTATTTTTCATTTAAGAAAGGATTAGTGACCAAAAGCATAAGGTAGGGGGGTACAACTCCACACAATTCCCAACACCCAATCCCCATAACCCACCCCCTCCCATGGTAGCTTTCCCATTCTCTAGCCCTCTGGGAGCATGGACCCAGGGTCGTTGTGGGTTGCAGAAGGTAGAAGGTCTGGCTTCTGTAATTGCTTCCCCTCTGAACATGGGCGTTGACTGGTCGGTCCATACCTCCAGTCTGCCTCTCTCTTTCCCTAGTAGGCTGGGTCTCTGGGGAAGCTGAGTTCCAGGACACATTGGTGGGGTCTTCAATCCAGGGAAGCCTAGCCAGCATCCTGGTGGCATCTGGAACCTGGTGATTGAAAAGAGAGTTAACATATGAAGCCAAACAATTTGTTGAACAACACTGACTTTCTTCTTAAAGCAGGAGCCAGAGGTCCATCCTATCCTAATGTCCTGAAATGTTACCCCATGAAGAAGGCAAGAGAGGGAAAACAGAATTGAGATTGTCCTAAAGTCACACAGAATACAATTCCCTGGTCACTTGTCTGTTCTTCTCTAAAGCATAAAATAATAATAATATGAATAAACAAATAAATAAGAGAAAGGAAAAAAGGAAAGTGGAACACTTGAGTCAGTCGTTTACATCATCACAGAGAGTAGAGTCAGAATTAAAAGTAGGCAATTTGGCAACATAGTCTTTTTTTTTTTTTCTCCCTTTAATCATTAAGACACTATATTGGGAGCCGGGCGGTAGCGCAGTGGGTTAAGTGCAGGTGGCCCAAAGCGCAAGGTCCAGCGTAAAGATCCCTGTTTGAGTCCCCGGCTCCTTACCTGCAGGAGTCACTTCACTGGCGGTGAAGCTGGTCTGCAGGTGTCTCTTTCTCTCCCCCTGTCTGCCCTCCCCTCCTCTCTCCATTTCTCTTTGTCCTATCCAACAACGACGGCATCAATAACAATAATAACTACAACAAAGGCAACGAAAGAGAATAAATAAATATTTAAAAAAATAAACTGTATTATAGCCTAACTGGCATCATTGTTTGCTTCCATTATTACAAAGTAGTGTTGCATCTTGGAACTAAGGTATCCTCTTGACATGAAATATATATATCTAAGTGACGCATACGCACTTGCCACTGTCAGCTAGCCACAGTCTTTGTCCTTAGTCCCACTGTACTATTTGTCCTCCAGAAGACACAGTCCTTCAGGAGAGATGCAGAGAAGTTGATGTCTATGTGTCACCACTAGCAGGATAATACCACCATTTATTTATAACTCTCTGATCCTCAGGTCTTTCAGATAGGAGATTAAAATCTGCTATCATGCTACCTATTTTCAAGGAGGGAACTTAGCATTGCCATGACTGTGCTGTTTTGCATTATTCTTATATTAATTATCTTTCTAGGCACTGGGGTAAGGTCACCCCTGAAGTGTGACTCCAGTCACTCAGGAAAGATAGGAAAGATGGGAAATGGAAAACCAGAAGGTAAAAAAAAAGAAAGAAATTACAGAGGTTTTTTTTTTTTGTTTGCTTGTTTGTTTTTTTGAGACGCCTATAACTAGGTCAGCATCATGCTTGAGGTAGCTTCTTCTTTTCAAATATTTTTGTTTATTCATTTATTATTGGATAGAGGCAGAGAGAAATTGAGAAGTTAGGGAGAGATATAGAGGGAAAGAGACAGAAAGACACCTACAACCCTGCTTCACCACATGTGAAGCTTTCTCCCTTGCAGGTGGGAACCAGGGGCTTGAGCCTGGGTCCTTCCTTGCTCACTGTAATGTGAGCACACATAACCAGGTATGCCACTGCCTGGCCCCGAGGTAATTTCTAAAAGGAACTGCTGAGGCCAGGAGTGCACAATTTTCCACCAGGTAAGACCTAGCTTTGAGTTCCTGACCAATGCACATGGGGAAACTCATGAGCAGTAAAGCAATGATATTGTGTCTCTTCTCTTCTCGCTATGACCTCTCTTTCTCTCTCTAAAATAAAAAATATTCTCGCAGAGAGGCACGTTGGAAGCTAAGCAGAGGTACCCTAAGCTGTGGATGAGTGAGTCCTAACTGATAAACCTACAATGAAGTATATTTATTTTTATCCCCAGTATAGGACAAAGAAATCACTTTGGGCTTTTAGGCAGAAAGGGATTTACTACAGGATGCTATACACATTAAAAATCCCTGGATGGGCTGAACAAATGGTCTGTATCTTGTGTGATCAGGAATGGCTTTCATAACACTGCAGATCTGTCCTGCTGGGAAGCTGGGAGATCTGCCACCATGTGGAGAATAAGGAATAAAAACCTTTCCTGTTCTCTCAAGACCCCACACTGTGGTTGGCCATAAAGGTTAGAAGCCACAGCTACTAACCATTGGAGGAGCAATTACAGAAGCCAGACCTTCCACTTTCTGCACTCCATAAACAACTTTGGTTTATACTCCCAGAGAGGGATAAAGAATTGGAAAGCTTCCAATGGAGGGATATGGAACTCTGGCAGTGGGAACTGTATGGTTCCCTATACCCCTGATATCTTATAATCTTGTTAATCATTATTAAATCACTACACACACACACACACACACGCACACACACACACACAAGCTTAAATTCCTACACAAAGAAAAAAAAGACATCCCTATTATCTTTCTTGTACTTCTTTTTTACCATGAGAAGAAAGTCCCCAAATATCTGAATGTGAACTCTAGAATAAGCATAATGAAAAAGAAGGAGGAGAAGAAGAAGGAGAAGGAGGAGAAGAAGGAGAAGGAGAAGAAGGAGAAGCCACAGCTACTACTGCCTTTCCACTCCCTGAAGCTGGATTTAGTACAACAGAATACCAAAACAGGAAGCTACCATGTCTGCATGACCTGCTTGCTAGCACAAGGCAGCTGAAAGGGGCAGGGCTCTGCTTCATTACATCTCCCAGAACACACAAGAGTACATCAATTCTTGTCGGTAGCTGGATGTGCAAGGGAGTCTTGGAAATGTATATTTAAACATGTTAAATTGAGGTCTAAGTGGTGACTCACCTCATAGGGCACACATACTAGTATGCCCGAGGACCGACATTCAACCCACTGGTCCTCCCCTTCAGAGAGGAATCTTCCTGAGTGGTAGAGCAGTGCTGCAGGTGTCTCTCCTCTTTCTCTCTTTCTCTTTCTCTCTCTGTTTCCTGTCCTCCATTAAAAGGCGGCCACCGAGAACAGTGGAGTTGTGCAGACTCTAGAGATAACCCTGGTTACAAAAACAAACAGGGCAGGGGAGATATGCAAAAAAAAACCCAAACCCAAACAAACTAGCAAACAACTGTTGTGCCTGAAGCTTTGAAGTCCCAGGTTCTACCTCCCACACCACCATAAGCTAGAGCTATATAATGCTCTGGTGAAACAAAAACAATAAAAAATAAAAGACATAAATTATTTATTTATTATTTATCCTTATTTATTTATTGGATATAGACAGACAGAAATTGAGTGGGAAGGAGATGATAGGGAGAGACAGAGAGACACCTGCAGCACTGCTTTACCACTTGCAAAGCTTTTCCCCTGTAGGTGAGGACGAGGGGCTTGAACCCAGGTCCCTGCTCGTTGTGACATGAGTGCTCAACCAGGTGCAACACCACCCAGCCCTGCCATAAAATAGTTTAAACATATTTATTTTTATGAGAAAGAGAGAGACACCAACCAGAGCCCTGCTCTCTCAAATCTGTTTCCCCTGCTGCCTTCTTCAGAGCAGCTGGCTTTTAAGCCTGAGAGAATTCTTATGGGTAATATGAAGCTTGGCAAAGCAACGATTTATGTGTAAGCTAGATTGATTATCGACTTAGAAGAAACAAGCAAGCTTGAAAATTTGATGAGAGTTTATATTATGTGATCCTCAATATTCTTAACGAAGCAGGCATTGTTCTAGGCAATTGCACTATTTTTATTGTGTGAAATAATCCATGGGAATGCTAGGCCCCTCTCCCATGTGAATCCATTTCTTTCCACTTATTTAAATGTTAGGACTGATGGGAGTACATCTGGCCTTGTACAAAAGTCATATTTAACTGTAAGAGAGAAAACAGAAAAAAAAAATTTCATGAGAAACGTTTTCTTCTTATTTCCCATGTGTTACTAATTGGACTTTTAATATTCTAACTACATACACCATGATCTTTCTATTTGTGGAAAACAAAAAAAAATCTATTAGTTTTAGGGTTGTTTCTAGTTTAACTATGGTAATTGACCGTGAATAAACACAGCATGTTCCAGGGACATGATTATTTGAGTCTCAGTAGGGAAGCCCTGTGCTGGCACCTGATGCAACACATTGAATGTGGCATGGAACAACTCATGTCTGGGCCAAAGAGCTTAGAAGGATATAATAGGAAGAAGATCGATTCTGTTTGGATTTAGAGTGAGCTCCAAGGAGCACTCGGGTACAGGAAGTACTACATATTTCTGTCTGCTTAATCAGCAGTAGCGGACCAAAGTCTGAGCAGAGGGGACAGCTGGAATCATATTACCTGTTGTATAGTTGCTGCAGGGATGAGAAAAATGCATGTTTTTGCCCCCATTTGATTGTTTAGTCAGAATTGTACTGTTTTTGCTGTCGGCTGTTCCATTTTGTTTTATTTCTCTCTCGCTCCTACACCCCTCACCCCTTAAGATTTGTTTATCTGTGACAGATAGTGAGAGCCAGATTATCACTCTGCTCTGGGTGTACTCCTCTTATCCTATGGTCTTGTCAGAGTTTCCATTTTATTTAAAAAAAAAAAAGAACTCAGGAATAAGTCCAGCACTTTGTCCACTGCACTGCTTCCTAGTCCTATTTTGTTTTCTAAGGATCAAATGTAGATATGGTAGCTGTTGGGTTAAAATGAGATAATTAGCAGATATAAGGTTCATTGAAAATTCAAGCTTCTATGCAATTATAAGGGAAAGAGCTGAGTCAGAGGAGATAAGAGCATGAACTTTTGGAGCACATGGTTTCATACTGTCCACAGGCTAAATGTACACATTTATCAAATTATTTAATTCCTTCACGTTTTACTCATTATGTATATGGAGTGGAGATAACACTCTCATTGGATAGGGGTAGGCACCAATAAAATGGCTTTGGCACGGCAGTGATGTTTGGAATAGTCACAATTAATTATAAAAGAACAGCCCTCCTCCTGCTATTAGGTCACTATCTCCTTCTGTCAAGTGTTTTCTTATTTGCTGTGGCTTGTGGGCGTGATTCTAGTTACCATTTGCAGCCTTTATGCATCTCTCCACACTCTTTCTTTTACAGAGCTAGGGCCTCACACGTATACAATTTTGCCAGGCCATTTTTTCATTTGGACAGAGAGACAGAGACAGGGAGAGTATACAGCACTGGAGCTTCCCCAGTTGCCATATTGCCTCTCATGTGAAGCTGGGATTTGAACCAGGGATGCACCTTGTCCAGTGAGCTATCTCTCTGACCTCCTGACCACTCAAAGTTCTCTGCTTCTTTGCCTCCTGTCACACTGTTTCTCGTTTACCTACCACTTTGCAAAGGACTCCTTCTAATTTGTTTTCCTAATTTCTCTGCCTCACCTCATTTTCTTAGCTTATGCTATCTTCAAAAACACCACAGTCTACTTCTCAGTTTGTATGACCTTCCATACTCATCTCATGCCATTTGTGGGATAATGACTTCTAATTCATATCCTTAATCCAGACTCCCTGTGTGCCAGATGGAATCATGGGAAATTGTGCCATATGGTACAATGGTTTATGGGTCATGCAAACTTGGATGTCCAAAAGGCATTTCAAACCCAATGCATCTAAAACAAGAACCATCTTTCCCTCAAGAGCTTGTTTTTTCTGTTGTGTTTTTATTTTTACTCAAGCATTCATTCAAGTGTGAAATTTCAGAGATATCTACACTGGCCCATTTTGTCTACCTTCTCAATGTGTTACAATTTCCTCCTCCCCATGCCCTGGCCACTGCCACTGCCTATTACATTTTGTTCAGAGATCTCTTTCTAACTTGTTTCCAAGTGAACAGAGTGGCCTCCACCCACTGCTGCAAGAGCAAGCCTTCTGCTAAGTAAGTGAGAATGTCATGGTGCTGACAACACACGACCTTTGAAGCCTTTGCAGACATTTTCTGCTCTGCCACTCTTGTAGTTAGTTCAGTCCTATCCCATTCCAGAACTCTATTCACTTGTAGCACAATAACCTTGTGCTTTTGCACTACTTTCCTTATGCCTGAAAATGAAGATTTAGTAGATTAATGAATATGAGTCTTTCCAGCAGCACCCTGGAAGAGTCTTTAAGAACATTTCCTTTTTTATTATTTAAATAAATTTTATTAGTGATTTAATATTGACTGACAAAATCATAAGATAACAGGGGTATAATTCCACACCATTCCTATCACCAGAGTTCTGTACCTCCATTCTCAACATTGGAAACTACAGTAGTTTTCCCAAGGCTGCAGATATGGGTTAACTATTATTTCTATAACTATCTGTTTATATTTGTATATATTTGTCCCCACCTTCCATGGTCCAATCTTCTCTTCCTTTCAAAGTCACACCTACACCTATTACTACATCCAAATACTCCTCCCTTTTTCTTCTTTCTCTGGGTCGTGATGGAATTGGAGTTCAGAGCCCTCTGATCATCTTCCCCCTATCACTTCTCCTCCACTGGGAGTATGAGCCTGGCTCTCTTCCCCCCCCCCCAACCCAGCTCTGGCTTAAGGCAGTGCGGTGGGGGGGTGGTGAGAGGGGGAGTTGAATTTGGGATTTTGGAGGCTCAGGCATGAGAGTCTGCATGCATAACCATTATGCTATTTACTACCTCCACTGAACCGAAATTCTATTTGGGGTGCAGAAGGTGGGAGTTCTAGCTTTTGTTATTGCTTTTCCACTGGACATGGGCATATAACAACGTTTCTTCAATAAGATGGAGTTCCCAATGTAGGGGACCTACTTGTCCCTAGTGTCTTTGCACACCCCCCACCCCAACCTACTACCGTATCTGCAACAGTATTAGTAGCCCTAACTCGGAATAAAAGAACCTGGACAATTATTCAGGTTGGGCTGTCTCCTCAGCAGTAGACTTTGGGGGGAGACTTGCTCCACTAGGGGCTCGCAGCTCCCTGCCTTTCTTTCCCCACCGCGCAGGGCACTGGGCGGCCGGGTGGCTTGCCGCCTCCTGGCTGGGTTGGGCGGCTACCCGCGCGCCTGCGCCCTCCGCTGCTCCGGTCTGCTCCAGGCAAGTCTCGGGCGCGTTGGTCTGTCCCTAAAGGCTTGGGTGACAGTGGAGAAGCCGTATGTGTGTGTGTGTGTGTGTGTGTGTGTGTGTGTGTGTGTGTTCATGTGCGTGTGTGTGTATGTGCGTGTGTGTGTGCGTTTGCGTGTGTGTGTGTGTGTGCGTGCAAGAGTTCAGCACGAGCTACGGGCTCCTTCACTGATTTCTCCGCGGCTGGACCGAGGCAGCCTCCCCAAGGTGGCTTCCAACTACTCCCGCACTTCCAGTGCCCATCACCCACCGCTCCACTCTCAGCCAGACAGACTGACCCACGGACTGACGAGTGAGTAACAGATGCTGGTGCGCCCGGCTGACTGACGACTGACTCTCTCTCTCTCTCTCTCTCTCTCTCTCTCTCTCTCTCTCTCTCTCTCTCTCTCGACGTCCCTGTGCAAAGCGAGAGGGAATGTCCCTGGGATTCCACACCGGCTCCCAGGGCTCCCCGCCCCCAGGCTGGGGCTCGAACGCAGAGCCGGCGCTCCGAGCCACTGCGGGAATCCCCGTGCTGGGCGCGCCGTGGCCGGCGGGGTTCCCCGGGAGAGCTCGCGAGCAGCCAGGCGGCGGGGAAGCCCGAGGGGCTGTGAGCGCGCGGCAGGCCGGGAATCTGGGAGCGAGCCTGGCGCTGCAGAGCTCGGGGAGGCGCCGAGCGGCCGCCCCCGTCCGCCCAGCCTCTCCCTTTCCCTCTTTTCTTTCCTCAGCAGCATTACAAAAGCGCGCTGCCGAGTGAAATCAATGCGGAGAAGTCCAGCTCTTCTTCTCTCTCACCTGGTGCAGAACTCCCTCCTCCCGGCTGCAAGCGTGGAGTGTAGTGCTATGGGGTGGGGGTGAGGGAGGGGGATCTGGGGTTCCTCTTGGGGACACACCTGTTTTCAGCTCTCGCAGAATACAAGCCGGAAGTGTTCCGACACGATCCGCTCGTGTGTGTGTGTGTGTGTGTGTGTGTGTGTGTGTGTGTGTGTGTGTCCGCGGTTGCAGGTACGCACCCCTGGCCCACGCTGGCAGGGTGCGCTGGTTGTGAACAGCACACCTAGCTACCTGCCCGCGTTCCCCAAGCCGAATCGCTGGGTTCCGGGCGCGCCCGGTGACAGCGTGCCGGTATCTCTTTGTCTGGCGTTGGTTCCCCTCTCTCTATAAAGCAAATTGATTTTCAGTTTCGCTTGATGCTGCGCTCTGGGACTTAGTGTGGGCCGCAACCTCGAATGCCCCTGGTATTTGTAATTGAATATTTCTTTCGAGCGGGAGGGGGTGTTATTTTTAGCGCTGGGAATAAGGTGGCAAGTACGTTGTCCTTTTTTTTTTTTCTTTTTCTTACTGCTGTCTTAGACTAAAGCTGGAGTAGACGGAACCACATCCAGTTGCGCACACGTGCCTAAGCACAAGTGTGTATGGATATTTATGCATACCTAGCTTTCCTCTCTCTTTCTCTCTCTCTCTCTTTAAATTGACACCGAGAATTCATTGTGTGCTTGTAAATTAAAAAAAAAAAAAAGGAAAAAAGAAAAAAAACAACTTTCCATTGTTCTTTTGGGCATTTTCTATTTTGAGTAATGGAGTAGGAGTACCAAGAGGTTGCAATTAGTTCACACGAATAAAAGACACTGCCTCTGAGTCAGAGCTGCCTGGTTGATAATTATTAATCTATAAAAACAGATGTGCTGTTTAAGGCAAAAGGGGGCGGGGCAGGGGGCAGGTCCGCCGCAGACAATGAGGGAGGGTCTTTGCCGACCGCGGGCTGTTCATTGTTCCGGCGCCGGAGACGCTGCCCAAAGCCTCCGTCTGCTTCCTGCAGGACTTGGCTCACCTTTCGCCCCTGGGTCTCACTCGGGACCCAGCACTGGCCACCCAGCACTGGACCCTCGGACGCCGGGACAATCCCCGCCGCGCGGCTGCCCTTAGCTGACCTCTCTCTCTCTCTCTCTTTCTCTCCCCCCTTCTTAGGGTGGCAGCTTTGCGCCCGAAGGTACAGCGAGTGGAGCGGGCGAGGACCGGGCGCCTCTGGCCCAGCCTGCCGGGGCGAGATGCGCCGAGGACCGCGGCGCTGAGCGCCCCACGCTGGGCACCGGGTAGACTCGCTCCCGGGCTGCAGACCGAGAGGTGGCGGAGGGGATGCGTCTGGGACACTCTGAGCCCCTGCTGCGAATTCCAGCCCAGAGGTGGACGTCCACCCGGGCTCATCGCAGGACCGTGCGGACCCCGGCCTCCCGGGGAACACAGCGGCCGGGCCCCGGGGCTACGCGCAGGGTTGGGATGCCCTGGGCGCCTCCCTGCTGGTGAGGATGCCTTGCGGCGCGGCTCTGCATTCCGTCCGGGTCCCAGGTGGGCACGGCTGTATGGGCCGGGTTTTGGTCCCTCGTGCCGCTGGATAAAAAGCGCCAGGGTCGGTGAATGCGTTTAAAGATTGAATCGCAAGTCGAAGAGCCATGGACCAAGGGACTGAGGTGCAGCCCCAAGCGGGAGAGCCATTGGAAGCACCCGCTGTAGGGGGAGTACAGATCAGCCAAGCAGACGCTTTAAGGTGCAAGAGTTTACCGGTCCTGAACAGCGCCTCCTGCCGGCCAGATCTGAGATCCGCGAGTATAGCCACCAAGCCAGGCTGTACAGATTCTTTGGGTCATCAGGAGTTGAAGCAAGGCTCGAATCAGTTGACTCCCAGCCCTTCTGCACCTTCCACATCAGCTGAGACGCCTGGGCTAGCGGACTGTAACCACAGGGTGGATGTTAGCAAAACCATGTCGGTGTCCTCTGCCTTGGCCATGCTCCAGGGGAGAAGATGCCTTTATGTAGTCCTCACGGATTCCCGTTGCTTCCTAGTTTGCATGTGCTTTCTGACCTTCATCCAGGCGCTAATGGTCTCTGGGTACCTCAGCAGTGTCATCACCACCATCGAAAGGCGCTACAGTCTGAAGAGTTCTGAATCGGGGCTGCTGGTCAGCTGCTTTGACATTGGGAGCCTGGTGGTGGTGGTATTTGTTAGCTACTTTGGTGGCCGGGGTCGGCGACCCCTTTGGTTGGCAGTGGGTGGACTCTTCATTGCCATCGGGGCTGTCCTCTTCGCTTTACCTCACTTCATCTCGCCTCCCTACCAGATCCAAGAGTTGAACGCCTCGGCCTCCAATGATGGCCTGTGTCAGACTGGCAACTCCAGGGTGACTTTGGAATCTTCCGCCTGCTTGAAAGACTCTGGAGGAAATAATCACTGGGTCTATGTGGCTTTATTCATTTGTGCACAGATTCTTATTGGAATGGGCTCCACACCTATTTATACCCTGGGACCAACCTACTTAGATGACAATGTCAAGAAAGAAAATGCCTCCTTGTACCTAGGTAAGGCTTTCCTATCTTCCCAGATAAACTTGACCTCAGATATCAAATGGAAACTCTTTTGCATTTTCCTGGAGAGAAACACACACACACACACACACACACACACACACACACACACACACACACACCCTACCTTTTTTGTTTCATCCTTAGTGTGGTGTATTTCTGGTTTGGGGAAGAATCAATTGGTTGAGTGTTCTTTGAACTTATTTCATACTCTTCACACTTGTCTTCTCGAGTAATATATGTCCTTCCAGGAAGATTTAAAAAAAAGGGGGTGGGGTAGATATGCCTGCTGTGTGGAGTGAGGTTGGGAATTGTTTATTACTTTTATCTTGTGCGCGCATCGTCCTGGTCTCTCCTCAGCAAGTCTCATGGAATAGCCAGACCACAGAGAGCTCTCTGTTGTTTTCATACTTGTATTTTTACACATCATTTGCATCACTACTGAAAGCAAACTTGAATGATATCAAATGACATTTTGCAAATATATTTATGCAGAAACTGCTTTATAGGTTTAATTATCTTTTAAAAATCTTATTTATTGGATAGAGACAGCCAGAATTCGAGAGGGAAGTGGATGATAGAGAAGAAGAGAGACAGAGAGACAACTGCAACACTACTTTACCACTTGCAAAGTTTTCCCCTGCAGGTGGGACTGGGGGCTTGATCCTAGGTCCTTGCACATTGTAACGTGTGTGTTCCACCAGGTACACCACCACCCAGCCCCTGTTTCATGGTTTGAAAGTTTATTCAAAACAGTTTTTTTCTTGCCACCAGGATTATTTTTGGGGCTAAGTACCTGTGTAAGTCCACTGTTCCCAGCAGCCATTTTTTCCTTTTCTATCTGTTTTGTTAGAGGATGAGAGGCTGGGGAGAAAGAGAGGGGGGGGAGAGAGAGAGGGAGACGGAGAGAGAGAGTGAGGAGAGAAGATTAGACCTGCATCACTACATCACTGATTGTGAATCTTTCCCCCAGCATGTGAGTACTGGGGCTTGAACCCAGGTCCCTGTGCACAGTAATGTGTTTGCTCTGCCAGATACACCACCACCTGACCTCTAGCGAAAGCTATTCTTTTTTTTAAATTTTTTTAAATATTTATTTTATTTATTTATTCCCTTTTGTTGCCCTTGTTGTTTTATTGTTGTAGTTATTATTGTTGTTGTCATTGTTGGATAGGACAGAGAGAAATGGAGAGAGGAGGGGAAGACAGAGAGGAGGAGAGAAAGATAGACACCTGCAGACCTGCTTCACCGCCTGTAAAGCGATTCCCCTGCAGGTGGGGAGCCGGGGTTCGAACCGGGATCCTTATGCCGGTTCTTGTGCTTTGCGCCACCTGCGCTTAACCCGCTGCGCTACAGCCCGACTCCCATGAAAGCTATTCTTATTGCTGGTTGAAGACCCTGAATTACATGCTTTTGGGAGAAGGATTATTACTATTTTCTGAAAAGTTGTGGTTTTGAAATTTGGTGAACTGACTTGCATAAATAACCTCCTGTGAAAAGAGTGCTTCACCTAAGTACAGAGTGTTCATATGAGGTTGGACAGTGGATAGGAAAATGTAGTTTTCAGAAATCTCTGTACTTGTCAGCACCTTCTTATACTAGCTGCTTCTTCAATACAACTTCTTTTTTTAATTTAATTTAATTTATTTTAAAAAATATGTATTTATTATTATTTAAAAATATTTTTTATTGTAGTTGTTGTTGGATAGGACAGAGAGAAATGGAGAGAGGAGAGGAAGACAGAGGGGGAGGGAAAGACACCTGCAGACCAGCTTCACCACCTGTGAAGCGACTCCCCTGCAGGTGGGGAGCCAGGGGTTCAAACCGGGATCCTTATGCCAGTCCTTGAGCTTTGTACCATGTGTGCTTAACCCACTGTGCTATCTCAATGCAACTTCTTAAGGGTGAATTTGAACCCTTGAAAAAGATGAAGAACAATCATGTTGTCTAAATACTTTGTTTCTCTGTTTCTCCACTGGAAACCAACTAACAGAAGGTAAAAGATTTTACTTAATTTAAAAAATAGTAAGTAAGGGCTGGCATGATAGCTCACCTAGAAAGGTGCTTGTCTTGTCATGCACATGACCCAGCTTCTATGCAGACACCCACAGCACTGGAAGAAGCTTTGCAGGTGCGACCATCTTTCCCTGGCTCCCTCTGTCTCTTGGTCTCCTGTCTTTGCTGTCTGAAAAAGTTGACTCGGAATAATGAAGCCCCAGTTGTAACACAGCACACACACAAATCTAAAAACAAGTTAATGAGTAAAGACTAGATACATTTGACAATTTATTAGACTAGTGCTGTTGGAATTCTAGATGTGTGGGAATATTGTGTTTTCAAAGGGCAGAAAATAAGCCATTAAGAGGACAATGCTTTTTCCTCAGTAAAACTGTTTTCTTAGAACTTGTTAGAAGAGGGAGTCTGAGCCACTGCTAGTCCCTTGCAACTGGTCTGAATGCATTAGGATAAGATTTTTTTTTAAATCTCTAGTATCACTTTATTAACATAATGTTGATTTACAGAATTGTTGTCACAGGGGTACAGCTCCACATTTCTCCAAGAGAGGTGTCAGTGCATCTCACCTCCCACTAAACTGTGTGTCATCATCTTGTACCGAAGGGCACTAGATCTCTACCCCTTCTTAGAGCCCCTCACTCTGTAGCTCTTCTGAGTCTTCAGATCTGTTTCATTATGGGATGAGAGCTTTATACTTTGTTTTTATAGTAAATGTAAGAGAATGAATGTCTCATGCAGGGCACAATTTTTTTTTTTTGGCTTGCTACTTTGTCTTGTGCTCTAACATTTATTATGACTAATTTTCATTTAAGTTTTATTATTATCATTATTATTTTTAGGAAGAGGCACTGATCCTCTCTGATTTGTGGTGATGTTGTACATTTAACCTGAGCTCTCCAGACCCCAAGCATGAAAATGTGGTGTACAACTACTGTACTTTCTTATCAGCCCCCCCATTCTGATTTTCTTTCTTCCTTTATCTTTCTTTCTTTTTTTCTTTTCTTCTTCCTTTCTTTATTACATAGGATAGAGAGAAATTAGTGGTTGATTTAGAGAGGGGTAGAGAGAGACACCTGCAAACCTGCTTCACTGCTCATGAAACTTCCCCCCTGCAGATTGGGATCATGGGCTCAAACCCAGGTCTGTGTTCATGGTAGTATATGTATGCTCAGATGGCGGTGGCACTGCTTGGCCTTCCTGACTCACTGTCAAGCATACAGAGTAGTACAAACAGTAAGAGAATGAATGCCAGTGTGTTCACCTCCTAAAATTAATAATTATTACATTTTAAAATGTCTTTTATCAATGTCTCTATGATCATGTATTGGGTTGTCAGAAAAGACAAGATGTATTTTTTTCTATAGACTTTCCTGACAATCCAAGATTGTAAATACAATTTTTTTGGATGTGTAAGGTTAAGCCATTTGAAAACAATTGTGGACACCAACTGATATATGCATCTTCTGAAAATAAAGACTTTCTTTCATATAGCTACATCTATGTCTAGTTCATATATAAATTTATTCAAATGACTCCTCAATGTCTTATAACTTTTTTTTTTTTTTTTTTTTTTTTGGTCATTCCTGGGGCTTCATTGCTCCTGGCCTGCTTTATCCAATGTGAAGAGAGAGTCGAAGCTAGAAGAAGAGAGGGAGAGTCACTCAAACACTGAAACTGAAACTTTCTCCGTTGCCATAGCATCTCCTATGTGGTGTGCTGTGACTCAAACCTGGGTGGTCTTTGTGGCATTCTCTATGTCTTTTAATAATGTCTTACAGTTTTCATTGAAAGGGACCACTGGGGCAGGGGTGGATCGTATAATGGTTATGTAAAGAGACTTTCATGCCTGAGGCTCCAAAGTCCCAGGTTCAATTCTCTGCACCACCATAAACCATAGCTGAGCAGTGCTCTATCTAAAAAAAAAAAAAAAAAAAAAAGTCCATTACCTCTTAGGTATTTTATCTTTTTGGATTCAATTGTAAATGGGATTGCTTCCTTGAATTTCCTTTTTTCAGGCCCATCTTTTGTATAAAGAAATTCCACAGATTTATGAGTATTGGTTTTGTAACCTACAACTTAACTGAATTTATTAATGATTTCTAGTATTTTTTTTGGCAGAGTTTTTGGGGTTTTGTAGGATAACAGGATATCATCTGCAAGTAATGATAATTTCACTCCATCCTTTCCAATTGGAATTCTTCTGATATCTCTTTCTTGCCTGATTGTGATGGTGAGGATTTCTAGGACTATGTTGAATGGAAGTAGAGAGAGTGGGTGTCCTTGTCTATTTTCTGATTTTAAGGAGAAAGCTTTCAATTTTTCCCCATTGAATATGATGTTAGCCATGGGTTTGTCATAGATAGCCTATATTATGTTGAGGAATTTTCCTTCCACTCCCATTTTCTTGATGGACTTTGTCATGGGTATTGGACCTTGTCAAATGCTTTTTCTGCATCAGTTGATAAGATCATGTTATTTTTAATCTTTCTTTTTGTTGATATGGTGGATTAAATTCATTGACTTGTGGGTGTTGAGTTATCCCTACTACTCAGGGATGAATCCTACGTGGTCTTGATGGATTATTCTTATAATATACTGTTGGATTTGACTAGCTAAGATTTTTAAAATTAGTGATTTAATATTGACTGGCAAAATTATAGGATAACAGAGGAATGATTCCATCCCTTTGCCACCACCAGAATTCTATGTCCCTGTTCCCTCCATTGGAAACTGCATTAGTTCTCTCAAGATCACAGATATGGGTTGACTATTCTTTCTTTCTTTTTTTTTTTTTTTTTTTTTTTACCAGAGCACTGTTCAGCTCTGGTTTGTGGTGGTGCGAGGGATTGAATCAGGGACTTTGGAGCCTCAGGCATGAGAGTCTGTTTGCATAACCATTTTACTATCTACCCTCTGTCCGTGACTATTATTCCTATAACTATCTATATTGGTCATCTTCCCCTAATATTTATCCCAAAATTCTTTATAGGGTGCAGAAAGTGGAAGCTGTGACTTCTGTAATTGCTTCTTCACTGAACATGGGCTTTGGCAGGTCGATTCATACTGTCAGCCTGTTTCTTTCTTTCCCTAGTGGGCTAGGGCTCTGGAGTCGTGAGGTTCTGGGACACATTGGTGAGGTCATCTACCCAGGGAGTTCTGTATGAAAACATAGTAGTGTCTGTAATTTGGTGGCTGAAGTGAAGTAAGATATAAAACAGGACAAAATGTTCAATGAACAGGAACCATAAAGTAGGAATAGAGCAGATAGGAACAGGGATTTTAGGGTGGAAGGAAGCTAGGAAGTCTATTTTAGGTATGTTCCTGGGGCCCATGATTGGTAATTTTTGCTGGAACTTGATAGCTAACCTGGACTAAAAATATTGTCTGGGAAGATGGTGTCAGAGTTGAGAATAGGACTAGAAATCAGGCGGAGAGTAGCTTCCAAACTTGAAGAAAATATATAAATGCTATTTACCACGTTGGTCTGACCCAGGGTCCATGTCTATTCATATTTAGCACAGGAGCCTGTGTAACCTCCGAGTCCCTGTCAGTCTGAGCTTGCAGTTCATGGTCACAGCTGGGAACATTCTAGGCTGCACTCATTTCAGGACCAGTTTTCTTTGAGTGGGAGAGTAGCTTGACCCAGCCTCCCTTCGGAGAGTTGGGCAGTTTCTACCATTGCTAGTTCATAGTGAGGGTACAGTCCTGAAGAAGCCCACAAGAGTAGCCAAGATTTTGCAGCGGATCTTTGCATCAGTGTTCATGTTCATCAGGGAGATAGGTGTACAGTTTTCTTTTTTGGTGCAGTGCTTTCCTGCTTTGGGGATCAGAGTGATATTAGCCTCATAAAATGTGTTTGGTAGTGTTTCTTCTGTTTTTTACCTGGAAGAGTTTGAAGACTATGGGTGTTAGTTCTTTGAATGTTTTATCAAATTCATTTGTGTAGTCATCTGGACCTGGGCTTTTGTTCATGGGGAGGCTTTTGATTACTGTATCAATTTCTGCACTAGTATTGGCTGGTTAAGTTTATTTACTTCCTTTTCTGTCAAGGTTGGCAGTTGGTATGACTCTTAAGAATGTGTCCATTTTATTTATTCTTTCAAAGAACTAGCTTTTGGTTTCATTAATCTTCCTGATGGTCTCCTTGTTTTCTATTTTGTTGATGCCCCTTTGCTTTTTTTAATAGTCTTTCTAACTTTTCATAATAAGTATGGAAGCAAAAAATTAAAAAAAGAGAAGTACCTAGTAGATTAGTAATTGAAGATACTTAATATTAAAACAATGGAAATGAAATACAAATGTGTATTTTAATCTTTTGAAAGTTTGACATTAACATTTCTACATGCCCATCTTTGACACCTGCTTTTTTGATGTCTGCCCACCTGTGTAATGCATGTTTGTGCCAATGTAACATATCCAAGGATTTTTTTTGAAGTTTGAGGGGGCTGTGGTACCTCAGTTTCACCACTGCAGGTCTTCTTCCCACAGAAACTGTGGCAGGATATTTAGTGAGCAAGACCCTGTTCGAGGATATACTCTGAGCTAATTGTTATTGTTTTACAAACATCTCTCTGTTGGCTTATTATTATTATTGGACACTTTCTTAGTTTTTAAAAGTAAGAGCAAGCTTGAAATTAATTGAAGTCCTTTTCATCAAGATTAAAAAATATTTATTGTATAAAGACAGAGAGAAACTGAGATGGAGGGGGGAGATAGAGATGGAGAGAGAAAAAGAGACATTTGCAGCCCTGCCTCACCACCTGTGAACCTTCCCCTTACCTTTGGGGACCAGGAACTTGAACACAAGCCGTTGCATGGTAAAATGTACACTCAACCAGGTACACTACCACCCTGACCTTTTTATTTTTAAAATATTGTATTTATTTATTCATTAAGATATTTTTCAAACTCACTTCTTTTAAAATAGTTTATTTATTGGGAGTCGGGCTGTAGCGCAGCGGGTTAAGCGCAGGTGGCGCAAAGCACAAGGACCGGCATAAGGATCCCGGTTCGAACCCCGGCTCCCCACCTGCAGGGGCGTCGCTTCACAGGCGGTGAAGCAGGTCTGCAGGTGTCTATCTTTCTCTCCTCCTCTCTGTCTTCCCCTCCTCTCTCCATTTCTCTCTGTCCTATCCAACAACGACAACAACAATAATAACTACAACAATAAAAAAAACAAGGGCAACAAAAGGGAATAAATAAATAAAATAAATAAATAAAAATAAATAAATTAATTAAAATAGTTTATTTATTAACACAAGATGGGTTTTGGGTGTGTGTGTGGGGAGGTGAGACCAAAGCATCTCTCTGGCATATGGATACTGGTGACTGAACCTGGGATTTTATGCTTCCAAGTTCAAGTTCAACATCCTACTTGCAGCACCACCCTCCGGGCCCTTGGCTAAGATTTCATAGCAAAATAAACACACACACACACACACACACACACACGATTATATCCTTGTGTTCTTTGTCCCATGTGGTGTTGGGGCTCCAACCTGTGTCATATGTATGGCAAGACAGGCAGCCCCTCTCAGGTGAGCTATCTTGCTGGCCAGTTTTAAAAACTTAATATTTATTTTTATTGCATAGAAATCAATAGGGAAAAGGGAGATAAGAAGGGAAAGTGAGACACCTTCACCACTTTTCACCACTCATGAAGCTTTACCCCTGATGGGGGGGAACAGGAATTGAACCTGGTTCCTGGGTAGTGTGGGTACTCAACTGGGAGTGCCACCTGCCACCATCCAGCCCCAATTATTTATTTATTTATTTATTTATTTGTTACCCAAACACTTCTCAGGTCTAGCTTAATGTGGTGTTGGGGTTGAACCTGTAATCTCTGGTGCTCAGGCATGTGAATCTATTTTGGAGGACAAGCGGTGACACACCAGGTTAAGTGCACACGTTGCCATGTCAAGGACCTGGGTTTGAGCACTACCTCCCCACCTACAGGGTGAGTCACTTCACAAATGGTGAAGCAGGTCTGCAGGTAACTGTCTTTCTCTTTCTCTCACTATCTCTTCCTCCTCACTCAATTACTATCTGTCCCATATAATAATAATAGTAATAATAATAATACTAATGATAATGATAATAATATGGCTTCCAGGAGGTATGGATTGATGCTGCCATCACCAAGCCCTAGCAATAATCCTGCTGGCAAAAAAAAAAAAGGGAAGTCTATTGTGGAAACAGTTATGCTATTTGCCTCTGCCAGTACTTAAAAATAGATTATATTTCTTTCCATGAGAGAGAGAAAAAAAGCATAATGCTCAGCTCAGCCATATGGCGGTGCCAGGCATATGACCTGTGACATATGAGATCCCGGGCATGAAAGTCTGTTGCACTACCTCTGTGCTGTCTTCCTCCTCTCTCTTAAGACTTTTTAGTTGTTTTGTTGTTGTTGTTATTCTGCTTTGATTTCACTTGTCTTATTCACAAATGTGTTTACATTTGTAAGCCACATAAAATCCTTCTGGGAATTCGGCTTTGTATGAGTCATGAATAAATTTAAAAAATAGTCTCTATTGAAAACTAACATGATGGAGAATGACAACTGAGGGATTTCAGGAAATGATTGAGGGCACATAGAGGAGGAATTTCTTTGAATTTGGTACAGAGTGAGACTAGATAATAGTCACAACTCCTTTTTAGAATTCCAACAAATTTTCCATGTATCTGGGGTGATCATCTGTGTCTGAATGGGTTTATTTATTGTATGCTTAGCAATTCTTAAATTAAAGATTGTTTTATAACAGGGAGAGAGAGAGAGGGAGAGAGACAGAGAGAGAGAAGGGTCAGGGGGCTGGGTGGTGGCGCACCTGGTTGAGTGACTTCAAGCCCCCAGTCCCCACCTGTAGGGGAGAGTTTCACGGAGTGGTAAAGCAGAACTGCAGGTGTCTCTCTCCCTCCCTATCCCTTCCTTCCCTCTCAATTTCTAACTGTCTCTATCCAATAAATAAATAAAGATAATAATAAAAAAAAGAGATCAGAGCATGTCTCAGTCCTCTGTAGTGTTGGTTATGCAGTGTCAGGGGTTAAACTGAGAGTCCCACTCATGAAAAGCTTGTGCTCTACTCACTGAGCCACTTACCCCTGCTTCAAAAATTACTGACTTCATATCACATGTCTAACAGTCACTTTTGGCATCTAAGACAAACTAGTCAGCCTGAGATACTGAAAAACAAATTTTAGGTGCTCACTGAAAGGCACAAAAGTTGACTGCTTCACTTGTGGAAATGACAGTTGGGTGCACATTGATTTATTCAGCTCAGCTGCAAGTAACAGAGAACAGTCTTTTTATTTTTTAATTTTTTTATTATCTTTATTTACTTATTGGATAGAGACAGCCAGAAATTGAGAGGGAAGAAGGAGATAGAGAGGGAGAGAGACAGAGAGACACTGCAGCCCTGCTTTACCACTTATGAAGCTTTCCCCCTGCAGGTGGGATCAAGGGGCTCGAACCTGGGTCCTTTTGCATTGTAACATGTGTACTTAACCAGGTGCACCACTGCCTGGCCCCTATTTTAAAATTTTTTTTATTAGTGATTTACTATTGATTTACAAGATTGTAAGATAATAGGGGTATAATTCTATACAGTTCCCACCACCAGAGTTCTGTGTCCTCATTCCCTCCACTGGAATCTGATTTGCCTCTTCTTTTTTTTTATATATATATATATTTTTATTTTTTATTTTTTATTTAAGAAAGGATTAATTAACAAAACCATAGGGTAGGAGGGGTACAATTCCACATAATTCCCACCACCCAGACTCCATTTCCTGTTGTATTCTTTACATTGGGTTGTTCTAGCTCTCCCCCTGCCAAGAAAATTGGTTCAGTCCTGCTAGTTTCACGGGCCCGCTTGTCCCTGCCCCAAGGAACCCCGACAGAGTTCCAGAGTTGCAGAGTTTGAGAGTGCTTGGCGCCGCCATGGGGGAAAGTGGCAGCAGAGTTTGGTTTGGTGATTAGTTTGGTTTAGTTTATGAATCGTTGTTCCTGAATAAAGAAATACAGCTTCCCTGCCCAGCCGTATGTCTCTGGTTGTCTCTGTTACCCGCCCGTGAAGCTAGCCCGGACATCTAGAGCCTCCGAATTTTAACAAAAATAGGCGCCCACGTGGACCTGACCGGCGCATCTCTCAGATAAGTGAAGACAATTTGGCTACCTATGTACTATGGCCTTCTCTTCTGCTTGTGAAGAGATCTCCAAAGGCCTCTGCTCTTTCTTCATGAGACTGTTTTGCTGTTTCTGGAACATTTATCTCTGGACCACTCTGTGGTTTCCACGTGCTCGGGCGCACTCAAAACAGCCAGAGGAGTCGGGAAGAGCCAGCGGGCAAGAGGTGAGGCGCGGAGCTGCCTTTTCCACCTGGTGGAACAGCCAGCCAGCCGGCTGCGCCCAGACAACCCCGCGCACTGAGCCCGCAGCCCTGCAGCCTGCAGGAGGCTGACGCCAGCACACAGGAGCCCGATGCCAACATGCTGGAGCCCGATGCCAACACGCTGGAGCCCGATGCCAAAACGCTGGAGCCCGATGCCAACACGCAAGAGCCCGAGGCCAGCCCACAAGAGCCGGCTCTCCACTGCGTGGCACAGGGCACTGGATGCGGGATCCCTCCACGCTGCTTGGCCACTGCGAGCAGGGCAGCAGATATGACGGCCATGGGGCAGGGCCGCGGCGGCCTATCATGGCCGCCACCCCTGGGCACCTCGGTCTGCGCCTTCTACAAGGCTGTCCTGCCCGCCCTCGTGCTATGAATTCTGGACAGATCCTGAACCTCCCGGGCTCCCTGCCGAAACTGGACACACTGGCCGAGATCCTCAGCTCCGGTCTGAAGACAGACAAGCTGGAGTACTCAGAGATTCGTGCAGAGATCGCAACCTGCAATTCCTTGAAGTGGAGCTGCGCAGGAAGCCACCTCCGGATGGTGACCCCCCCCCCCCAACAACTAAGACAGTACATATCTAAATTCGTGTTTAAAATGACATGTCTTCGTAACAAAGGTTTCTCTCCTTTGTATTAATGACCATGTTTATATGTATGTTTAAAGTTTGTTAAACAGTAACTTTAAGGCTAAATTCTTACTAGTCAAAGTTAAATGAAAAAGGTTTTCAACGTAATTCTCATAAAGATAAAATTAACTTACATTTAAAGTCTGAGGTAAAAATTAGTTAACAATCAATATATTTTAACTAAGTTGGTCTAAAGACCTGCGCACACCTAGGGTGTGTCTCCATCTTGAATGGGTATAACAAAAGGTTAAATAGACTTGTTGATATGTAAAACTCTCGATTACCTTCTCTATTAGAAATGGTAGATTACACAATGGCTATGCTAATTATTCTCATGCCTGAGGTTTCCTTTCCTGTGCACACCTAGGGTGTGTCTCCATCTTGAATGGGTGTAACAAAAGGTTTAAAAGACGTTGTTGCTATGTAAAAGTCTCAAATTCCTTCTCTATTAGAAATTTTAGATTGTGCTGTGGTTATGCTAATAACAAGTTTTGTTTCATAGTAAGTAAATTGCAGCCAGCTGCCTTTGGGACTCTAGGCCATTCCCCACACCCATGCAAATGCCTGTCGAGGCAAGTATGCCCCCCAAAGGTAAGAAATGTTTTTTTTTTTTTAAGCTGATAAAGTTTTGCCCACATAGACAAAAAAATGGCCCCCTCAGGCCTTCCCTTGGCAGCACACTGGTTCTTGTTACTTGCTTACATGTTTCTCCATTTTTGTGCCAGCTTCTTTTTAAAAAATGCCTGTATGATAGAGGTTTCTGTTCACCCCACACCCCTGATACTGTGGTCATTTAGTTAAAAAGAAAAGGGGGAATTGTTGTATGCTTTACATTGGGTTGTTCTAGCTCTCCCCCTGCCAAGAAAATTGGTTCAGTCCTGCTAGTTTCGAGGGCCCGCTTGTCCCTGCCCCAAGGAACCCCGACAGAGTTCCAGAGTTGCAGAGTTCGAGAGTGCTTGGCGCCGCCGCAGGGGAAAGAGGCAGCAGAGTTCGGTTTGGTGATTAGTTTGGTTTAGTTTATGAATCGTTGTTCCTGAATAAAGAAATACAGCTTCCCTGCCCAGCCGTATGTCTCTGGTTGTCTCTGTTACCCGCCCATGAAGCTAGCCCGGCCAGCTAGAGCCTCCAAATTTTAACAACAATTTCCCACCCCCTCCCCTTTTAGCTTTCCCATTATCTATCCCTCTGAGAGTATGGACCCAGGGTTTGTGGGTTGCAGAAGGTAGAAGGTCTGGCTTCTGTAATTGCTTCCCCGCTGAACATGGGCGTTGACTAGTCGGTCCATACTCCCAGTCCGCCTCTCTTTTTCCCAGGTAGGGTGGGTCTCTGGGGAAGCGGAGCTCCAGGACACATTGGTGGGGTCTTCAGTCTAGGGAAGCCTGGCTGACATCCTGATGACATCTGGAACCTGGTGACTGAAAAGAGAGTTAACATATGAAGCCAAACAAATTGTTGAGCAATCATGGACCCAAAGCTTGGATTATGTCTGGTTCTGTGTGAGAGCCTGACTTGGGAGTCAGTGTGAAAGCAGATGTGGGTGGCCACAGGGATTGCCAGTACTTGTTAGTTCCTTGTTTACATGAGCCCTGAGGCTGGGGAAGACCTAGCAGTGACTGAATTCCTGAAGTTCAGTGGGTCTAGATGTTGCCTAAAAATTTAGAACTTCAAGTGCCTGATGGTAAGTTTCAATAGGCTGGGGATCTGGGACATTAGCGCTGGGAAAATCTAAAAGGAGGCTGGGACCCACAAGTGGTTATGGAGAATGTGCTGTGTCTCTCTGTCTAGCTGGTAAAGCCTTTACCAGGCGGTGAGTAGAACACTCTTCAGACCACAGGATCTATTTCTATGGAAACAGATCTATAGCATGGTGTCCACCAGCTGCTACAGTCAAGGTTGTGAAAGGGAAACAAAGTGGTAGCTGGCAGTGACTTCTATGGGATTTGTACCTTTCCTCAGTCCAGTGTTGTAAGACATAGACATATAGGTTTGGGATTTCCAGGGTTTAGCAAAAACTTTCCCTCCAGCCCTAGGAACATCTGCACCTTAGAAATCTCTTTCCAGTTTTAGATGACTGTTATGCAGTGGAGTGTGCTTCCTAGCTTGAGTGTCTGTCTATCTTTCTCCTCTATGTCTGGTCACTACCTCTTTGTGCCTTTCTGTGAAAATTGTTCACACATTTCAGAATGTTCTCTATGCAAATTGATTGCTACTATGGGTTAGCTTTGCTGTGTTCATTGAAGAAGGTAAAACACAGCTTCTCACTGTTTTGCCAACTTGCTGGAAGTGTCCTACATTTCATAGTGTATGAACACTGTGATCAATGTTGAGGTCAATGGGAGAAAATGACTTTGGAAAGATGGTGTTTGATTTTATATTAACCAATGAAAGCACCAATATTTTTACTTCTCTCGCCACCCTGAAGGCTCTATACTGATGGTTTTTCTCTGCTGGTGGAATTCTGCATTCCAGATTAAATCTGAATTTATAATCCAAGTAAATTGCTTACATTATAGGTTTTTTTTTAAATAATTTATTTCTTTACTGGGGAATTAATGTTTTACATTCAACAGTAAATACAATAGTTTGTACATGCATAACATTCCCCAGATTCCCATTTAACAATATAACCCCACTATGTCATTCATCATCTTTCATGGACCTGTATTCTCCCCACCCATCCACCCACCCCAGAGTCTTTTGCTTTGGTGTAATACTCCAATTCCATTTCAGGTTCGACTTGTGTTTTCTTTTCTAATCTTGTTTTTCAACTTCGGCCTGAGAGTGAGATCGTCCCATATTCATCCTTCTGTTTCTGACTTATTTCACTCAACATGATTTTTTCAAGGTCCATCCAAGATCGGCTGAAAACGGTGAAGTCACCATTTTTTACAGCTGAGTCGTATTCCATTGTGTATATAGACCACAACTTGCTCAGCCACTCATCTGTTGTTGGATACCTGGGTTGTTTCCAGGTTTTGGCTATTACAAATTGTGCTGCCAAGAACATATGTGTACACAGATCTTTTTGGATGGATGTGTTGGGTTCCTTAGGATATACCCCCAGGAGGGGAATTGCAGGGTCATAGGGTAGGTTCATTACTAGCCTTCTTAGAGTTCTCCAGACTGTTCTCCACAGAGGTTGGACCAATTGACATTCCCACCAGCAGTGCAGGAGGGTTCCTTTGACCCCACACCCTCTCCAGCATTTGCTGCTGTTACCTTTTCTGATGTATGACATTCTCACAGGAGTGAAGTGATATCTCATTGTTGTCTTGATTTGCATTTCTCTGACAATCAGAGACTTGGAGCATTTTTTCATGTGTTTCTCAGCCTTTTGGATCTCTTCTGTGGTGAATATTCTGTCCAAGTCCTCCCCCCATTTTTGGATGGGGTTATTTGTTGTCTTGTTGTTGAGTCTGGCAAGCTCTTTATATATGTTGGTGATTAAACTCTTATCTGATGTATGGCATGTAAAGATCTTCTCCCATTCTGTGAGGGGTCTCTTGGTTTGGGTAGTGGTTTCTTTTGCTGTGAAGAAGCTTTTTAATTTGATGTAGTCCCATAGGTTTATACTTGCCTTAGTCTTCCTTGTAATTGGATTCGTTTCACTGAAAATGTCTTTAAAATTTATGCGGAAAAAAGTTCTGCCAATATTTTCCTCTAAGTGTCGGATAGTTTGTGGTCTAACATCCAAGTCCTTGATCCACTTGGAATTTACTTTTGTATTTGGTGAAATACAGTGATTCAGTTTCATTCTTCTGCATGTTTCAACCCATTGTTTCCAACACCATTTGTTGAAGAGACTCTGCTTTCCCCATGTAATAGTCTGCGCCCCTTTGTCAAAGATTAGATGTCCATATGTGTGGGGCCTCATTTCTGGGCTCTCAATTCTATTCCACTGGTCAGTGTGTCTGTTCATGTTCCAGTACCAAGCAGTTTTGATGACAATGGCCCTATAATACAGTTTGAGATCTGGCAGTGTGATGCCTCCAGTTCTGTTCTTTTTTCTCAAGATTGTTTTGGCAATTCTAGGTCTTTTCTGGTTCCAGATAAACATTTGTAGCATTTTTTCTATTCTCCTAAAAAATGTGCTTGGGATCTTGATGGGGATAGCATTAAATTTGTAGATGGCTCTGGGTAATATATTCATTTTGATGATGTTAATTCTTCCAACCCATGAGCATGGAATATCTTTCCACTTCTTTGTGTCTTTTTCAATTTCTTTGAGTAGTGACTCATAATTTTCAGTATACAAGTCTTTCACTTCTTTGGTTAGGTTTACTCCTAGATATTTTATTGTTTTTGTTGCTATAGAAAAAGGAACTGATTTCTGGATTTCAATTTCTTCTACTTAGTGTTTGCATAGAGGAATGCCACTGACTTTTGAATGTTAATTTTATAGCCTGACACCTTACTGTATTGCCTGATGATTTCCAAAAGCTTCTTGCTGGATTCCCTAGGTTTTTCCATGTATACTATCATGTCATCTGCAAATAAGGAGAGTTTGACTTCTTCTCTTCCAATTTGTATGCCTTTAATTCCTTGCTCCTGCCTGATTGCTATGGCAAGAACTTCCAACACTATGTTGAATAGTAATGGTGATAGTGGGCAGCCCTGTCTAGTACCTGATCTGAGGGGAAATGCTTCCAGTTTTTCACCATTGAGTATGATGTTGGCTGTAGGTTTGCTATATATAGACTCCACTATCTTCAGGAATTTTCCATCTATTCCTATTTTTTGTAGTGTTTTGATCATAAAGGGATGTTGTATTTTGTCAGGCTTTCTCTGCATCTATTGATATGACCATGTGCTTTTTGGTCTTGCTTTTGCTGATGTGGTGGATCACATTGATTGATTTACGTATATTAAACCAACCTTGCATGCCTGGGATAAACCCCACTTGGTCATAATGAGCAATCTTTTTGATATACTGCTGTATCCGCTTGGCTAGAATTTTGTTCAATATTTTCGCATCTATGTTCATCAGAGATATTGGTCTGTAGTTTTCTTTTTTGGTTGTGTCCCTGTCTGCTTTTGGTATCAGGGTGATGTTGGCTTCATAGAAGCTGGCAGGGAGTATTCCAGTGTCTTCAATCTTCTGGAAGACTTTTAAAAGTAGAGGTATTAGTTCTTCTTTGAAAGTTTTGTAGAATTCATTTGTAAAACCATCTGGTCCAGGACTTTTATTTTTGGGCAGATTTTTGATAACTGTTTCCATTTCATTAGCTGTGATGGGCCTGTTCATGTTATCCACTTCCTCTTTACTTAGTTTTGGAAGTTGGTAGGTATCTAGGAAATCATTCATTTCTTCCAGGTTCTCTAGCTTGGTGGCATATAGTTGTTCATAGAAGCCTCGCATGATATGTTGAATTTCTGCAGTATCTGTTGTGATATCTCCTCTTTCATTTACTATCCGATTTATTTGGGTCTTCTCCCTTTTTTGTTTTGTGAGTCTGGCTAAAGGTTTGTTGATTTTGTTTACTGTTTCGAAGAACCAACATTTACTTTCATTGATCTTTTGTATTGTTTTCCTATTCTCAATGTTGTTTATTTCTGCCCTAACTTTAGTGATTCCTGTCCTTCTGGTTGCTTTAGGATTCCTTTGTTGTTCTTCTTCTAGGTCTTTAAGATGTGCAATCAGGCTTTTTATTTGTGCTTTTTCTTGTTTCCTAATGTGTGCTTGTATAGCTATGAACTTCCCTCTTAGGACTGCTTTAGCTGTGTCCCAAATATTTTGATAGCTTGTGTCCTCATTTTCATTGAACTCTAGAAACATTTTGATTTCTTCCTTGATTTCCTCTTTGACCCAGAAGTTGTTAAGAAGTGTACTGTTGAGCTTCCACATTTTGGGACTGTTACTAATCTTTTGTTGATTGTTAAGTGTTAGTTTAATTCCACTGTGGTCTGAGAAGATGCTTGGGATGATTTCAGTGCTCTTGAATTTGCTGATGCTGTCTTTGTGGCCTAACATATGGTCTATCCTTAAGAATGATCCACGTGGATTTGAGTAAAATGTGTATTCCAGTTTCTTGGGATGAATGACTCTGAAAATGTCCAATAGTTCTAGTTTATCTATCTCTTCATTTAGCTCCCTTATGTCTTTACTGATTTTCTTCCTGGATGATCTGTCAAGTTGAGATAGTGGGGTGTTGAAGTCCCCTACTATGATTGTATTACTGTTAATATATTGCTGTAGCTCTTTCAGTAGAAGTTTGATGTATTTAGATGGCTTCTTATTGGGTACATAGATATTAATAATTGTTAAGTCCTCTTGATTGACTGATCCTCTGAGCATTAAGTAGTGTCCATTCCTATCTTTTTTAATCTTATCTATTTTAAAGTCTATCATGTCAGATATGAGAATAGCTGTTCCTGCCCTTTTTTGTGGGCCATTGGCTTGTATGATAGTTTTCCATCCTTTCACTTTAAGTCTGTGTTTGTCTTGTTGAGTTAGGTCAGTTTCCTGTAGACAACATATTGTTGGTTTGTGTTTTCTGATCCATCTTCCTACTGTGTGTCTTTAATAGGTGAATTCAGGCCATTGACATTTATTGATATCAAAGATTGAAGATAATTTATCGCCATTCTTGTAGAATTTTAGAGTGTTTTGATATATGTCCTATTAGTGGTGGTCTGGTTGTTTATAGGAGACCTTTCAGAACTTCTTTCAGGGCTTGGTGATGGTTGCTTCCTTCAACTGTTGCTTGTCTGAGAAGGTTTTGATGCTTCCATCTAGTCTGAATGACAGTCTAGCAGGATATAGTATTCTTGGCTGAAAGCCTTTCTCATTGAGCACTCGATAGATATCTTGCCATTCTCTTCTGGCCTGTAGTGTTTGTATGGAGAAGTCTGCTGCTAATCTTATGGGTTTTCCTTTGTAGGTGACTCTTTGTTTTTCTCTTGCAGCCTTGAGGATCCTTTCTTTATCCTTATTCCTTTCCAATCTAAGTATGACATGTCTTGGTGTCTTTAGGTCTGGGTTAATTCTGTTTGGGACCCTCTGGGCTTCTTGAATCTTTATGTCTTTGGTGTTGTCTAGACTAGAGAAATTTTCAACTATTATGGCCTGGAGAATGCTTTCTTCCTCCCCTTCTCTTTCTTCCTCTGGTAAGCCAATAATGCGTATATTGTTTCTTTTGAAGTCATCCCATAGGACTCTGTTGTTGTTTTCAGCATCTCTTAATCTCTTTTTGAGATCTCTTACTTCTTTTTTAGTTGTCTCTAATTCATCCTCAATCTTGCTAATTCTGTCTTCAGCCTCATAGATTCTATTCTCTCTGCCCTCTACTGCTTTCTGGAGTTCATCTATTTTGTTGCCCTGCTCTGATACTGTTTTAGCTTGTTCAGCTAGCTTCCTTCTTATCTCAGCGATTTCAGCTTTCAGCTCTCTAATAACCATGAGATAATTAGAATTTTCTTCCATATTCTCATTTGTTGTTCCTGCATTTCTGATTACAATTTTTTCAAATTCTTTACTCACTCCTGTTATTATTTCCTTAGCTAATGTTTGGATGTTGAACTCGTTGTTTTGTGCTTCACCCTCTGGAGGACTTTTAGCTGGACTCTTGTCCTGGTTCGAGTCTCCAATCTTTTTTCTTGTTGTTTTAACCATTTTATATATTATGTTATGAGTTCCCTTTATCAGTACTTTTCAAATTATTGATTACTATTGCCTGGATTGACTTGTGTCTAAGTAATTTAATTAAAGGGTTTACCGTGGTGGAAGTTAACAGTTTTTTCAATCCCTGAGTTGGAGCTCAGTGGTATAAAAGCCTCTTTTTTTTTCCCTGTAAGCTATGGGAGCCTGAGGGCTTTTAAACTATCAATAGGCTTCTTAGCTTAATCACTGACTCCTGACCAAGAGATAAAGCAGGGTGTGGCAGAGATAATCCAGTGGTTATGCAAAGAGACTTTCACAGCCCCTCAGCTATGCTACCGAGGTAGGTCTTCTGAGTTTCCTGGTTAGATCTCTGTCCCCTGGTGTCACTCCCTGTTGCTGCTCCAGATTCTGAGGGTAGTAGCAATGGAGACTCAGAGTTGCACTTGGTGAGTCTCTGGGGAGTCCTTTCCTCCCTTCAGCTGTCCCCTTGTTGTGGAGCAGACTGGAGGTGGTGTCTCCACTGATAAACTGTTGAACTGTTAGCAGTCACTTAATCTCTCCTTAGGCCCCTCTCTCCTCTCTGTCACCAGCCACGCGTGTTTGTACTCACGGGTGATTTACTGGGTTCCTGTGGTCATTCTAGTCCTGTCTTGTTTCGGTCCAGGTGGTCTCCTTTGGTATTCCTAGTTGATCCGGGAGAGGAGAGGAGAGGAGAGGAGAGGAGAGGAGAGGAGAGAAAGCGATCTGCTGCTCATAGCTCCGCCTCCGGAAGTCGAATCCACATTACAGGGGTTTTTGATGGGAAAAAATTTAAACTTATGCACTTGACACTGCTTCTTTATTCTAAACAATCTAGAAATCTTAACAGTGAATTGGGAGTTTGGTGACAGACAAATGTGAAAGTGTATTGGAAATCATTCTAAAGAATAGGACTCAACAGAAGCCAGAACTCCTACCTTCTGCTCCCCATAAAGAACTTTGATCCATACTCCCAGCGGGGGAGAAGTGATAGGATGGAGATAAGAGGACTCTGCACTCCAACGCCATCAGCACCCAGAGAGAGAGAAGGAAAAGGAGAGGGCCATATGGAGGTAGTTATGATGTCATGAGTGGCTTAGAGGGGAAGAGGGGATTGAATCAGAAAAAGAAAGGGCAACTATGTATAAATGTGGACAGATAGTTGTAGAGAAGATGGTTGGCCCATGTCTACAAACTTAGGGGGAACTGTGGTGGATTGCAGTGGAGAGAGCGGAGGTTCAGAACTCTGGTGGTGGGAATGATATGGATTCAAAACCCTGTTGATATGTAATTCTGATATATATATATGATGGGGTTCAAAAGCTTTTCTTTTGCAAAGGGTGACTAGACAGAGAAGGATGGAATCTAAACTGGTGGGAGGAGTTCTCTCCAGCAGTAACAGTCAAGTCTGGGTGTGTCCTGGAGATCAACACATTCAGATTCAGTTATAAAAATGATAATCTGAGAAGTGGGAAAGCCCATATTCCAAGATTAGAGGACCTGTGCTGTGGAAAACAGTATGGCAATTCCTTGAAATATAGTTCCTCAAGAAAAAGAATAGTTGTCATATGATCCTACAATTCTAGCAGTGGGTATACATCCACAAGAATTAAAAGTAGCATCTGAAAGAGATCTTTGTACACCCATGTACATAGTAGTTTTATTCACAATAACCAAGAACCAGAACAAGTGTCCATCAATAGATGGGTGGCTGAATAAAATGTGACATGTAGATATAAAGGAATACCAGTCGTAAAAGGGAGAACATCCTGACATATTTACCTCTAGGATAGGTGAAGCTTGAGAACATTGTGCTAAGTGAAATAAGCACACACAAAGAAAAAGTATTGTTTAGTTGCTCTTGTTTGAAAGTGAAATAAGCTAACATAAAGAAAAAATATTGTTTAGTTGCTCTTGTCTGAGCAGGCAAAATGTCAGAGACAGACAATACTATGATATTCCCAGGGGTAGGAGGGATAATGAATGAAGAGTTACTGTTTAATGGATACAGTTTAACATGAAATCTGGGACCAGACACACAAGAGTGTGAATATATTTAACACTTTAGAACTGTGCATTTAACATGGTTATCCCCAGCCCAGTTCAAGTTTTACTTTGTGTTTTCTCTGTTTTGTTTCTTAAGTTCTGTCTATGAGTTAAAAATTATCTGATAGTCAATCTTCTCTTTTTGGCTTATCTCTATTAACTCCCAAGCTCCACCAAGAGGATGCAAAGGAGATGACTTCATTGTTTTTAACAGCTGAGTAGTATTTCTTTTTTTTAAATTATTATTATTTTTTTCCTCCAGGGTTATTGCTGTGCTCGGTGCCTGCACCATGAATCCACTGCTCCTGGAGGCCATTTTTTCCCCCTTTTGTTGCCCTTGTTGTTGTAGCCTCATTGTGGTTATTATTATTGCCATTGTTGATGTTGTTCATTGTTGGATAGGACAGAGAGAAATGGAGAGAGGAGGGGAAGACAGAGGGGGGAGAGAAAGATAGACACCTGCAGACCTGCTTCACCACCTGTGAAGTGACTCCTCTGCAGGTGGGGAGCCGGGGGCTCGAACTGGGATCCTTACGCCCGTCCTTGCGCTTTGCGCCACATGTGCTTAACCCACTGCGCCACCGCCGGACCCCCAGCTGAGTAGTATTTCACTATGTATGTATATACCACAATATTCTTAGCCACTTAGCTTCTGCTGGACATATGGGTTGCTTCCAAGTTTGCATTATTACAAATGGTGCTGCAATGAACATAAGCGTAACTTAGATCTTTTTGTGTGTGGGTGTGTTTGGTTGTGGATAATTGTGTTTGTTTCTTTTGGATATATCCTCAGAAGAGGGATTGCTAGGTCATAGGGTAGATCTGTGGAAAGGGAATGTTTAAGCTTATGTAAAAAGTGGCAATACTAACACTGCTTATCACTTTTAAAAGCCTGAACCCCAAATGTTAACATTATAAAGAAAGGAGATGAAAGAAAAGTACATAAATTGGTGTGACTTTGGCTGCATTTTTTAATTTCATCATTTATAAAGGACCCCAGGAGGTAAAGCTAGTGGTTTCTTAGGTTTCTACTACCACTTAAGTTCTCCAGTTCTGTAACTATTTCCTCCTGGCTTGATATGATTAGTGAGTGAATTTAGGACTAGAGAAAAGGGAGCATCTGTTGCCTGCTCTCTAGCCACTAGAACCTAGTCTTGTAAGAATTTCCTCCAACCTCTGGTGCCCTGAGTGGTGTTGTGTGACATGTTGTCCCTAGGGAATCAGGCATTCCTTTGGCTCAGTTTTTAGGCAGCTGTGTATTACCTGACAGTAAATTCAAAGTCTACTTCCCCTCCCGGGAGTTGTGATTGCTTGTAAAACTGTCAGCCTGTAAAAATGCTAATTCCTGTTACCTAATATAACCTAGAGAGACAGGTGCAGGTTACTCTTGTTTAAAAGCAAAGAGCACATTTATATAATTGATATTTTCAGCAGGATGGAATCACATAATTTGCAAGTATTTGGAATTAAATTGTACAGTTCATGACTTTCTAGTATGTGAGAGTTTTTAGTTGTAATCCTTTAGTCATAATAATAATGGGTTTTGGTCTTGTCAGGTGTTTTATTATTTTTTTGCTTTGAGATCTTATGAAGGAAATAGAAGTTTTAAGATGCCTTCTCTTAGTAGTAGGAGAAATTTAAATGAAGATTGTGTATGATGAATTTTGGGTCTTAAGCTCTCCAGCTGTAAACCAAATTCTCAGCAATGAGTGAGGATGAACCAACAGGTCTCATTTGCAGTGTCTTCAAAGACTAGGTGAAAGACAGTTGCCAGTATTGTATCTAGTGTATGTGTATGCCCCTGTTATTTATTTTAGTTTGAAGGGGGAGCCTTTCCTGACTCAAACTGAGTTTTAATGACCGTCATCCAGGTAGAGGGCAACAGCAGCTTTTAACAAGATGTGAAAATCTTCCTTAGATAAATCTGAAAAATTTCTTCCCAGAAATATTTACTGAAACTACTTAGTAATATTTAGTATCTAAATGTAGGGCGAAGAGATGGCTTACTCAATAGAATGAGTACTGTATCATGCATTAGGACCCACGCTGAAGCCTCTGTTCCCACATGGGAGAACCATATGCAAGGTGAATTGAACTGTGCCTTAACATAGTGACACAACCAGTTGCTTCTGGTCTCCCTGGTCTATGATTATAGGTGATTTAATATTTTAAAGAAAAAGTCATTAGAAATGTATTAACAATTTAAGCTGACTGTTAAAATTCAGTTAGGCTGTCAATTTGAAGCCTTATTTGCTTAGATTGACGGAATATATACTCAGAACTGGGGTCTATGCATCAAAATTTTGAGACATTCAATCTATTCAATCTTCCTTCCTTCCCTAGCCTTCTCTCCCCTCCCCTAGCTCCCCCTCCCCTCTCTTCCCCTTTTCTCTTTTCTTTTCTTTTTTCTCTTTTCCTCTTCTATTTTTTCTATTCTACTTGATAGGACAGAGAGAGATTGAGAGGATAGGGAGATAGAGAGGGAAAGATAGACACCCTCAGACCTGCTTCACTACTCATTAAGTGCCCCCCCCACCCCGAAGATGGGGAAGATGAGGAGCAGGGGCTCGAACACATGTCCTTGCGCATGGCAATATGTGTGATTAACCTGGTGCACCACCACATATTCCCCGAATCTATTTTATTTTATTTATTTTTTTACTTTTGAAGTGTGTGTGTGTGTGTGTGTGTGTGTGTGTGTGTGTTTAGCAAAGTACTGCTGAACTCTGGTTTGTGGTGGTGCTAGTGAGAAGCCGAAGCATGGAAAGTCTTTAGCATAGCCATTATACTGTCTACTCAGCCGAGTTTTATGCTTCATGTGTGGCTGCTGGAATTGGGTGCCTGGGTTTGAATCCTAGCCCTGCCAGAGTCAGTAGAAATAACTTGGGGGCAGTTCTATGACCTCTCACACAATACATCTTTATTACCATCACTCATATCTTTTATCACCACAGGGTTCATAATGAGCCACTTAAAAAATGTTTATAAAAAGGAAACATTGACAAAACCAGAGGATAAGAGGGGTACAGCTTCACACAATTCCCACCACCAGAACTCTGTATCCCCTCCCCTCCCCTGATAGCTTTCCTATTCTTTAACCCTCTGGGAGTATGGACCCAAGGTCATTGTGGGATGCAGAAGGTGGAAGGTCTGGCTTCTGTAATTGCTTCTCTTCTGAACATGGGCGTTGACAGGTCGATCCATACTCCCAGTCTGTCTCTCTCTTTGCAGGGAAAGGCTCTGGGGAAGTGGAGGTCCAGAAAACATTGGTGGGGTTGTCTGTCCAGGGAAGTCTGGTCGGCATCATACTAGCTAGCATCTGGAACCTGTAGGTTGAAAAGAGAGTTAACATACAAAGCCAAACAAATTGTTGAACAGTCATGGACCTAAAGGCTGGAATAGTGCAGATGAAGAGTTGGGGGACTCCTCCATTTTGTAGATAGCTAGTAGGCATATTTTAGTTAAATTCCAAAGGGCCTGTGGATATACTTTTTTTTTTTTTCCTTTTTCTTTTTGTCCCTGAGCCTGAAATCTGATATGCCAGATGATCCAAGTTATTGTTTGGGGAGATGATGTCATGGCTGGAAAAAGGACCAGAAAGCTGGATCAGGGAAGAGAGTAGTTCCCTAATATGGGAAAGGGGCATAAATATTATTTATTGTAAACCCCATTGATTTGCATAATGGGCCACTTAAAAATTTATTTATTTATTTATTCCCTTTTGTTGCCCTTGTTGTTTTTTATTGTTGTAGTTATCATTATTGTTGTTACTGATGTCATTATTGCTTGATAGGACAGAGAGAAGTGGAGAGAGGAGGGGAAGACAGAGAGGGGGAGAGAAAGACAGACACCTGCAGACCTGCCTCACCACCTGTGAAGTGACTGCCCTTCAGGTGGGGAGCCAGGGGCCGGAAGTGGGATCCTTACACCAGTCTTTGTACTTTGCGCCTTGCTCCACGTGCGCTTAACCCGTTGTGCTACCACCTGACTCCCATAATGGGCCACTTTAAGATACTGTACAATATGCACTTAAAGCAGGTCCTGTCCAGGCACAAGGTGAAATTAAGCATTCCAAAAAGTGGACTATTTTAATTTTATTTTTAAAAAATCAGCCCTGCTCAGGAACGGGGTGGTGGTAATGTTTGTTGCAGCTGGCGTATCATAGTGTCTTCAGTTCTTTTTTCTGAACAGGTTTCTTATCTTATAGTCTTTGTTCAGTGAGCCTGTGTCATTGTTCCTGCATGGGGCATTGTGTTAAGTTGATTGGAGTCAGGAGACATGTGAGTTTTATTACATTAGTGTGTCATTGACTGGGCCCTGTTTCTTCTGGGGACATCTGTCACCTGTCCCTGTTCCTGCCCAGTGGTGCATGGACTCTGTCTTTCCTTATCTTTGTTATCCCCTCTACAAAGAATGGCCATAGGGAGAAAGAAGACAAAGCTTTCGGATTATAAATAGCTTCCTGATGAGATGCTCTAGCCAAAGGCTTCTGATAATTATGATGGGCTCTGTTGGCTATAATCAAGTTTAATTGCTGCGGAGCACAGTGAGGTAGCTCTAAACATATGTGCACATGTACTATCTTTGTGCCTTTTCTGTCCTATTCTAGACTTAAAAAAAAAAAATCTCTACTCAGGTCTCCAGTCAGCAGGTTTTAGTCATGTGTGACAGCAAAGCTGGCCTTTGCGGTTTCTGGAGTGGGTTTGTGATTCTCAGAGGAAGTCAGTATACTGATATTTTGGTTCATGTGGTTTATTACGAATGGGGAGAAGGGATGGATTGTATTATGAGCAGGGAAACAATAGCCATGGAAATACAGCAATGGACCTTCTTGCTCAACCTTTTTCACAGAGGGCACACTATGCGAATGCAAAAGTGTATTAGAGTTAGGCCCATAGGAGAAGAGCAATCAAGGAAGAAATGGCTACCTCTTGGTGAGTTGCTTCACACTGTCTTATCCCTGAGATAAGACCTTTTGTTGCTATTGTCGGGGTAGAAACTTTTGCATTTCCTTTAAAAAAATTTTTTTTTCATTACTTCTTTTTTTTTAATTTAAGAAAGGATTAATTAACAAAACCATAGGGTAGGAGGGGTACAACTCCACACAATTCCCACCACCCAATCTCCATAACCCACCCCCTCCCCTGATAGCTTTCCCATTCTCTATCCCTCTGGGAGCATGGACCCAGGGTCATTGAGGGTTGCAGAAGGTAGAAGGTCTGGCTTCTGTAATTGCTTCCCCACTGAACATGGGCGTTGACTGGTCAGTCCATACTCCCAGTCTGCCTCTCTCTTTCCCTAGTAGGGTGTGTCTCTGGGGAAGTGGAGCTCCAGGACACATTGGTGGGGTCTTCAATCCAGGGAAGCCTGGCCAGCATTCTGGTGGCATCTGGAACCTGGTGATTGAAAAGAGATACGAAGCCAAACAAATTGTTGAGCAATCATGGACCCAAAGCTTGGAATAGTGGAGAGGAAGTGTTAGGGGGATACTCACTGCAAACTCTAGTGTACTTCTGCTTTCAGGTATATATTTTGCAGTAGTTTATGGATACATGTGAACATAAGCTCTCTCTCACAGAAACTGGTGTATATCTAGGTTATGGGACTTTGTTAGAAAGTGAACCACCAGAGGCGGAGCTACGAGCAGCAGATCGCTTTCTCTCCTCTCCTCTCCTCTCCCGGATCAACTAGGAATACCAAAGGAGACCACCCGGACCAAAACAAGACAGGACTAGAATGACCACAGAAACCCAGTAAATCACCCGTGAGTACAAACACGCGTGGCTGGTGACAGAGAGGAGAGAGGGGCCTAAGGAGAGATTAAGTGACTGCTAACAGTTCGACAGTTTGTCAGTGGAGACACCACCTCCAGTCTGCTCCACCAACAAGGGGACAGCTGAAGGGAGGAAAGGACAACTCTGAGTCTCCATTGCTACTACCCTCAGAATCTGGAGCAGCAACAGGGAGGGACACCAAGGCACAGAGATCTAACTGGGAAACTCAGGAGAAGACCTATACCTCGGTGGCATAGCTGAAGGGCTGTGAAAGTCTCTTTGCATAACCACTGGATTATCTCTGCCACACCCTGCTTTATCTCTTGGTCAGGAGTCATTGATTAAGCCAAGAAGCCTATTGATAGTTTAAAAGCCCTCAGGCTACCATAGCCTACAGGGGAAAAAAAAAAAGGCTTTTACACCACTGAACTCCAACTCAGGGATTGAAAAAACTGTTAACTTATATAAAATGGTTAAAACAACAAGAAAAAATAATGGAGACTCGAACCAGGACAAGAGTCCAGCTAAAAGTCCTCCAGAGGGCGAAGCACAAAACAACGAGTTCAACATCCAAACATTAGCTAAGGAAATAATAACAGGAGTGAGTAAAGAATTTGAAAAAATTGTAATCAGAACTGCAGGAACAACAAATGAGAATATGGAAGAAAATGCTAATAATCTCATGGTTATTAGAGAGCTGAAAGCTGAAATTGCTGAGCTAAGAAGGCAACTAGCTGAACAAGCTAAAACAGTATCAGAGCAGGGCAACAAAATAGATGAACTCCAGAAAGCAGTAGAGGGCAGAGAGAATAGAATCAATGAGGCTGAAGACAGAATTAGCAAGATTGAGGATGAATTAGAGACAACTAAAGAAGAAGTAAGAGACCTCAAAAAGAGATTAAGAGATGCTGAAAACAACAACAGAGTCCTATGGGATGACTTCAAAAGAAACAATATACGCATTATTGGCTTACCAGAGGAAGAAAGAGAAGGGGAGGAAGAAAGCGTTCTCCAGGCCATAATAGCTGAAAATTTCTCTAGTCTAGACAACACCAAAGACATAAAGATTCAAGAAGCCCAGAGGGTCCCAAACAGAATTAACCCAGACCTAAAGACACCAAGACATGTCATACTTAGATTGGAAAGGAATAAGGATAAAGAAAGGATCCTCAAGGCTGCAAGAGAAAAACAAAGAGTCACCTACAAAGGAAAACCCATAAGATTAGCAGCAGATTTCTCCATACAAACACTACAGGCCAGAAGAGAATGGCAAGATATCTATCGAGTGCTCAATGAGAAAGGCTTTCAGCCAAGAATACTATATCCTGCTAGATTGTCATTCAGACTAGATGGAAGCATCAAAACCTTCTCAGACAAGCAACAGTTGAAGGAAGCAACCATCACCAAACCTGCCTTGAAAGAAGTTCTGAAAGGTTTCCTATAAACAACCAGACCACCACAAATAGAACATATATCAAAACACTCTAAAACTCTACAAGAATGGCGTTAAAATATCTTCAATCTTTGATATCAATAAATGTGAATGGCCTGAATTCACCTATTAAAAGACACAGAGTAGGAAGATGGATCAGAAAACACAACCCAACAATATGTTGTCTACAGGAAACTCACCTAACGCAACAAGACAAACACAGACTTAAAGTGAAAGGATGGAAAACTATCATTCAAGCCAATGGCCCACAAAAAAGGGCAGGAACAGCTATTCTCATATCTGACATGATAGACTTTAAAATAGATAAGATTAAAAAAGATAGGAATGGACACTACTTAATGCTCAGAGGATCAGTCAATCAAGAGGACTTAACAATTATTAATATCTATGCACCCAATGAGAAGCCATCTAAATACATCAAACTTCTACTGAAAGAGCTACAGCAATATATTAACAGTAACACAATCATAGTAGGGGACTTCAACACCCCACTCTCTCAACTTGACAGATCATCCAGGAAGAAAATCAGTAAAGACATAAGGGAGCTAAATGAAGAGATAGATAAACTAGAACTATTGGACATTTTCAGAGTCATTCATCCCAAGAAACTGGAATACACATTTTACTCAAATCCACATGGATCATTCTCAAGGATAGACCATATGTTAGGCCACAAAGACAGCATCAGCCTATTCAAGAGCACTGAAATCATCCCAAGCATCTTCTCAGACCACAGTGGAATTAAACTAACACTTAACAATCAACAAAAGATTAGTAACAGTGCCAAAATGTGGAAGCTCAACAGTACACTTCTTAACAACTTCTGGGTCAAAGAGGAAATCAAGGAAGAAATCAAAATGTTTCGAGAGTTCAATGAAAATGAAGACACAAGCTATCAAAATATTTGGGACACAGCTAAAGCAGTCCTAAGAGGGAAGTTCATAGCTATACAAGCACACATTAGGAAACAAGAAAAGGCACAAATAAACAGCCTGATTGCACATCTTAAAGACCTAGAAGAAGAACAACAAAGGAACCCTAAAGCAACCAGAAGGACAGAAATTACTAAAGTTAGGGCAGAAATAAATAACATTGAGAATAGGAAAACCATACAAAAGATCAATGAAAGTAAATGTTGGTTCTTCGAAAGAGTAAACAAAATCGACAAACCTTTAGCCAGACTCACAAAACAAAAAAGGGAGAAGACCCAAATAAATCGGATAGTAAATGAAAGAGGAGATATCACAACAGACACTGCAGAAATTCAACATATTATGCGAGGCTTCTATGTACAACTATATGCCACCAAGTTAGAGAACCTGGAAGAAATGAATGATTTCCTAGATACCTACCAACTTCCAAAACTAAGTAAAGAGGAAGTGGATAACATGAACAGGCCCATCACAGCTAATGAAATGGAAACAGTTATCAAAAATCTGCCCAAAAATAAAAGTCCTGGACCAGATGGTTTTACAAATGAATTCTACAAAACTTTCAAAGAAGAACTAATACCTCTACTTTTAAAAGTCTTCCAGAAGATTGAAGACACTGGAATACTCCCTGCCAGCTTCTATGAAGCCAACATCACCCTGATACCAAAAGCAGACAGGGACACAACCAAAAAAGAAAACTACAGACCAATATCTCTGATGAACATAGATGCGAAAATATTGAACAAAATTCTAGCCAACCGGATACAGCAGTATATCAAAAAGATGGTTCATCATGACCAAGTGGGGTTTATCCCAGGCATGCAAGGTTGGTTTAATATACGTAAATCAATCAATGTGATCCACCACATCAGCAAAAGCAAGACCAAAAAGCACATGGTCATATCAATAGATGCAGAGAAAGCCTTTGACAAAATACAACATCCCTTTATGATCAAAACACTACAAAAAATAGGAATAGATGGAAAATTCCTGAAGATAGTGGAGTCTATATATAGCAAACCTACAGCCAACATCATACTCAATGGTGAAAAACTGGAAGCATTTCCCCTCAGATCAGGTACTAGACAGGGCTGCCCACTATCACCATTACTATTCAACATAGTGTTGGAAGTTCTTGCCATAGCAATCAGGCAGGAGCAAGGAATTAAAGGAATACAGATTGGAAGAGAAGAAGTCAAACTCTCCTTATTTGCAGATGACATGATAGTATACATGGAAAAACCTAGGGAATCCAGCAAGAAGCTTTTGGAAATCATCAGGCAATACAGTAATGTGTCAGGCTATAAAATTAACATTCAAAAGTCAGTGGCATTCCTCTATGCAAACACTAAGTTAGAAGAAATTGAAATCCAGAAATCAGTTCCTTTTTCTATAGCAACAAAAACAATAAAATATCTAGGAGTAAACCTAGCCAAAGAAGTGAAAGACTTGTATACTGAAAATTATGAGTCACTACTCAAAGAAATTGAAAAAGACACAAAGAAGTGGAAAGATATTCCATGCTCATGGGTTGGAAGAATTAACATCATCAAAATGAATATATTACCCAGAGCCATCTACAAATTTAATGCTATCCCCATCAAGATCCCAAGCACATTTTTTAGGAGAATAGAACAAATGCTACAAATGTTTATCTGGAACCAGAAAAGACCTAGAATTGCCAAAACAATCTTGAGAAAAAAGAACAGAACCGGAGGCATCACACTGCCAGATCTCAAACTATATTATAGGGCCATTGTCATCAAAACTGCTTGGTACTGGAACATGAACAGACACACTGACCAGTGGAATAGAATTGAGAGCCCAGAAATGAGGCCCCACACCTATGGACATCTAATCTTTGACAAAGGGGCGCAGACTATTACATGGGGAAAGCAGAGTCTCTTCAACAAATGGTGTTGGAAACAATGGGTTGAAACATGCAGAAGAATGAAGCTGAATCACTGTATTTCACCAAATACAAAAGTAAATTCCAAGTGGATCAAGGACTTAGATGTTAGACCAGAAACTATCAGATATTTAGAGGAAAATATTGGAAGAACTTTTTTCCGCATAAATTTTAAAGACATTTTCAATGAAACGAATCCAATTACAAGGAAGACTAAGGCAAGTATAAACCTATGGGACTACATCAAATTAAAAAGCTTCTTCACAGCAAAAGAAACCACTACCCAAATCAAGAGACCCCTCACAGAATGGGAGAAGATCTTTACATGCCATACATCAGATAAGAGTTTAATAACCAACATATATAAAGAGCTTACCAGACTCAACAACAAGACAACAAATAACCCCATCCAAAAATGGGGGGAGGAATTGGACAGAATATTCACCACAGAAGAGATCCAAAAGGCCGAGAAACACATGAAAAAATGCTCCAAGTCTCTGATTGTCAGAGAAATGTAAATCAAGACAACAATGAGATATCACCTCACTCCTGTGAGAATGTCACACATCAGAAAAGGTAACAGCAGCAAATGCTGGAGAGGATGTGGGGTCAAAGGAACCCTCCTGCACTGCTGGTGGGAATGTCAATTGGTCCAACCTCTGTGGAGAACAGTCTGGAGAACTCTCAGAAGGCTAGAAATGGACCTACCCTATGACCCTGCAATTCCCCTCCTGGGGATATATCCTAAGGAACCCAACACATCCATCCAAAAAGATCTGTGTACACATATGTTCTTGGCAGCACAATTTGTAATAGCCAAAACCTGGAAGCAACCCAGGTGTCCAACAACAGATGAGTGGCTGAGCAAGTTGTGGTATATATACACAATGGAATACTACTCAGCTGTAAAAAATGGTGACTTCACCGTTTTCAGCCGATCTTGGATGGACCTTGAAAAAATCATGTTGAGTGAAATAAGTCAGAAACAGAAGGATGAATATGGGATGATCTCACTCTCAGGCCGAAGTTGAAAAACAAGATTAGAAAAGAAAACACAAGTCGAACCTGAAATGGAATTGGAGTATTACACCAAAGTAAAAGACTCTGGGGTGGGTGGGTGGGTGGGGAGAATACAGGTCCATGAAAAATGATGAATGAAATAGTGGGGGTTGTATTGCTAAATGGGAATCTGGGGAATGTTATGCATGTAAAAAAAAAAGAAGTAGAAACGCAAAGCAGAAATTGACTGAGTTTGGAGTATGGCACCAAAGTAAGAAAGCAGAAGTATACTAGAGTTTGCAGTGAGTACCTCACTAATACTTCCTCTCCACTTTTCCAAGCTTTGGGTCCATGATTGCTCAACAATTTGTTTGGCTTTGTATGTTAACTCTCTTTTCAGTCACCAGGTTCCAGGTGTCATCAGGATGCCGGCCTGACTTCCCTGGATTGAAGACACCACCAATGTGTCCTGGAGCTCAGCTTCCCCAGAGACCTATCCTACTAGGGAAAGAGAGAGGCAGACTGGGAGTATGGACCGACCAGTCAACGCCCATGTTCAGTGAGGAAGCAATTACAGAAGCCAGACCTTCTACCTTCTGCAACCCTCAATGACCCTGGGTCCATGCTCCCAGAGGGATAGAGAATGGGAAAGCTATCGGGGGAGGGGGTGGGATATGGAGATTGGGCGGTGGGAATTGTGTGGAGTTGTACCCCTCCTACCCTATGGTTTTGTTAATTAATCCTTTCTTAAATAAAAAAAAATAAAAATAAAAAAAAAAGAAAATAAAAAAAAAAAAAGAAAGTGAACCACCTAAAAAAAAAAAAAAAGTGAACCACCTGAGATGAAATTAGAGTGTACTATAAAAGGAAAGGTCTCACCCGAGTAATGAAGCTGAAGGGTTGTCATTCCACTTGTGAAGTCTCTGGACACAGTCTGAGGTGAAGCATGTTGAGGTGGCAATTGTTGCGTTGGTTAGGTTGTGATCGACAGATGCAATGTTATTTGGTATGGATTGGGAGACGCATACGGGAAAGTGGGCCCTATCCAACGGTTCCAGGACTGGGGAAGTAGGGGCTCTATAGTGGAGATGTGAGGTTCCTGCTGTCTTAGGGTTCAAAAAGACAATCGATAGTTAATGTTATCATCACATAGTTAATGTTATCATCACACAAGCCCTGGCCCTCTCAACTTACATTGAAAATGGATTCCAGAAGAATTTAAAGACGGGTGCTGTCTTTGTTGATCTCACAGCAGCCTATGACATGGTCTGGCACCGTGGTCTCCTAGTCAAGATCTCAAGATGCCTGCCTCCATGGGTGGCCAACACTATATCGTTTCTTCTCCTAAACAGAAGATTCTGGGTGCATCTGGGTGACAAGTCTAGCAGATGGAGACTTGTCTCAAGTGGCCTCCCCCAGGGCTCTGTTCTGGCTCCTACACTATTTAATATTTACATCAACGACCTCCCAGAAACTTCTTCAAGGAAGTTCATCTACGCCAATGACATCTGCTGTGCAACTCAGGCATCCAAGTTCGACATCCTCGAGGAAACACTTACGAAAGACATGTCTCTGATATCTGATTACTGTAAAAAATGGCGACTAATCCCTAGCACTGCAAAAACGGTATCATCTGTTTTCCATCTACACCATGCCTCGGCCTCGCGTGAGCTTAATGTGCAGCTTGGCGATAAGAGAATCCGGCATGAAGCCCAGCCAGTCTATCTTGGCGTTACTCTCGATCGCACTCTGTCATTTCACAAACATCTCATAAAAACTGCAGCAAAGGTGGGCGCGAGGAATAACATCATTGCAAGACTGGCCAGCTCCTCATGGGGCGCGAGTGCTTCCACACTACGATCATCATCTCTGGCATTATGCTATTCCACTGCAGAATACTGTGCCCCAGTATGGTTCCGTAGCCCCCATGTCCACTTGGTCGATTCCAAATTATATTCCTCCATGAGGATAATTTCTGGAACCATCCGTTCCACCCCGGTTCCATGGCTGCCAGTTCTTAGCAACATTGCCCCGCCAGATATTCGTCGGGATGCGGCATCATCTAAGTTCATCTCCCACGTCTACGCTCGACCGGACCTGCCAATATACGCGGATATCTTGGCCCACCCTGTCCAACGCTTGACGTCTCGTCACCCAATCTGGTCCCCTACGCCTACACTGAACTTCTCTGTTCCAGTCTCTTGGAAACAGAGTTGGCAGTCAGCTGAGGTAAAGAACAAACACCTCATCACAGACCCCTTCGAGCGTCAACCCGGCTTTGACCTAGCACGTTATGATTGGGCCCTCCTCAATCGCTATCGAACAGGCCATGGCCGGTGCGCCGCTATGTTCCATCGCTATGTTCCATCGTTGGGGAGCCAGAGGCGACCCAAACTGCCCCTGCGGCTACAGACAGACTATGACCCACATAGTCAACGACTGCCACCTCTCCAGATTCAAAGGAGGTCTCAAACCTTTACGTCAGGCTCAACCTGACGCTATTGACTGGCTACGGAAGAAGGGCAAACGCTAGAAGAAGAAGAATCATCACATTATTTGGTAATTGGGTTAACTTTGAAAAGTCCTTTTGTTATGGTTTGCTGTACAGTATCCAGTATCTTGTATATAGCTGTGCTATTGGATGCTTCTAATCTACTTGGTCTAGGCTTTTGAGAGAGCCTGCATATCAAATACACAGCCTATATATTAAAAAGATTCAGTTTGTGTTTTGAAAAACTTTGAGACATACAATTGATTTCCCCCTCTCATATTAATCAACTACTGATTTATGTGTCTACATTTTGCTAGGAGTGTACATAAACACCATTCTCACCACCAAAAGACTGACCCATCCCTCCCACCCACTCCTACCCCCCACTGGCCCAGGAAGCTGCATGTCTACCCCTCACCACAGGGCTTTTACTTTGGTGCCCTACTTACAATTTGATCAGGTCCTGCTTTTAGTTTCCCTTTCAGATCTTCTTACTCAACTTCTGTTGATGAGTGGGATCATCCCATACTCATCTTTATCTTTCTGACTTAGTTCACTTAACATAATTCCTTCTAGCTCTGTCCAAGATGGGTCAGAGAAGGTGGGTTCATTGTTCTTGATAGCTGCATAGTATTTTAATTTATTTTTGTTTTTAAATTTTTTATATTTACTTATTCCCTTTTGTTGCCCTTATTGTTATTATTGATATCGTCATCATTGGATAGGACAGAGAGAAATGGAGAGAGGAGAAGACAGAGAGGGGAGAGAAAGATAGACACCTGCAGACCTGCTTCACTGCTTGTGAAGCAACTCCCCTGCAGGTGGGGAGCCAGGGGCTCGAACCGGGATCCTCAAGCTGGTCCTTGCGCTTTGTGCCACGTGCGCTTAACCTGCTGTGCTATTGCCCAACTCCATACATTTCCTTTTAATTATTTTTCCAGGGTAAAATAAAGTTTATAGGTTACTGTCAAAGCCTCTTGTTTTTCTTACTCTTTATAACTATAGTGAATTTGTTGCTGATAAGAGTTTGTATAGGCAAAGAAGTGGACTGAATTGATTTTTTATATTTAAATATTCTTTTTTAAAAGTTTTTATTTATTTATTTATTATTGTATAGAGACAGAGAGAATTGAGAGGGGTGGGGGAGATAGAGAGGGAGAGAGACAGACATCAGCAGCACTGTTTCACCACTTGTAAAGCTTTTCTCCTGCAGATGGGGACCAGGAACTTGAACCTTGTGCGTGTGCTTAACCAGGTACACCACCGTCTAGCTCCCTATTTAATTATTACAAAAGATTTTACTTAAAAAATTTAAAGTGAGGGCCACGTGGTGGTACACCTGGTTAAGTGCTCACATTATAGTGCACAAGGACCCAGGTTCAAGCCCCTGGTCCCCTTGCTGGGGGAAAGCTTCATGAGTGGTGAAGCAGGGCTGCAGGTGTCTCTGTCTCTCTCCCTCTCTATCTCCCCTCCTTGTCAACTTTTCTCTATCTCTATCCAATAATAAATAAATAAATAAGTAAATGAAAGTGATGTGCTGAATATTTTTTGGATTTACATTGATCAGCTGCATCATTCATGCCATGATGTCACTGGTAATGGTTGCAGTATCCATGTTTGCTATTACTTGCCTTCCCCCATCTTTATAGTGGGAACTTTGATAATATCCTATTCAGGTTCATTCCTATCTACTCTTTTTAAAAAGGATTTAAAACTTTAGAAGTGTATTTATTTATTTATTTATTTTGGGGGTGAGAAAGAGAGACACACAGGGAGAGAGAGAGAGAGAGAGAGAGAGAGAGAGAGGGAGAGAGAGAGGACACTCTTACAACACTGCTTCACCAATTATGCAGCGTGCCCTTGCAGGGCAAGGGGCTTGAACCTTGGGTCCTTGCACATTGTAATATATGGTCTTCACTGGGTCCACCACCACCTGGCCCCTTCCTATCCACTGGTAAAGGTTTTTGGCTTTACCTGGTATAACACCTTTGAAGTATCAGAAAACTCTCTGCAGACTTCACTTCCTATCTTAAAATTTCCATCAGCTTGCTCCTATTCTGTAGCACCTCTCATTTGTACTCTTTGCCCAGTGTCTTCTCCCTGTCCAGTCTACTGGATAATTTCCTTGAATCTAAGTCGTGGCTTTTGCAGGATGATAAATTTTGTTTTTCGTCGACGCCTACGGCTTGGTCAGTCTTCACTGTATTTGTCTGCAGCATCTTCTCTTTACTTGTCATCTTAACTTGAGTGTGGGACATGGGCTTCCCCAATCTTTCTGTGGAATTATGACATTTAAGTCACACGAAGTTTGCTTCATTGGACATGACTAATTCTCAGTATGGTTGTCTGTAACTGATGAACTCATAGCTAGGGAGAGCCCAGTGTTAACGAGGCCTGTGATCATGAGTTGCTATGAGTCAGTCACAGCTCTTTTCATGATGCTCTTACCTTGCTTGTCAACTTGCACATGAAGCTACCTACTAACCTCCTGTAGTCAGGAAATAGTAGCACTGCTCATCCATCCCCTTTGTGAAGGATAAAATCAATAATAGAATCCACATCGACTGACTCCTCCCTCCAAAAAAGACAAAAACACGTCAAGTCCATACAGTATGAAAAATATATAACAATAATTAGGGAGTTGGGCAGTAGCGCAGAGGGTTAAGCGCATGTGGTGCAAAGCGCAAGCACTGGTTAGGATCCCGGTTCAAGCTGTAGGGGAATTGCTTCACAGGCGGTGAAGCAGGTCTGCAGGTGTCTCTCTGTCTCACTTCCTCTCTACCTCCCCCTTCTCTCTCAATTTCTTTCTGTCTCTATCCAATAACAAAAACAAAACAAAACAAAACAAAAAATAAATAAACAATAATTAATCTGACATAATTGTGATATAACAATTCTAATCAACATCTTGTAAGTAGCTCTGGAGAGACAGAGTGCTGAAATGTCTTGACCAAGCTGGTTCTAAATGACTCCGTTGATTCTGGGTCTCCTCAGAATTTCTTCCAGTATGTTTGACTGTGACCAAGCCGATTTGCATGTTTTGCTTGTTTGTTTTCATGCCATATCAAAATACTCACATGCTTCATAACAATTTTATTTAGATCGAAAAAGAAGTCTTTCTTTCTTTTGGCCTTTCAGATAGTTCAAAGGCAAATTATTATTGTCTTTGTAAAAAAAATGATAAAGCACATTGATTATTGCATGTTTCTTTGATCAATCTGATTGTGTCTTTTTAAATTTATTTTTTTTAATTTATTTTTTTAATATTTATTTATTCCCTTTTGTTGCCCTTGTTTTATTTTTATTGCTGTAGTTATTGATGTCATCGTTGTTAGGACAGAGAGAAATGGAAAGAGAAGGGGAAGACAGAGAGGAGGAGAGAAAGACAGACACCTGCAGACCTGCTTCACCGCTTGTGAAGCAACTCCCCTCCAGGTGGGGAACTGGGGGCTTGAACCAGGATCCTTACACTGGTCCTTGCTCTTTGCACCACCTGCGCTTAACCTTCTGCGCTACTGCTGGACTCGCCTTTTTTTTTTTTTTTTTTTTAAAGTTGTGGGTTTGCCTTGCTTTAAGAAAAAAACTGTTATTGCCAAAATGAAAGCTTTGAGCACATAGCTTTTCAGTTGAGGTGAATTTCTTACGTTATAATACATTTTTTTCTTTGCTGTAGAGTTTTATTTATGATAATCAAAAGTACTTTGTATCTTTTTGGTCTATATTCATCTATTGGAATCCCACACAGGTATATTATATTTTCCGCTACTTATTTCTCACTGATCACAGACTCTGGCTGATGAACGACTCTTTCCCCTATGAGACTTTTCTCCTATCTTTCCCCCTATGAGACATTTAATTTTGCACCACCTGTGATTTTAATTTGAGGTCAATTAGTCTTTTCATGTATGTCACAGCTGAAGATTAATGGGTTCATACCAGGAACTTCTCTGATTCTTAAAACACTATTAGTTGATTACTACCCATAGTCTTAATTTACTCCTATTCATTTCAAGTCTTTTAACTGCACTGATGCAAGTCAGCCTGGATTAATGTTTCAGAGGTGACCCTAGGAGACTTCAAATACTAAAGCTATTGTTTGCTATTTCAGTTACAACATACAAATTATTTTTTTCTGAAATGACGGAATATTTTATTACTTTATTACTGGCTATGCTATGATTTTCTTTCTTTTCTAGTATTTTTTTTTTTTTTACTTTTTTGTTAGACATAATTTACATCAATGTAATTTGAAAAATTCGCCTTTGTCGGGGTACAAATGTATTAATAGACTTAATAGACTTAGTAACTGTTTCCCTTTATGATTTTGTGTAATCTAAACCTTCTGTTGTGATACTTTTTTCTACCAGGGTTTTTTTTTTTTTTTTTTTGAGTTTCTTTGTGGCTAAGCACTAAGCACTCTTCACTTCATAAGGTGAGTTTTCTTTTTATTAGAACTAGAATCTATTATGTCAGGGTTCCCTGTTCAGCTCCATTTTGTCACCCTATGTCATACATATGATTTTTCTGTTAAATGAATAGGATGGGCCCTGGGTTTCTGTATAAATTCTAGTGGTTTATGCTTATGAGCTGCACAACAAACTTTTATGCAAATAAATGTAAGACTTTAAGGGGTAGATGGGTAAGTTAGATGGTGTTTAAAGGTACAAACTTGTAAGGAGTAGTAAATAAGCCATAGAAATTTAATGTACAGGGCAGAGAGTAGATAGCATAATGGTTATGCAGATTCTCATGCCTGAGGCTCTAAAGTCTCAGGTTCAAGCCCCCACATCACCATAAGCCAGAGCTGAATAGTGCTCTGCTAAAAAAAAAGAAGACATTTAATATACAGTATAATAAATATAGATAATAATATTGTACTATAATTATGCAATGTGATAAATATTTCTACATTTACATTATAATATTTAAATGTATCAAGATGACACTGTACACCTTTAAGTCATACAATTTTTACCTATCATACTTATCCAATGAAAAAGAAAAATCTTTGATATATAGGCATAGACTATTTCTTATTTATTTTTGAAAACTAATGTTTTATAGTGATTTTTTTTTTTTCCTTTTTACCAGAACACTGCTCAGCGCTGGCTTATGTTGGAGCAGGGATTGAACCTGAGACTTTGGAGCTTCAGGCATGAGGATCTGTTTGCATAACCACTCTCTATCTAACCCTGCCCAGTTTAATAGTGATAATATATATATATATATATATATATATATATATATATATATATTTAAGATCATAACATTACAGGGTAAATTGTCCCACACTACAGCCACCACCACAGTTCTGTGACCTCTCCCCACCTCCATCCCTGGCTTTTCTCCCTTCTCTAAGGATAACCACTATAGTTTTCACAAGGTTTTAGCAACAGTTTGAATACTCTTTTTTTTTTTTTCCTTCTTCACAGACTCATGTATTTCAGTTCTTTGTATTGGACATATCAGTGAAGCCATGTCATAGTTCTCTTTCAAAGGAACGCAGGTCACTTGGTAACAGATATAAACTGTCGCAATAAGTCCTTGAAACACACACTCAAGGGTAAAACTTGACTTTCCCTTCTCTTCTACACCACATTTTTTAAAAAGATAACATTATCTTTTCTACAAGTTTGACATTAATAAAGACATTAATAAACACCATGTTTTGGTGTTTGCTGAAAGGAGGCAGTTTGGGTTCATAAAAGAGTGAAATTGAACCTTAAAGCCTGTTAGGTGTGGTCCTACCACGTAGTTGCCATGTGACCTTGAGTCACCCGGCTGTTCTGGTTCACTTCATTAACTTGAGAATAATACCATCTACTGTAGCTATATCATACATGTGGCCAGAGGATGAAATGAAGCAAGTGAGTACATTGCCCTGTCATTCATAAATTGTCTACAGACACATACTCTGAGCTAGATAGGAGAGGATGACACAGGACAGGATTGCCTTCATGGAATTAGGTCTGCTGAGAACGCAAGGAATTCCAACTCACAGTACGTGCTATAAAGAAAAGCAATCAGGGAACTGGGTAGTGGCACACCTGGCTGAGTGCACATATTACAACACACAAGGACCCAGGTTCGAGCCCCTGGACCCCATCTGTAGGGGGAAAGCTTTGCAAGTGGTGAAGCAGTGCTGCAAGTCTCTCTCTCTCTCTCTCAACATTTAGATCTCTCAAGAATCTTTTTTTGTAAAAAAATTTACTTATTTATGAGAAAGATAGGAAGACAGAAGGAAGGAACCAGACATCACTCTGGCACGTGTGCTGCCGGGGATTGAACTCGGGAACTCATGTTTGAGAGTCCAATGTTTTATCCACTGTGCCATCTCCTGGACTACCAGGTGTCTCTTTATCTTCTTTATCTCCTCCTTCTCTCTCCATTTCTGACCACCTCTATCTAATATATAAATAAAGTTAATGAAAAATAAATAAAACTCCATGATAAAAAAAAAAAGAAAGAAAAGAAAAGAAAAGAAAGAAAAGAAAAACAATCAGAAGCTGGAAGATAGCTCCCCTGATAGGGTACATGCCAAGTTTGAGCCCTTGCAGGGAATAATGCCACAGCAGCAGGAGAAGTTCCAGTGATGTGGTAGATGTAGTATCTCTGTCCATCCCCACTTTCTGTCTCTGCTTCTCTGTCTCTGTCTCTTTCTTTATGTATATGTAAATAATGGGAAAATCATCCCAGGAGCTTTGAAGTCACAAGTGCACAAGATCCAAGATCACACATAAGTAAATAAATGACACCACATGACGTTGCTTTTGAGAAGAAGGTGCTTAAATAGAAAGATCCTTAAGGGGGTCGGGCGGTAGCGCAGCGAGTTAAGCTTAGTACATGGTGCAAAACACAAGGACCGGTGTAAGGATCCCGGTTCGAGCCCCCAGCTCCTCACCTGCAGGGGAGTCGCTTCACAGGTGGTGAAGCAGGTCTGCAAGTGTCTATCTTTCTCTCTTCCTCTGTGTCTTCCCCTCCTCTCTCCATTTCTCTCTGTCCTGTCCAACAACGATGGCATCAGTAACAACAAGAATAACTACAATAACAATAAAAAAGAAAGATCCTTAAGAGAAAGTGATGTGTACATTAAATTTGTTGGCTATTTAAGAAACTGATCTAGGTGAATATAATGTTGACTCATAATTCTGATATAAAAACCCTTAGAATGTGATTGTTTTGAATTTTTTTTTATTGAGGAAATGTAAGATTGCTTTATTATTTTTTTTCTCACAGGGGTAAAATTTTACACCTACCCACATATGTACCAGCACATACTAGATGTCACCCACTACTAAAGTAACATCTATTTCCATGTGAGGGCATTGGGATTCTTACCCCTTCTTTATCTCCTTATCATTTCCTTCTTCTTCTTCTTTTTAAAAATATCCTTAGATCTGCTGAAATAGCCCAAGGATTTACTAATGTTTCACCCTGTCTTCCCCTTGCATTGTTTCTTAAGTTCCATATCTGATAGAGATAACATGGTACTTGCCTTTCTCCTACTGGTTTATTTCATGAGCCCCTCCATTTCCATCCATGCTGTAGAAAAGACAAGAAGAATTCCTCTTTCCTTACAGCCCAGTGATACTCACTATGTGTATATACCACATTTTCATTCCCGTGGTATTGGATATGTGGGTTGTTTCATAGTTTTGTCTATTGCATGTAGCACTGTAGTGTGCATAGATATTTTCTTTTTTATTTCTTTATTGGGAGATTAATGGTTTATAGTCAACAGTGAAATATAGTAGTGTGAACATGCATAACATTTCTGCATAACAATATAACCCCACTAGGTCTTCTTCTGCCATCAGGTTCCAGGGCCTGAACCCCCTCACCCCACCGCAGAGTCTTTTACTTGTACATAGATATTTTTAGATACTTGTTTTTGTGTTCTTTGCATAGATACATAGGAAAGGAATTTCTGGACTGGGTGGCAGGTCTATTTTTATTATTTTAAGGGAACTCCATATTGTTTTCTATAAACTGGACCAATTTACGTCCTTGAGTGGGATTCTTAAGCATGGCTCAGCATTTTAATTATCTGAAATTATGTAGATTCCTGGATGATAAAGATGAAGATTCTTGGATCCACCTTGGAGAATCTAATTTTGTAAGACTGGAGTTAGACCTTAGAATCTGTATATATGTACATATTATTTAGGGACAGAGAAACAGAAAGGTGGAGAGAGAAAGAGAGAGAGAGAGAGAGAGAGAGAGAGAGAACAATACTGAAGCTTCCTTCAATGTGGTGGGGGCTGGGGCTTGTGCACATGGCAAAGCAACACACTATCCAAGTGATCCAAGTGAGCTATATCACTGCTCCTAGAACATATATATATATATATATATATATATATATATATATATATATATATTATATATATGATATAGTGATATAGAGGTAAGGACTGTGCCTTACCTCTCTTACCCTACAACCTTGTTAATCATTATTAAATCACTAACAAGAATATATATTTAATATATATTTATTATATATTTATATATATATTATATATTTATTTAATATATTAAATATATATTCTTGTATATATATAATATATATATAATATATATAAAAATATATATATATAATATATAAATATATATATATAAAAATATTATATATAATATATTATATATATAATATATATATAATATAATATATAATATATAATATATAATTTATATATATATTATATATAATATAATATATAATATATAATATATAATTTATATATATATATTATATATAAAAATTTATATATATAAAAATATATATATATAAATATATATAATATATATAATATATATATAAATATATAATAAATATATATTAAATATATATTCTTGTTAGTGATTTAATAATGATTAACAAGGTTGTAGGGTAAGAGAGGTAAGGTACAATTCCATATAATTCCCACCACCAGAGTTCTTTATCTCATCCCCTCCATTAGAAGCTTCCCTATTCTTTATCCCTCTGGGAGTATGGACCAGAGATCTCTAAGGGGTGCAGAAGGTCAGAGGTTTGGCTTCTGTAGTTGATCCTCCACTGGACATGGGTGTTGGCAAGTTGATCCATATACCCCAGCCTGTCTTTCCCTTTTCCTAGTGGGGTAGGGCTCTGGGGAGATAGGGTTACAGGACACATTGATGATGTTGTCTATCCAGGGAAGTCAGGTTGGCATCATGGTAACATCTGCAAATTGGTGGCCGAAAAGCATTAAGATATAAAGCAGAACAAATTGTTTAATAATCAGAAACCTAAAGGTAAGAATATAGAAGATTTGGGATCTTATTGTTGGAAGAAGCTAGGAAGTCTATTTTAGATATATTCCAAGGGACTCATGACTTTAGTAATTTTTTGCCTGAACCTGACAGCTAACATGCAGGTAGGCTGAAAGTATTGTCTGGGAAGATTGTGTCAGAGTTGGGAATAGGACTAGAAAGCTGGATCAGGGCAGAGAGTAGCTCCCAAATATGGGAAAAGTATATAAATACCAGTAACTGTAAACCCCATTGATTTGAACTAGGGTCCATGTTTAACAATATTTAGCACAGAAACCTGTGTAGGTTTGAGCTCACATTCTGTGGTCATAGCTAGGAACATTCTAGGCTGCACTCATTTCAGGTCCAGTCTTCCTTGAGTGGCAGAGCATGTTGACCCAGCCTTCCTGTGGAGAGTGGGCCAGTTTCTACCACTGTTGTTCTACATTGAGGGCAAGGTCCTGTAGAGGCCACAAGAGGGCTCAGGAATTGTAGCCTTATTCCTATGGGAAATGTATTTGGAACTTCATACAAACCAAGTTGGGGGATTCCTCACAGCAGAAGTAACTGTACTTTCCCTTTCTGCCTAGTTTTAATGTAGCTCTGCAATATTTTACGTGTATTTAATATAATTGCTTGGTTTTAAATATGGATCTAGGACTGGCTCTTATGTTGGACTCTAAAGATATAGTAGAACTCAATTTGCATCTTGGAGAAAAGGAATCAGAGGCCTCTTCCACTTTTCTGTCTCTCTCTGTTTTTTTTTTTTTTTTGGTGGGGGGAGCCCATTGCAGTACATTTGAAAACACAGAGTAGCCATTGGGATTTACCCGTAAGAGGTGTGTGTTTCCTGTGTGTGTGTGTGTGTGTGTGTGTGTGTGTGTGTGTGTGTTTTGCCTCCACAGTTATAGCTGGGACTCAGTGCCTGCGCTACGAATCCATTGCTCCTGGAGGTTATTTTTTCCCTTTTGTTGCTCTTGTTTATTGTTATTACTTTTGTTGTCATTATTGTTGGCTAGGAGAGAGAAATCAAGAGAGGAGGGGAAGACAGAGAGGGGGAGAGAAAGATTGACATCTGCAGGTCTGCTTCACCGCTTGTGAAGTGCCCCCCCCCCACCTGAAGCGCCCCGCCCCGCCGCAGGTGGGGAGCCAGGGACTCCAAGTGGAGCCTTATGCGGGTCCTTGTGCTTTGCGCCATGTGCGCTTAACTCACTGTGCTACTCTGGCCCCTGTGTGTGTGTGTTTTTTAAAGAAATCCTTCAGTGTACTAACCTGAAGATTGGTGACCTAGGTTTAAGCTTTTGGTCCCCACCTCCTGTAGGGGGGAGGCTTCGTGAGTGGTGGAGCAGTGCTTCTTTCCTGCAGCTCCATAGTCTTGGGTGTAATCTTAAGCACCACCATAAGCCAGAGCTGACTAGTGCTCAGGTGAAAAGGAAAACAAACAAACAAACAAACAAAAACAAGAAATTAAAAAACAAAGAAAGAAGAGAGGGAAAAAAAAGTCAAGGGATGAACTGACAGCCTCATACATTCAGGATACCACTGAGCTGTCTCATGGACCCAATTCCTTTTCACTTTCCCCTTCCTCTCTCCCTCCCTAACTCCCTCCCTTCTCCCCTTCCTTTCTTCCTTCCTTCCTTCCTTCCTTCCTTCCTTCCTTCCTTCCTTCCTTCCTTCCTTCCTTCTTTCCTTTTACCTGAATATTGCTCAGCTCTGGCATATGATGCTCTAGGGGATTGAACTTGGGACTTCCAAGCTTCAGACATGGAAGTCTCTTAGGTAACCCATATGCTATCTCCCCAGCCCTATTTTTTTTTTAATTTAGTGAGGGGGAGGAGGAAGAGAGAGAGAGCAGGATAGTGGAGATACCACAGCACTACTCCACCATCTATGGAACTCCGTTGGTACCTTTCATGGTGGTTCTTTGTAGTGCTAATGCTCAAACTCCCAAAATTAGGTCTAGGCCTAATTTTATTCTGCATTCTTTTTCTTCTGGGAATGTTAACATCTATTCCTAGATGACAGTGAAAAACTCCCATGTAGATGTTCAAGTGGGGGGCTGGGTGGTGGTGCACCCAGTTAGGTGCACATAGCACTATTAGCAAAGACCAGGCAAGGACCCAGGTTTGAACCCCTGCCCCCCACCTGCAGTTGGGACACTTCTTGAGCGATGAAGCAGGGCTGCAGGTCTATCTCTCTCCTTCTCCATCTCCATCTCTCTCTCCCTTCTCAGTTTGTCTCTGTTCTATCGAATAAAATGAAGGAAGGTTCTGTCTCAAAACAGTCTCTATTTTTCCCCATAGATGACAAGATTAGATTTACAGTGATTTAGGGAAATGAAAAAAGAAGTAGGTGAGGAGGGTATCTAGGTCAAAGTAGAAACTAGATAGATTCTAGATAGAAACTAGACAGATAGATAGATGATGTTCCTTTGTGTCAGGATTCTTCCCTGGTTGCTCACTCATGCCCCTTCCCCTGTACTGAGGAAAGGAAGAGAGGAAGTAAAGAGGTCAGGAGTTGAGGAGGTGAGGGAAAAAACACTCAATATCTGTGGGACAATCTTTTAGCTAGAGTTTTGGATATCCCTGAAGCCAAGAGACATGAGAGAGAGAGAGAGAGAGAGAGAGAGAGAGAGGGATAGAGAGAGAGATGGCAGGTCCAGGTGAAGAATGGGTGAAAGAGGTTCCCCAGGATTATTATTGTTATTATAATAATTATTATTTTTCATTGAAACTAGAGATTTTAAGAGATGAAGCACACTGGACTGTGCAATCCAGTGTGGTTCCTGGATACTGGCAAACTATCCTGCTGTCAGACTACCAAGAGGGAGACAGCTTGTTTTGTTTTGTTTTGCTTGGGATGGCAGACACAGTTTGTACAGGAGATCCTGGAGTGAGGGGCAGGGCTGGGCTGGGCTGGGTCAGGCTGAATAAGGAGGTATGATGGACACAAGAAAGGGTGAAAAGCACACTGTGAAGCCTGCAAGTCTGTTTTTATGATGTGTGTTTGGCCCATTTGTGGAGGGTTTAGAAGGCATTGTGTGATTTGTAAATGGTGTTTATATTCCTGACTGTCTGCATTCGATAATGCTTTATTGGTTCGTCATCTTTTGGTAATTAATAGTCTTACTGAAAATTTCCCCACAACCTGGGAATTGGCACAGTCAGTGGCCAGAGGGTTGGACTCTCAAGTGTGAGATCTAGAGTTCCTTCCCTGAACATGGAATGTACCAGAATGGTGCTCTAGTCCCTATTCCTTCAGTCCTTTCACTCACAAATAAGTATTTTTAAAAAAAAAATGGTCCTGTTGTCTATATTCAATTAACAGAAAGTAAAAACAAAAATGAGAGCATGGAGTGCTTTTTCAGTAAAATTGAATTTTCTATATTATTATGAATGTAATCAAGGGATTACTGCATGTTAAGACTTTCTGTATGTGTATGAATGTTTATTATGGAGAGTTTAACCTTTACTAAAGAGCTTTAATTGCTTTAGAGTAACTGATTTTTCTTTTTTAAAAATTTCTTTATTGGGGAATTACTGGTTTACAGTTAATGGTAAAATAAAATACAATAGTTTGTACAGATGTAACATTTCTCAGCTTTCCACATAGCAATTCAAACCCCACTAGGTCCCCCTTTGTCTTCCAGGATCAGAACCCTCCTCCCACCCCAGAATCTTTTACTTTGGTGCAATACACTAACTCTACTCCAAGTGTTGCTTTGTGTTTTCCCTTCTGTTCTTATTTTTCAACTTCTATCTGTTCTTTTTCTTTCTGGCTGATCTCACTTACCATGGTTCCTTTAAGCTCCATCCAAGATGAGGTGAAGAGGGTGAATTTACCATTTTTAATAGCTGATTATATATATATATATATATATATATATATACACACACATATATATATATATACACTAACTATAACGACATATATATGTGTATATATATATCACAACTTTCTCAGCCACTCATCTGTTGTTGGGCACCTGGGTTGCTTTGTAACTGGGTTTTCTTTAATTTTTTTAAACTTATTAGTTTTTAAAAAATTTATTACTGGATATAGAGACAAAGAGAAATTGAGAGAGGAGGGGGAGGTAGAGAGGAAGAGAGACAGAGAGATACTTGCAGCCTTGCTTCATCACTTGTGGAGCTTTCCTCCTGCAGGTAGGGACCAGGTGCTTGAACCTTGCACACTGTAGTGTGTGCACTTAACCAGCTGCGCCACCTCCTGGCCCCTGTAACTGATTTTTCGAAGTGATAACAAATGGCAAAATGATCCTCAAATATGTTGGGTCAGTTATATGGATTATATTCCCAGTGGGACATTGTGTTTTAATTGGGTTTTTATTTTGGAGAAAAGCATTATGTTGTTATATATGTTAATTCCAAGATGTTAAGGAAATTTGAGAATTTAGTCTATTTTCTCTGTAAATTACTCAGATCACAAGAAAATTATTCTTAAATAATATGTCTAGAATTTTTATGAACTGACTTTATCTTAATAATCTAGAGCCAAATAATAATCTAGACTTTCAAACTTAAGCAAGCAGCAGAATCACCTGCAGGGGTCATTTAACTCCCAGTTGCTGGGTTTACCTGCAATGAGCCCAGTTCATTAGGTCCAGGTTAGGGCCCGATAATTTGCATTCCTTTAAGAATCCAGGTGATGCCAATTTCCCTATTTGTTGACAATTCCCTTTGACATATAGAACATCTATTTCACGGGCTCTCCCAATCTCTTCGTTATTTTATCTACCAAAGAACAATTACAACATTCCTACTTTTTTCCTCAGACACTGCTTTTAAGTGTGTGGTTACTGCAATCCTCAAGATAAAAGTTCTGGTCTCTGGAAGTCTCTGTTTTAGTCAAGAGGCAGTATATTATTATTATGACTTCAGGCAGGGATGAAGGCCACAGGGAAAAAGAACACTAAATGGGAAACTGCAGGAGAAGGGTAGTTGGGAGTCTCTGGAAAGGCGGGCTCTCTAAGCACAGGCTGCGGTAGTTCCAAGGGCCTGAGGTAGGGAGGGGTTGGGCAGTCTGATGCTGGCCTGTGAGTAGAGCGCATCAGGGAGCATCATCAGAAAGGAACAAAAGTGGTGTACACAAAAATAGCTCTGCTACAAAATGAATTCAGGAATTGCTAATTTCAAAACATCAAAGCTTTTTTTTTTCCCCTCCAGGGTTATTGTATCTACACTACAAATCCAGTGTTCCTGTAGGCTTTCTTCTCCCCCCTTTTGTTGCCCTTGTCGTTTATTGTTGTTATTGCTGCTATTATTGTTGCTGTTGTTACTGTCGTTGTTGTTGGATAGAACAGAGAGAAATCGAGAGAGGAGGGGAAGACAGAGAGGGAGAGAGAAAGATAGACACCTGCAGACCTGCTTCACCACTTGTGAAGCAACCCCCCTGCAGGTGGGGTGCCTGGGTCTCGAACCGGGATCATTACACAGGTCCTTGGCTTTGTGCCATGTGCGCTTAACCTGCTGCGCTACTGCCCGCCCCCCATTAAATGCTTTTCTTTATTGAAAAAGTTATTAGTTTTATAGTATCTTAGAATTATTATTATTAGTAATGGTATTAGTATTATTTTACCAGGGCATTGCTCAATTCTGGCTCATGGATGGAACGTGAGACTTTAGAGTTTTAGGCATGTGAGTCTCTTTGCATAGCCAAAGAGACCCTTTCACTTTCCCCCATTTTTTATCAGTGATTCAACAGTGTTTTACAAAATTGTAAAATCTCAGGGGTATAACTTTACATCCACACAAGGTTTGTTTAAGTCCCTATACCCTCTAGCAAGTTCTATACCCTCCCATCATCTAGTTGTCACCAAGTTTGGCTGTTGGTTTTATTAACTTTTTTCACATTTTAAAAATTTCTTTATTGGGGGATTAATGGTTTACAGTTGATAGTAAAATACACTAGTTTGCACATGTGTAACATTTCTCACTTTTCCACATAATAGACCCCCTCTAGGTCCTCCTCAGCCATCATGTTCCAGCCACCTGAGCACTTCCCCTTGTCCCAGAGTCTTTTACTTTGGTGCAACACACCAACTCCAGTTCAGGTTCTGCTTAATGTTTTCTCTTTTGATCTTGCTTTTCAACTTCTGTCTGTGAGTGAGATCATCCCATATTCATCCTTCTCTGGCTTCTCTCACTTAACATGATTCATTTAAACTCTATCCATGATGAAGTGAAGAAGATAAATTTACTGTTTTTAGTAGTTGAGTAGTATTCCATTGTGTGTATAGACCACAACTTTCTCAGCCACTCATCTGTTGTTGTTTAATTTTTTAAAAAATTATCTCCATTTACTGGATAGAAACAGCCAGAAATCATGAGGGTGTTTGGGGGGAATAGAGAGGGAGAGAGAAAGAGATACCCACAGCCCTGCTTCACCACTCGCAAAGCTTTCCCTCTGCAGGTGGGGACCAGGGGTTTGAACCTGGATCCTTGTGTATTGTAACATGTTCCCTCAACCAAGTGCATCGCCACCCAGCCCCTTTGTTATTTATTTATTTATTTATTTAGCAAAAGTTCTTGAAGTCTTTGCTCTGCTGATATCCGTTATAAATCTCCAGGAGAGGAAAAAGTCATTTTGTTTTTCTTAAATTTAGATGGCCACAAAACATTTATTTATTGACTTCTGAGGTTCTACCATCATGTGCATGTTTGATTTCATAGCTACTGGGCCACTTTTCATTTAGGTAGAGAGGCTGAGAGAAAAAGAGAGACAGAGGGAACAATATACCACGACAGCAGAGCAAGCTCTAGTGATAAACATCTCCCATGTGGTACTGAACTCAATCCTCGGTCACACATGTGACAAGGCACACCTCTATCTGGTGAGCTATCTCTCCAGCCTCTAACCACAGAACATTTATCTATGTATTTATTTATTTACAAGCTATTTTTATTTGTGATTAATAGTGACCTACAAGATTGTAAGATTATAGGGTATAGTTCCGCACTGCACCCACCACCCAAATCCTGTAACTAGATAAATTTTTTTTTTTTAAATTCCACAATTATTTTAAGAGACTGGTGCCATTTGAAATCCTTTTGGGAGATGGGGGAGGTGCTTTCAAGAGGCAGAGCATAAGACTTACATGTATGGATCCTTGCATATGTTGGGACAGAGTGGTACTCTGCTGCCTCTCATAAAAGAAATGAATTGTGACAAAAATAATACTAAGCCATCTGGGAAATCTTGATCTAGTGAGACTTTCTCCTTCATTGTATAGCTAAGGAAACAAAACCAAAGCAGTGAGGTAACTTGTCCAAATGAATGAAGTGTGAAGCCACATGGGGTGGTTGCATAGAAAGAATTAAAAGTTTAAAGGTGGAAGACTAGAGCTGAGATTTTGCTCTAGCATATTCTACATGGGGAACCAGGATATGTCATTGATGAACTCTGTGGGTCTTAGTTTCCTCAACTGAATAGGAAGATTACATCATCTCTAATGACCTTGGAGTCATTCTTAGGTGAAACTTGATTCTGTCTTTTTTTTTTTTTTTTAATAACCGATTGCATCAACTTAGGCCAAGGAAAAACATTAGGAAACACATAAACATATTCATCAGATGCCACCATTCAGAGTTTTTATATGCTTACAAATGAATGTTCTTCCCAAAGTTGTAATTAAAATCTGTCATAGAATATAAAACACTAAATCATAAGATGCTAGTAAAGAAAATAAGAAATATATGAAGATGAAGATCTTTGGAAATGTACTTTTTTTGACAAAAAAAATCTGATTTTAATTTTAATGTAATTCATACTTGATTTGAATGAGTGCTATCACAACAAGTGAAATTTATCTTCTTTTTTGTGTGCTTTCTAAAGAAATATTTAAGAACTAATAAAGAAAAACCTTTTCTGCATGATAATCTGATTTGGACTGGTGTTCTCTGGGTGTAATTTTCCTTATCTATAAGGAGATATTCTTTTTTAAATATTCTTTTTTAAAATATTTATTTATTTTCCCTTTTGTTGCCCTTGTTTATTGTTGTAGTTATTGATGTCATAGTTGTTCAGTAGGACAGAGAGAAATGGAGAGAGGAGGGGAAGACAGAGAGGGGGAGAGAAAGACAGACATTTGCAGACCTGCTTCACCGCCTGTGAAGTGACTCCCCTGCAGGTGGGGAGCCGGGGGCTTGAACAGGGATCCTTATGCAGGTCCTTGAGCTTTGCGCCATGTGTGCTTAACTCGCTGTGCTACCGCCCGACTCCCCCAAATATTCTTTAAGTACTTAACAGCTCTACTAATTTGAGTTGATGTCTTTATTTTTTAAAATAATTTTTGAATATTTAATTAATTTTTATCTTAATGATATAGACAGACTCATACACACACACACACACACACACACACACACACAGAGACACACACACACACACACACACACACAGAGAACAGACTACTGCTCAGCTCCAGCATATGGTGGTGCTGGGGATTGAACCTGAGACCTCAGAGCCTCAGAGTCTTTTTCATAACCATTATGCTGTCTCCCCAGTCCTTAAGCTGATGTCTTAAGGATACTCTTACAGCTCAGTTATTTAATATTTATCTGGTGATTTTTGCCTGAAGCACTATTAGAATAGAATCTCTGTTAAAGTGTGGCATGTACCTGAGGAGTTCAGGACTCAGGGTATGAGCTCTGTACAAATCATGTGAAGTTAGAGCTTCTTTCTTTTTTTTTTTTTTTAAAGTTTTTAAAAAATATTTATTTAATTAATTTTTTCCCTTTTGTTGCCCTTGTTGTTTTACTGTTGTAGTTATTATTGTTGTTGGATAGGACAGAGAGAAATGGAGAGAGGGAGGGGAAGACAGAGAGGAGGAGAGAAAGATAGACACCTGCAGACCTGCTTCACCGCCTGTGAAGCGACTCCCCTGCAGGTGGGGAGCCGGGGTTCGAACAGGGATCCTTATGCCGGTCCTTGTGCTTTGCGCCACCTGCGCTTAGCCCACTGTACTACAGCTCGACTCCCAGAGCTTCTTTCAACATGGGTTTCTCTACATTTTTGGCTCCTGGTTAGGGTGTACTTGCTGGGCCCTTTATGATTTGAAGGGACCATGAGTCAGGCTCTGGCCAATGAGTCATGTATGTTGATGTCCTACTTTCAGACCAGAGCACTTAACTGCCAGAACAAGATACTCCAGAACTTCCAGACTACCTGCTTTAGTGGCAACATTATGGTGCCTTCAGGTTGGTTTTTTGGAGTCTGAAGTCATAGAGTAGTTCATCAGATAATCCCTAGTGGATTATGACTTGTGTACAAGGAACAAACCTTTGTAGTTATACACATCTAAGATATGTTGAGTTGCTTATTATAGCAACCCAACGTGACCTATCTTTGGTGCGCTGGTCTCTCATTAAAAATATAAATAAACAGGTCAGGTCAGGTGGTACCACATTGGGTTAAGCGCACATGGAGTGAAGTGCAAGGACCAGTGTAAGAATCCTGGTTCAAGCTCCAGGCTCACCACCTGCAAGGGGGTTGCTTCACAAGTGGTGAAGCAGGTCTGCAGGTGTCTATCTTTCACTCCCACTCTCTGTCTTCCCCTCCTCTCTTCATTTCTCTCTGTCCTATCCAATAACAATGACATCAATAAAACCAATAATAATAACCACAATGATAAAACAACAAGGGCAATCAAAGGGAAAAAAATAGCCTCCAGGAGCAGTGGATTCGTGGTGCAGGCTCTGAGCCCCAATGGTAACCCTGGAGGCAATATATATAACAAAATAGCTGAAACCTTAAAATAATAAAGATTCACTTTGTAGGGCTCAACTGGTAGAGTGTATACTTTACTATACTAAAGACCTGGGTGTGAGCCCTGGCACTACATGGGAACACCACAGAATCAGCACTGTGGGAAGCTCCATGGAGGTTAGAGAGGTGCTTTGGTCTCTCTATTTATTTATAGTCTAAGAATTAAAAATACGGACCTGGTGGTGGCTCACTTGGGTCAACACACATGTTACAGTGTGCAAGGACCTGGATTCCAGCCCCCAGTCCTCTCCTGTAGGGGGAAAGTTTTGTTAGGGATGAAACAGTGTTGCAAGTATTTTTGTCTCTCATTTGCATATGTAAAAGGCCTTGGTGTTGGGAAAAAAATATCACTGCTTTCTTGTATCATTTCTTTGCATAAACAATTTCAGGGACTTTCCATATCCCTTTTCAAGGGAATAAAATCCAGTTTCTTAGCTTGACATTGAGAAGTCTCCAAATTTCTTCCTGCCTCTCCTTTATAATGTACTCCAGTTTTGTGTGTGTTTTTCTACCCTACTTCTGTACACATGCCACTGTCCTGTCCCCTTTGTGCTCAGATATTGCCCATCTTTGAAAATCTGTCCTTGTCCAAAGTGTTCACATTTTTTCCACTATCAGTTGCTTTAAGTCTTCTCTATTCATTTGGCTTATGATATTTGTTGTATTGAAGTGCTATTAATATTAATATTTTTAAACTTTTCATGTGATCTCTTAAGTAAATTGTAACATTTCTGAGACTGATTATATTCCCTAACACTGGTGTCCTTCAGAAGATAGGTACTCTACTGATATTGATTGATGAATTCATTTATCTTTCATCTATTTGATAAAAATAGATGCTAAATTAAAAAAAAACTTCCTTTTTTTAAAGAAAAGAAAGGAATTTTGGCTTAGATATTTCCCTTGTTGACTTTAGTTCTTACTTTACTATTTATACTGTCATTTATCCTGGGAGTCTGAGCTTCTTTTCATGGTCAGATCAATATTTGCTTGAGTATTTCCCAAAGCAAACCTCCTGCAGCTCACTGTTGGAGAAAGTCATTGCATTGTTGAGCACTGGATTTTTTAAAGATGAAGTGAGGTTCTACTGGTAAAATCTCAATGACAGGTAACAAGTACTCCTGATGTTTACATTTCAGATGCCACTTGACTGCATCAAGCAGTCTTTGAGGGAATTGACTGTTGCTTAGTTATTGCATGATGGAAGTGCCAGGCATATTATGGGTGCTGTCTGCAAGTCATATGAGGAATACTGCAAAGCAGCTCTGAAGAAGGAGGGAGACATTACATCTCAGTTTTAATATAGTGAATATTAATATATTGAATTTAATATTTTTCTTCAAGTGAATACTACACAATTCTGAGTGACTAATTTAGAGACTCTGAAACACTTTGGGAACCACTGGATAATTCCTTTCCCTCTTTCCTTCCTTTCCCTCTTTCCTTCCTTCCTCCCTCCCTCCCTCCCTCCTTTCCTTTCCTTTCCTTCCGTCCTGCCGTCCGTCCTTCCTTCCTTCCTTCCTTCCTTCCTTCCTTCCTTCCTTCCTTCCTTTTCTTCCTTTATTCCTTTTTTTTGTCTTCCTTACTTTCCTTCTTTCCAAGTACTCCTTAGCTTTGCCTTATGTAAGTGCCAGGGATTGAGTCCGAGACATCAGAGGAGCCTTAGATGTGAATGTTTTTTGCATAACCATTTTTCTATCTCCTTAACTCAGTGACTAATTTAATAGAAGAATTAAAACAAAACAAAACATCACTTCCTGTTATGAGCTGAATTGTGTTTTCTACCAACTTCACATTGAAATCCTAGTTCCTTTGTAACTGTATTTGGGAATAAATTTTAAGGAGTTATTTATTTATATTTGAAAGAAAGAGAACCAAAGTATTACTTTGGTATATGGGGTACTGGGGGTTGAGCTCTGGCCCTTATGCTTGTAAGTTGAGTGCTCTAGCCATCACGCCATCTCCAGGTTCAACTTTCAGATGTTTAAAGATTAAATGAAGTCCAAATTAGAGACTCTGATCCAATAAGTCTGATGTCCTTATAAAAAGAGGAAGTCACACTTGAACACACACACACACCACACAAACACATACACACACACACACACACACACACACACACACACACACACACACACACACACACACACTCCCTTTATCTCCTTCCTTACATGTGCACAGAAGAAAGTCAGGTGAAGACATGGTAATCTCAAGAAACCACCTACAAGCTAGGAAGAGAGGATCTTATTAGGACCCAACCTAACTAGCACCTTGACTTTGGACCTCTAACTTCCAGAACTATGAGAAAGTACTTTTTTGTTGTCCAGGCTTCTCAAACTGTTGTATTTTATGATCACAACTTGGACTTGTACAACTCTTGACATCCATGTACTGGATTTATTCCTTTTATTGTGACTGCTGCTCTCCTGGTTTTGCAAAGATTGCACATTTCCATTTCTCTCTTCCTGCAGAGTGATACTGCTGACTGGCTATATGTGTGTGCTTGCCTTCAGTATTTATCCTTGAGCCACACTACAGAACACCCAAAGCTGACCTTGCCTGTATGGGGTGTAGCAGGGGCCTAGCAAGGAAAAGGAAGGAGGGAGCACTTGCATCTGATCAAGGAACATTTGAGGGTGTGGGGACTGAGTGTCAGATGAAGATCAAATCTGGACCATTTGATGGCTGGCAAAACAGGGCAATCCCACTCTTTGTTCTTTTTCCTTAAAAAAAAAAAAAAAGTTAGCAACACTTGAAAGGAACACTGTCATATATATTGGCAGTCATGGCAGAGACTTTGATCCCTTTGAAGTCTCTGAAGTCATGACTGTTTTTGCTCTTAGTTCCTTCTAGTTAGCCTGTCATTGATATTTATGATACTTTTAGAGGATTTCCTTCACCAATACTACATGCTTACTTTTTCTTTTTTTTAATATTTATTAGTGAGAGGAATGAAACATTCTTGTGGCATATGAAGTGTGGGAGCTTGAACTCAAGACCTCATGCTTGCAAGTCTAGTGTTCTACCTGCTATAAGTCTACTAGGTTGGGCTACTACTTCTGTTTTTCACCTTCACTGTACTTGACCTTCCCCTTTATGACTTTCAAGACAGAAAATTTACTTGCCTTTCATCATCCAGGTTGATTCTCCTCCTAGCTTTTCTCTTTTTTTGTACATATATGTAGAATTACTATTTGCATACTCTTTACTGGACAATCTGAGACTAAACTGTTACTAGAACACTGACTAATGAAGGACCAGGTGGTGGCACATCTGGTTGGGCTCACCTGTTATCATGCACGAGGACCCGGATTCAAGTCCTTAGCCCCCACTGAAGGGAATTGCTTCACGGGTAGTGAAGCAGTGTTGTAGGCCTCTCCCTCCTCATTTATTTATTTATTTAAATTTATTTATTTTTACCAGAGCACTGCTCAGCTCTGGCTTATGGTGGTGGGAAGATTGAACCTGGGGCTTTGGAGCTTCAGGCTTGAGAGTCTGTTTGGATAACCATTATGTTAGCTCTCCCAGGTATCTCTCTTTCTCTCTCCCTTTCCTCTCAGTTTCTCTGTCCCTATCCAAAAACAAAACAACAAAACAAACACAGATTGAATGTGCAAAAGAGAAGCCAACAATCATGCAGACTTATTCACCCCAGTCCTGTCCAAGAATAATTGTCTCATATGATGGTTAACACCACCAGAGAGGCACAGTGCTGTGTCCTAGACTGACTTCTGTGCCTGAGAACTAAGAGTGATGGATGCACACTACAATGAAGTACTGACAGATGGTCATATGTGCACAATAAAATACAAAGGAGGTTATTTCAGAAACTGAGAGTATTTGAAGTAACACTGTGTTATGCTCCTGAAGCTCAGTATATATGTATGACAGTATCACACAAAACTACCTGTATTCAAATCTTTTAAGATCTGCTTCTGGGAAAACCCAATCTAAGGCATTTGCTACCACAATGGCTTTTATATTCATGAGAAGATGATTTTACAATATACCAAGACTATGATTTTACTTGGGATGTTTCCCTTGTTTTGTAATTAAGATGCACAGTAGGAAAGCATCTTATTTACACAATAAAATGATCAAAAATTATATTGTTATAGTAACCAATTAGTTGTGTAAAATAAATGAATATTAAAAAGTATAACTACAAATATAATAAGTTTATGCTAGGGTTGTTAGAGTGAACTGTTTGCCAAATGTTTAAGGGGTTATTATCACCATTGATTTTGTCTTTCACATTACTGTGTTTGTGACTCTTAGAGAATTATGTTTATAAAAATATCCCAGGAGTTGGGCAATAGTGCAGTGGCTTAAGCGCAAGTGGTGCAAAGCACAAGGATTGGTGTAAGGATCCCGGTTCGAGCCCCTGGCTCCCCACCTGCAGGGGGTCACTTCACAGTTGGTGAAGCAGGTCTGAAGGTGTCTATCTTTCTCTCCCCCTCTCTGTCTTCCCCTCTTCTCTCCATTTCTCTCTGTCTTATCTAACAACGACGACATCAATAACTACAACAATAAAACAACAAATGCAACAAATGGGAATAAATAAATAAATATTAAAATTAAAAAATATATATACCACAAGATATAATGTAGGCCAACAATTTTCAAGCTGAGCTGGCACAGTTTGGATGAGAACTAATGTAAGTTGCTTGTGTAAATGTGAAACAATGAGGAAGACTAGATCACTTAAGCTGCCTAGGGTGGTCATGACCTGGGGACAGATAATGAGACTTGTATAGTTGTCTCGACTCTAGTTTTGGAATCAGCAAATTACTGTGCAATCTTGTGTGAATACTTTGAGCCCTTTAATAGCCTCTTACCGTATTAAAATTTTCCTTTAAAAAATTTTTTTTTTCCAGAGCACTGTTCAGCTTTGGTTTACGGTGGCGTTAGGTATTGAACCTGGGATTTTTGAGCCTCAGGCATGAGAATCTTTTTTGCATAACCATTACGACATTTACTCCACTCTTTTATTTATTTTTATTTATTTATTTTATTTTGACAGGGACTGAGAGAAGTAGAGTGAGAGAAAGGGGGAGTGAGAGATGCCTGCAGTCTGCCCCTGGCCTCATTCTCTTCCTTCCATAGTGGCCCATGTGAAGTGGTGGTAGAATGCCCAGCTTGTGTGCACGGGGTCCTTAGTTTGATCTCTGACATGGCTTATTCCAGAGTGATGTTCTGGTTGGTTTAATCTTTTTGTTTTTTTCCCTAAGTAAATAAATAAATCTTCTAAAAGAAGAATCTTTATTTTTTTTGTACTTTGTAATTAGTAGGTTGTAAGATTACAGAGTATAGTTCTACACCAGATCCACCACCAAAGTTCCGTATCTCCACCCTTCCACCTCCCAGAGATAGCCACTATAATTCTCACAAATCTTAGAAACACATTACTTGCTTCTGTTCCCCAGCTCCCAAATTCACGTGTATCATCAGATCTCTGGATTCAACATATGAAGGAAACCATCCGGTAGTTGTCTGTCTGTCATCTCTTTTCTTATTTTGCTATGCATGATAACCTTCAGTTCCATCCATTTTGTTTGAAGGACACAATATCATCTTTTTTGATTGTAGAGCAGTATGCCATGGCATAGATATCCTATAGCTTTTCTAGCCAGTCATCTGTTGATGGACATTTAGGCTGTTTCTACTCTTTGGCTATTGTGAACAATGCAGCTATGAGCATAGAGTGCATATGTCTCTTGGAATTTGGGTTTCAGTGTCCTCTGGATAAATGCCAAAGAGTGGTATCACTGTAAGAATCTTTTAACGAGAGAGAGAGAGAGAAAGAAAGAGAGAGAGAGAGATTGAGATTCTTCAGACTAGCTGATAATGTGGAGTTCTAATGGACCTTCATTTCTTGGTGGTGGTGGAGGTATTGGTGTGTGTGTTTGCTAGATCGTGAAGAAATTTCACTTTTAAGGAGAATCGCTAATTAGTTGGCCCTGAGACTTCTTACACAGCTCAGACTTCTTTTTAAAATGCTTTGAATATTTATTCCTTTTAGCATATTTGCCTGTTGGTGAAAGTCCCTGGAAGTAATTTATTATTGACTGTTTATAATAGTGGTTGATAGTTGAGAGAGATAATGGAAAAAAAGTGATACTGGACTAAAATATAAAAGAACTATCAATTTATTTATTCGAGCAATTTCTGATTTAAAATATAGCACTCTTACAAAGAATAAGAGAACTAGAGCAAAAAGTGGTTTTTGACGATTACAGCTGACACTTTTACATACTAGTCTCTTTGATATTTTTAGAAGTATATTAACTTTCCATTTTGAACTATTGAATATTACATAATGACTATATTATTTCTAGTCAGATTTCAGAATTAATGCTCTGCAAGTGACGAGGTTACTCTAGAAATGTCCTTGAGATCTTGATAAAATGTCTGAGTAAATTAAAAAATTAATAGTAACTTTATGAAACCATATACAAGATAACTTTGTCCTGGAAGTTAATAGTAGGTCCTATGACAGTTCAGAATTTTTCCTTTAAAGATTAGGTGTGAATGTTGAGATTTCTTATGTTGTCTAAATTAATATTATTCTTTTGGAAGACCATTAAGGACTGTCTAATTTTCTTACCAATTGACATATGTTGGGTATAAAATATGGTTTCATTTAAATCACACAAAAGGGTATGTGGAATGATGTGACTATAGGCTTTGGAATCTAGCAGATTGGACTCAAATCTATTTTTTACTAGTTTTGTGGCATTTGGGAACTAGTAAAACTTATCATTTAGATGTTTTGTTGGGAGATTTTACTGTTGTGTTTAAAAAACACAGAAGAGGAACTTAGTGTTGCTTTTCTTCTTTCATTTCTTACTGAGATACTTTTTTAGAATAAAAAAATGTCTTATGTTGCCAGTTACTTTTTCATATCCTCTTCTCTGTGCAAGAATTTTCACTATAACCTCTTCTTAGAATGGGTTATGGGCCTCTTAGCACCCATGTTCACTGGAGAAGCAATTACAGAAGCCAGACCTTCCACCTTCTGCACCCCAGAATGATCCTGTGTCCATGCTCCCAGAGGGATAAAGAATAGGAAAGCTTTCAAGGGAGGGCTTGGGATATGGAACTCTGGTGGTGGGAATTGTGTGGCATTGTACCCCTCTTATCCTATGGTCTTGTTGATATTTTTTATTTTATAACTAAATTTTTTAAAAGTAAGGGTCAATGGGTTTCTACTTATAATACTTAATACCAGGTATTTCGTACGACTTAATTTCAACAAGTAGCTACTGTTTCCAACTTCTCTCTGTCTCTATTCTAAATTAATAAATAAAACTTAAAAAAGATTTCACATATAACAAGTACCCAACATTATCTTTAAGTAATACGTCTCCTGTCAGTGACTGGAGAGTTTAATTACTAACACTTCTCTAAAGGCGGGAATTAGTTTTACAGTGAGTTCTAATGCAAATAGCTCTGTTCCAGAACTCATTCATATGAATTGATGGAAAAAGAAGTGTAACATTTAAGGTGCCTTGAAAAAGTTTAAAACACTTGAATATCAGTAAAAAAAAAAAAAAAAAAAAAACCAAAACCAAACAAACAAAACCAAACAATGGATACCAAGTTGATCTTACTAATGGGAGGCATGTTTCCACATAACACTCTACTTATGCCTGCGTGTTTCTCTATATTTGGATTATTACTATGGGAAATGTGGGTCTTCTAATACTTGAATAGCAAACTGGAGCTGTGTCGTTGCTATGGCTGTTTACCTAGAAGGTGCTTCTTTCCTTACAGTGATTTAACCTTCCCAGGAGAGAGATTTAATCTACTCTTAACAGCTGGTACGTTCCTTTGAGTCTTCACTGTAATTACGGAAATAAATGCCATACAGCATATTTGGAATGTATTTTTCAGATGGTGTACATTTCTCTGCCATCCTTATGGCAGCCAATTAGTGATGACACTGGAGATGGGACTGTACATTATGAGCTTCTTTTTCAGTATGCTTTTGCTGCTAAAAATTCCAGAAACATTTTGAGAAATTTCGGCTCTCCTGGGATTGACTTCTTTTATAGTAGAGACCTATGTACTTCTTATACCTAAACGGCTGTTGCTGTTTTGTACATTGGAGACATGTGTCTCTATGTGGAAAGAGGATAGGTTTTGCTTTCTAATATACTACATTCTAATTTTGGCTCTGCCACTTGCTAATTGCAGATCTCTAACTTCTCAGGAACTCTGATTTCACATTTGTTAACTGGAATGACAATCCCTTCTCCGTCCCCCCCCAATCTTTTTTTTTTTTGGTTAGTATTTAATAGCACAAAAGGTGTAAATTTCTTGGTGTAGGTTCTGGAGGGTGGTTGATAAACAGTAATTATGATATAATTTATCTCACTGTGTGTATATGGCTCAACTAACATTAACTAGTGTTCATAGGATTAGAAAATAATTATCTGAGGGTAGAAGTACATAGCATAATGGTTATGCAAAGCCTGAGGCTGCCAAGTTGTAGGTTCAGTCCCTGTTCCACCATAAGCCAGAGCTGAGCAGCACTCTGATAAATAAATAAATAAATAAATATTTGAGAAATTGCTAACTCTGGATATTTTAATTTTATTTTTTATTGCTTTACTGCTTGTGAAGCTTAAGGTGGAGAACAGGGGCTTGAACCTGTGCACTATAATGTGTACTCTCTACCAGATATACTGCTGCCCAGCCCATTAACTCTGGAAAAATTGACTTTACAGTGAATTTCTTTTAGCATAAATAACTTTCACAGTTAAAATATTTAGTCTACATGTGTGACTTGTTAAAAGATGAAACATTTAGACTGAAGTGGCCTTTTCAGATTTGTGTCTATGCAAAAACTGCCCATACCCCTGTGATTTATATCATAATTTAGATCATTATAATTACCTGAGAAGTGAACATTGAAAGAAGCAATGTGTGCAAATATTTATCTGATACCTAGAACAGAGTAAATATTCACTAATTAACAGTTATTACCATTTACAGGTATTGGCAAAGTTTTTCTATAAGGGGTCTGAGAGTAAATACTGTAGCTGGAGTGTCATACAGTTTTTATAGGAACTACTCAGCTCTACTGCTATAGTTTGAAATCGTCACACTGTAATATTCAAACGCTCACATGTCTGGGTTGCAGTATAGTCATCCACCCATCACGGTTAATCAGTTCCAGACTACCGTAATAAGTGAATTTCCTCAAAGTAAGATTCTTTATTTATAAATCAAATATTTTCGTAGAACACAGAAACATTTGTTTATAACCTGATAAATATGGTTTTTAATATTATTAGAGCTCTCTAGACATGAAATAACACCCCTTTAGCTTTGCTGCCTTGTCGAAAGAGACAGTAGCCAGTGCACAAATGTTCTTTTCATCTTTACGGATAGAGTGAATGGTACACTCATTGAAGTTGTAATAGTGGGCAACCTCCAGGATTTTCTTGCCATCTTTGCTCATATCCAAGAGTTACGCCTTCTCCTGGATGGTAAGCATCTTCCTCTGGCACTTAGTTTAATCGTCAGAAAAGCCTTAGAAGCAGCAGCAAACTTAGGAGACATCGTGGGGCTTAGATAAAGGCTCTCAGAAATCACAACCTTAAGAGCAAAGATGCTTCTGATGTGTGCGTAGCATGTAGAAGAGCCTGTGAGAGAAACACACTCTGATTGGCTTGGTTTCACCACACCTGATTTCAGACACACACAAGGAGTTTGAAGGATTTGTGGGGGGTGGTGCTCGAATACATAGGCCTACGGTCCATACATACAGTAATTTTACTTTACTTATAATACAGGGGTGTATAATTGACTCAGATAACCAAGCGCAAGCTGTATCATTTTCACTGTCTCCATCAACTTTTGAATGAATATATTTGAAAAACCGTGATAGAGTGAAGCCGTGAAAGTCGAAGCACGAAGTGGTGAGGGACAAGTGTACATCTTTTTTTTTTCATTGTATTTGGTCAGTGGTTGAATTTACTTTGAATTTACTGTCATAGTTTAGTCTGTAAAGGTTATCACAAAGTACCAGTTAGATAAGTAAGATCAGAAATTTTCTTTACATACCACGTCCTCGCTCACGAGAGATTAGCTGAACACTCAGCATGTCTTACTCGCCCTTACAGGAGGTGACATATACATTTTTTTTTTTTAAATATTGGGAGTTGGGCGGTAGCCCGGTGGGTTAAGCGCAGGTGGCGCAAAGCGCAAGGACCGGCCTAAGGATACCGGTTTGGGCCCCTGGCTCCCCACCTGGAGGGGAGTCTCTTCACAGTCAGTGAAGCAGGTCTGCAGGTTGTCTGTCTTTCTCTCCTCCTCTCTGTCTTCCTTTCCTCTCTGTCCTATCCAACAACAACGACACCAATAACAACAACAATAATAACTACAACAATAAAACTACAAGGGCAACAAAAATGAATAAATAAATATTAAAAATTATTTGTTATTGGATAGGCACAGAGAGAAATTGAGAGGGGGAGAGAGAGACCTGCGGCTCTACTTTACCACTTGTGAAGCTTTCCCCCTGCAAGTGGGGACCAGAGGCTTGAACCTAGGTCCTTGTGCACTGTAATGTGAGCAGTTAACCAGGTGTGCCACCACCTGGCTCCCCAGGAGGTGATATACATACAAACATGAATAAATAAAACAAGACCATTGACCACTATGGGATTTTTTTCAGTGTTATAAACTATAATTGCTTCCAGTCGAGGGAGGGAGAGCCCCATTGGTAGAAAGAGAGAATTATGGAGGGCCAGGTGGTAGAGCATCTGTTTAAGCATCTGTTATAGTGTGCAAAGGGCCTAGGTTCAAACCCCTGGTGCCCACCTGCAGGGGGAAAGCTTCAGGAGTAGTGAAGTAGGGCTGCAGGTGTCTCTCTGTTTCTTTTCTCTCTATTTCCCCCTCCCTCTCAATTTCTCTCTGTCTCTCTCTAATAATAAATAAATAAATGATTTGAAAATTATTGAGAGAGAGAGAATTGCACACACCTGAGGCTCCAGGTTCCTACTCAACACTACTCTGGTATCTCTCTTGCTCTTCCTTTCAATCTCATATGGGAAACTGTCTCATATGAAATAAAATAGAGACAAATCATTAAATTTATACATAAGTTTTCAAGATGGTAACATATATATATATATTAACATAATTATTATCTCTCTATGAAAAAATTTATCTTCCTCAGTGTATAAAAACTCTCTGTACACAAAATTATTTGTTGCATTGTGTCCCGAAATATAGTGGAAAATCACTATTATTATTTCTGTTTTTTTTGACAAACAAAATGTAGTGAAAATGTCACAGTGAAATATATGGTGAATTACTGTCCAAAAGTGTGTCTTAATTATATAATTCTATACTACCCATGTATGACAATAACTAATTCACTAATTTTGTATTTTTTAACTAAGCACTATGGTATTCCAGTCTGTTTTGATTTGTTTAGTTAGAATGCTTATTTTTCACAGCCTGTATTTGACACTGAAGCTATTTTTTTTGTGGACTCACTAATATTTTGATTATTTTTATGCACTTTCTGTTTGTACTATAAAGGATTTATTTATTTATAAAATAAAAAATACTGACAAACCTATAGGAGAAGAGGGGTATAATTCCACACAATTTCCATCACCAGAGTTCTGTATCCCATCCCCTCCCCTGATAGCTTTCCTATTCTTTATCCCTTTGGGAGCATGGACCCAGGGTCATTATAGGGTGCAGAAGGTGGAAGGTCTGGCTTCTACAATTGCTTTTCCACTGGACATGGGTGTTGGCAGGTTGATCCATACTCCCAGCCTGTCCCTATTTTTCCCTAGTGGGACAGAGCTCTGGAGAGGTGGGGATCCAGGGTACATTGGTGAAGTTCTCTGTCAGGGGAAGTCAGGTTGACATCATGGTAGCATCTGCAACTTGGTGGTTGAAAAAGTATTAAGACATAAAGAAGAATAAATTTTTTTAATAGTCAGAAACCTAAAGGCAAAAATATGAAAGATTTGGAGATCTCCATTTTGGAAAAAGCTATTTTAGGTTTATTCCAGGGGGTCCATGACTTTACGACTTTACTTACTTTTGCCTGAACATGACAGCTAAGATGCAGGTGGACCAGAGGTACTGTCTGGGGAGATGGTGTCAGAGTTGAAAATAGGACTAGAAAGCTGAATCGGGGCAGAGAGTAGCTCCCAAATATGGAAAAGGTATATAAGTATCATTTTATGGTGCTTTTTTTTTTGGTATTTTTATTTGCTTGCTGTTTTGGGTCACTGCAAAGTATTTTACACTTTTGCTTCAAGGTGTATACTCCCCCCTAACTCATGAGTACATGTGCACATGAGTTCTGTCTCGTGGGCCCTTGTCTATATCTAGGTTCTGTGGTTTTGTTAGGAGATACACCACCCGATATGGGATTGAGGAGTCCTGTGAGACAGAGGAATGGTCTCATCAGAGTGCTGGAGCTGAAGGCTTGACATTCCACGCTTAGTGTCTCTGGACACAGTATGAAGTGAAACATGTTGAGGTGGTCCTGGCTGCATTGATTTGGCTGAGCTCAGCAGATGCAGTATCAGATAGCAGGGATCAGTGAAGTGTGCAGGAAGACAAGCCATGCCCTGGAGTTTCCAGGTCTGGGAGAATTATTGGCTAAATTTATAGAGAATGGGGAGGGTTCCTGCTGCCTTAAGAGTTTAAGAAGGCAATAGATACTTATTATTGTAACCAAATTATTAGGGAATTTGTTATAAAGGAATTCTTTTTTTTTTTTTTTTTTGAGAGTGAAGGAGGTGGTAGAGAGGAAGAAGAAAGGAAGAGAAACACCTTCTGCTTCCCACCTGCAGGTAGGGACAGGGTGCTTGAGCCTGGGTCCTTGCATATAGTAATGTGTGTCCTCTACCAGGTATGCCACTGCCTGATCTCCTAGAGGAATTCATTATTATTTTTTAGTAAAACTTTTTTCTTTTCTTTCTTTCTTTCTTTCTTTCTTTCTTTCTTTCTTTCTTTCTTTCTTTTTTTGTCCCAAACTACAACAATTTTGAGGGCTGAGGAAGTGGCTCAGTCAGTGGTAGGATGTGTGCCTTGTATGCCCTTGGTGCTGTGTTCCCTTTCTCATTAAAAAGGAAATTAATTTTTTTTAACACTGACCTGATTCTTTTTCCCTTGTGCTTTCATTATAGTAGTTCTTTCTTAATTTATTTTTTTATCTTTACTTACTTGTTGGATAGAGACAGTCAGAAATTGAGAGGGAAGGGGGTGACTGAGGAGAGAGCAAGACACCTGCAGCACTGCTTCACCACTTGGGAAGCTTTCCCCCTGCAGGTGGGGTCTGGGGGCTTGAACCTGAGTCCTTGCGCTCAACCATGTGCGCTCAACCAGGTGCGCCACCACCTGGCCCCTTCATTATGGTTCTTTCTTAGGATTGGATTACATTTACAAGTACGGGCCACTACTGGGTAGCCAATTTGATGTTTCAAAATCACAGCTCCATTGGATTGTTGGAAAACTTATAGTGTGTTCTTTCTTTTTCTTTTTTTTAACATTAAAATTATTTATTTATTTATTCCCTTTTGTTGCCCTTGTTGTTTTATTGTTGTAGTTATTATTGATGTTGTTGTTGTTGGATAGGACAGAGAGAAATGGAGAGAGGAGGGGAAGACAGAGAGGAGGAGAGAAAGATAGACACCTGCAGACCTGCTTCACTGCTTGTGAAGTGACGGCCCTGCAGGTGGGGAGCTGGGGGCTCGAACCGGGATCCTTAGGCTGGTCCCTGCGCTTTGTGCCACCTGTGCTTAACCCGCTGCACTACTGCCCAACTCCCAATTTTTTTTTTCTATGCAAAAATGTGTCCTTACTTTTTTGACATCCCAATATACATATATATATATATATATACACCTTTCTGGAAAATACTTTGAAGCTATTTCCAAAGGAAGATGTGAATTTAACATGCTATTGTTTAACATGATAGGGAGGAAAACACAGGCCAAATCTCTTATGTGACCTAAGATGCTCCCTGGATGTTTAGCAAAGTGATAGACTATTTCCTGACTTCTGTGGCAGCTGTTCTTTTGCTGTCAGGCCTGTGTCAAAATAACTGAATCATTAAAAAGAAAAAAAAACATATATTGCCCAAAATAACTAAGATCAAAAGTCTCTTATTATTCATTTTCCTGTACTTGTGAGTGAAAGGATGAACGAGAGAAAATTTCCTTTAAATATGCTGTGCTGGAGCTCTGAAGTACCTTGGCTGATTTTCAAGAAATTATGCAAATTGAACCTGAGTTGGTGGCGCAGTTGAAATAGCTTAGTGAAGTGTGGACTGCTTTTCACATCCTCTTATCTGTGGTCGTTATGCCACCAAACATATTCAAGAGGGTGACCTCCTATCACTATGTCCTAGGCTGGGTTTCACTGTTATTGGAGGACCTTGGGCGCGCGCACACACACACACACACACACACACACACACACACACACACACACACACAAATGTTTGCCTTGTGGGGTTATCCTGGGTGCGCTCCAAAATCCTGATACTGAACCTAAATGATGTTTTTAGCCTAAACTGCTGTCAGCATCAGTTCCCAGGAGGATTCATTGCCACATGGGGCATCTGAGGAAGTGGGTCCCTACCACACGGACTGTTTGGGAAGCAGCAATGAGCAGTGAGTTGTAGGAGGTGGGGAGCAATGTCGAGACTCATAAATTAGGGTCCAAGTGCAATCGAGGGCAGAGAAAATCCTGGCTAGTTACAAAGAGACTCCAAGTTCTTTGGAAAATTAACTGAGGAGGGAAGTGGTCTGTGGAGAAAGTGTCTGGCAAACTTCAGACATGAAGGGCTGTGGGGTAAAAGAAAGCTCTGTAGCTGTCAATTACAAGAGTCAGCTCTGTGAAGTAAGAATAGATAGGGGAAACACAAAGTAGGACTTGGAGTTGGTTTGGTGTATTGCACTGAAGTAAAGGACTTTGGGTGATCTCCAGGGGGTAGGGTTAGCTTTCAGATCCTGGTGTGGAAGGAGACATAAACTGGGTTTTTGCAGAAAACTGAGAAATTCTACACATGCATCAAAAGCTGTATTTACTGTAAACCATTAATAAGTATTTGGGAATAAAACAAAAACCAGCCAACCAACCAAACAAAAAAGAATCAGCTCTGTGAAATCATAGGTTTTAAGGCAAAGGGGGTTAGAGATGGCATTCAAACATAGGGCAATCCAGGGCTCCAGGGAGCAGGGGCCAAGGACTAACTTCAAAGCACTATTGCAAAGATGAGACAACTTCAACTCCTTTTATTTTACTTTAAATAAACCAAATATTCGGAAATGGAGAAACTTAATCTACGCTGGCAGGCTTGGTGTGGAGTCTCTCTGAGAAAGAACACCAGCAGCCAGCCTTTGTTCTATATGGTATTTATACCTGTAGACACACATCTCAGAGTTATTTGGTGTGTGATTTCGTTGGTACATAGCCCAGCAGGCAGGGAGTACAGAAATAGATCACTAGCAGTGGGCTCTTACGGTCACACATATGGTTACACATGTCTTCGCATACCTTCCCATATAAGGCAGTGGCATTCCCCTTGTCCACATTTAGCTTGGCCTTCCTTTAACTAGTTCAATTCGAAATCTATATATTCATTCCTTCTCTATTCAGTAATATTTACTAGTGCTTAAGGCCAGCTTTGATTAGCCACTGATGAGGTGGCAATAAAAAAAATCACTTTTGTCTTCAAGGAATGGACATCTTGTGGGAGAGGCAGAGAGTAAACAAATAAGGAAGGAAATGTTACAGGTTTTGTCAGTGTCCTAATAAAAACTCCAGCTGGGTAGGAGATTTAAAACAGAGAAGTGAGGGTGGGGTAGATAGCGTAGTGGTTATGCAGAGACTCTCGTGTCTGAGGCTCCAAAGTCCCAGGTTCAATTCCCCATAAACCAGACCTGATCAGTCCTCTGGTAAAACAAACAAACAAACAAACAAACAAACAAAGCAGTGACGTGATTGCAAAATAAGCAAGCAGGAATGAGATAACCTCAGGAAGTTCAGTAGCTGAGTGATGGGGGAACGTGCCTACCTTGTCAAGGAAAGGTAACATCTTGGTAAAGGCAGCCGGAGGCATGGGATCACATGTAAGGGGTGAAATCACATGTCAACAATACCATTGTTCTCAAACTTAAAGTGTATTAAGAGAAAAATATGATGTTCATTGAAATTGGCAGATTAGGAAACAGTTGCTACAGACAAGACAGTTTCTGGGGCCTGTGAGATAGCTCACCTGGACCGACGTCTGCTTTGCCGATGTGCTTCACTCACCACATGGCAGTGCCAATGGCGCTGGTGGGGAAGCTTTGGTGCTATGACTTCCTTCTTTCTTTCTTTCCTTGTTTCCATCCTTCCTTCCATCCTTCCTTCCTTCCTCTCTTTCTTTCTTTCTTTTTAAGAATTCTATTTGATGAAAGGGTGAAGTGCCCCGAGCACCACTCTGGTATATGCACTCCCAGGCATTGAACCTGTGGGCAAGCATACAATGGCTATACTCAACTCCTATATCCTTGCCTGCCAAGTCACTTCCCTGGTCACTGTATTTACTTACTTGTTTGTTCATTGTAGCAGAAATACACTTAAGTAAGCACTGTTCTCCCATCCACGAAGTTCCCCTTGTTTAGTCTTTGTCATTCCTTCATGTAGTCGCTATGACATCTTTCTATCTCTCTCTGAAAAAGTTGTTCTAGAGTGGTGAGACTCTGGTGACTACAAAAATAAGAAAAGAAAACAAACACACAAAACCGACAACATAGTTTTTTAGTTATCAAGAGAGGAAAGGTCACACCACTCCATGGGTGGAGGTGGTGGGGGTGGGAGGCACACACAAAGAGGAGCCAGATTCAGTCATAGACAGACAGCAACTACAGGGAGTCCTGTATACACACACACACACACACACACACACACACACACACACACACACACATATATCCCCCCAGTATATCTCTTTGTATACCTTTTTTTCTTCTAAAGATTACCAAGGAGTGATAGTAATGCTGATGCTGTCAGCAGAGATTAGAAGATATATCTTACTTCATTTTGTGTAGTTAGTTGAGTAGACAAGAATGTATAATCTTCTAAATTTACTGCTGTTTTTGGTTGACTAGGAGTCTGTTCAATATTTTAGCACCTATGTTTTTCAGTGATATTGGTTTTAAGATGGAGATGACAATAGGATATTAGCTTTTTCCATCTGAGGTAGCAGGTAGAGCAGTTTAAACTATCTTTTTTAATGCAATGGTGGGGGCAACTAGGAATTTTTGACTGGGAGAATGAGTGGCATGGGTTTCCTCCAACCATGTTTTTACATAAGCAGTAAATAACTGCTATCAGTTAAATCAATTAGTGTTAACTCGATCACTAGAATGATTTATTAATTAAATACCAGTGACTTTTAAAAATATTTATTTATTCCCTTTTGTTGTCCTTGTTTTATTGTTGTAGTTATTGTTGTTGATGTTGTCGTTGTTGGATAGGACAGAGAGAAATGGAGAGAGGAGGGGAAGACAAAGAGGGTGAGAGAAAGATAAACACCTGCAGACCTGCTTCACTGCCTTGAAGCGACTCCCCTGCAGGTGGGGAGCAAGGGGCTCGAACCGGGATCCTTATGCTGGTTCTTGCCCTTTGCACCACATGCGCTTAACCCGCTGCACTACTGCCCGACTCCGATGAGTGACTTCTTATATGTACATATATATGTGTGTGTATATATATGCATACACACATATCTACTGATATATATGTGCAAATATATTTGATTATCTTTATTTGTTGGATAGAGACAGTCAAAAATAGAGAATAGGGAATAGAGAGGGAGAGAGAAAGAAAAACACCTGCAGCCCTACTTCACCACTTGCAAAGCTTGCCCCCTGCAGGTGGGGACTGAGGTCTCAAACCTGGGTCCTTGCGCATTCTAACATGTTCGCCCAACCAGGTGCATTACCACCTGGCCTCTATACAAATATATTTTAATGCAGTTTAGTCATTATAAGTTTAGCACTTAATATATATATGTATACATATATACATATATAAATGTGAATGATTTTGCTGAACTTGAATAATTTGCTACATAATGAAAGTAGCATTTTCTGATTATATAGCTTGAAGAGATTTCAAAAGTAGTTCATGTTTTCTTGTGAGTGCCATTTAATTGATTTTCCATTCACTGGATAATTGTGAGGTCTTGCCAGCACAAATCCTGCACATTGCTTCATGGCGTTCCAAAAGTTTGCTCTCCAGTGCCCCAGGCATAAACAGTATGGCGGAAATACCCTTCTTCCTGTCTGTATTTGTAAGACAGTTCCTTTAATGCCAGACCTATTTTGGGAAAATGATCCACATCACATTTTGGCCTCATTTCAGTTTTTAAGTTGTAAATGGTGCCAGTTTGCCCAAAGGTGTAAACAGAAATTTTATCTTCATATGCATTTGGGAATACCTGGGACAGAAAAAGGACTTTTTTTTTTTTTAAATGATTATCCTGGAGTTCTGTTTTAGGTTTGCAACAGAGAGGTTAAAAGATGTTTATCAAAGTTCTAATTTTATTTCATCAAAAGCATGCTTACAAAAGAACACCGGTTACTTGTGGCTTATGCCTATGTTCTTCCATCTCCAAACACAGATGGAGAAGTTGAAGAACTCAGTGAGTTATTGTTATAAGCAGATGATTCTGTAAAATAAATAAACATTGCACTTTCTCTTTTGAAACAGTGTGAGAAGTAATAGCAGGTGTTAAATTACTGCTTGCAGTTCTAAGTAACAGAAGGTACAAGACGGGAGTCAGGCTGTAGAGCAGAGGGTTAAGTGCAGGTGGCGCAAAGCACAAGGATCGGCATAAGGATCCCGGTTCGAGACCCTCCCCACCTGCAGGGGAGTCGCTTCACAGGTGGTGAAGCAGGTCTGTAGGTGTCTATCTTTCTCTCCTCCTCTCTGTCTTCCCCTCCTCTCTCCATTTCTCTCTGTCCTATCCAACAATGACAACAACAATAATAACTACAACAATAAAACAACAAGGGCAACAAAGGGAATAAATAAATAAAATAAATATTAAAAAAAAGAAGGTACAAGATTATTTCAAGTTGATTTAGGTGTAGTTGCTTAAGGCGCAGCTATTCTGATCATTTTGCTTTGCTTTCTGGTAAATAAAGTGCCACTGAAAGAATACGGTAAAACACACAGTGATTAAAATGCATGATCGCAAATAGAAATGAGACATGCCTAGCATTTGAACTTGTTATCATGTCTTGCACAAGGAGTATCTTAAAAAAATTTTCCCCATTGTTTTGTCCCTAACTAATTGAGTTTCAAGAGAAAGAAACTGGTCTTGGAGCCTGGCTAGACTTTTTTGTAATGATTTTCAAGAAATATTAGTTTCTATCTCAAAATTAAAAGAATGGCAAAATAAATTTTAAACTACAAAGTGAGAACAGCATAAAGGAATAAGAATAATTTTTTTTCTTTTTTGGCTTTAAGTACATTACAGTTTTGGGGTAGAATGACATCCTTTCTGGTCAGTCAGACCCCATCCCAGCCTTCTGTGGATTTATGCTTTAAAAAGTTCCTTCCTTTTTTTTTCTCCTCTTCCTGTTGTCTCTGGGACTTTACACCTGTGTTATCTCTGTCTTCCTGATAGAGATATGGAGAGAGAGAGAGACAGAGAGAGAGAGAGAGAGGAGGAAATGGAGCAAGACCACAGTAATGGAGCCCCTCAGTGGGTATCACACTCCCTTGTGGTGCTGAGGTCAAACCAGGGCTTCATTATGTGACAAGGCATGCACCCCAACAGGTGAGCTATCTCTGTGGCCACTAAAAGATTATCTTCTCTTTTAACTATGAGTTTATCCTTTCCAACTGACTTTCTCAACAGAGGAAATGTAAAAAGACTTAGTAATCTTTAAGGTGCTTTAGTTAACAATAAGTCAAATGTATTGTGAACTCTTTGATTGGTGACTTAAAGATCACCTGAAGTGGGGGCTCAGGCAGTGGTTGAGCACACGTGTTACAGTGTTCAAGGACCTGGGTTGCAGTCTCTGGCCCTCACCTGCAGGGGGAAGCTTCACAAGTGTAAAACAGTGCTGTCGGTGTCTCTCTTTCTCCCTCTCTTTCCCCTTCCTTTCAAGTTCTTTCTGTCTCTATCCAATAAATAAGTAAAACGTTTTAAAAATAACTGAAGTGATAGCATTTAAACATCTCTGATAGTTCAGCTGTATTAAACTGTATGGCAAAATCTGGCCTCCAGTTCCTTCAGCCTGTTAGAATCTTCTAGCTGTACAAGTGACAGGGATTTTTTTCTTTTTCTTTTTGAGACTTCTTTTATTTTATACTGGATATTTATTTATTTATTTTTATATTTTATATTTTTATATTACAGAATTACATGTCGACAGGGGTTTGACTCCACACCATTCCCACCACCAGTGTTCTGAATCTCCACTCTCCCCACTGCAGTTCACCACAGTTCCCCTAAAGTTTTAGGCATGGGCCAACCATCTTCTCTAAACTATCTGTCCACATTTATACATAGTTGCCGTTTCTTTTTCTGATTCAATCCTCTCTTCGCCTCTAAGCCGCTCATGGCATCATAACTACCTCCATATGGCCCTCTCCTTTTCCTTCTCTCTCTCTGGGTGCTGATGGAGCTGGAGAGCAGAGTCCTCTTATCTTCATCCTATCACTTCTCCCCCTCTGGGAGTCTGGATCAAGGTTGTTTATGGGGAGCAGAAGGTAGGAGTTCTGGCTTCTGTAGCTGCTTCTCCGCTGAGCATGGGTGTTGACAGGTCGATCCATACCCCCAGCCCTCTACTGGATATTTATTCAACGAATGTCTCTTTAACTAGTTGAAGTGTACACTTTCAGAAATTTAAATTTTGTAGATATGGGGTTATGGAGTGGGGCCTGAGCGTTTATACTGATAAAACAAAACAAAAGCAACCCAAAAGTTATTCAGATCATTCTGATATTCTTTTTCCTCCCTCCCACCCTTCCTCCTACTTCTTTTGCTCTTCCTTATGTTTCTTCTAGATAGAAACAGAGAAGGCAGAGATAGGGAGATAGATAGATAGATAGATAGATAGATAGATAGATAGATAGAAAGACAGACAGACAGGGAGAGTTAAAGAGGCCCATAGCACCGAGGCCTCCTTTAATGTGATAGAGGCTGGCTTATAACCTGGGTTGTGCATATGGCGAAGCAGCACACAGTCCAAGTGACTTATTATGTCAGCCCAATGATTCTGATATTCTAAGAGGAAAACAGACATCAGGGGGCTTAGCTTGAAACCATAGACCAATTTTAGTTATTTGTGTTCCCCTTAAGCCATAGGACTACACAACTCTGGCTACTGATGGTACCAAGGATCAAATTTGGGACCTCTTGCATGCAAGTCCTTTGTACTACTTAAGTACTATCTTTCCACCCTCAACTACCAAGCTTCAAATCAGTCTCTAAAGTTCTCTACTTTTTGAAATGTTTAACTAGATTTAACTGTGATGTCTGCCTAGTCTGATGATTGAAATACAAAAGAGCATGTTGCTGTATTTTGCATTTCCCCTTCTGTTTTCTCAGCCATCATGTATGTCATGGGAGCACTTGGTCCTGCAGTGGGATATTTGTTGGGTGGACTTCTGATTGGTTTCTATGTTGACCCCAGAAATCCTGTTCACCTTGACCAGAATGATCCTCGTTTCATTGGAAATTGGTAAGAATTGTTTATAAATATTTTTACTTCACATTCTATTAATGATAGTTCACAGTAGTGTACTTGTAATTAAAAGAAAATTCCTCCTCCTCATGGGAAGATGAAAAATCAGTAGGAAAAAATCTAGGGGGGGGGGGAATGAAGGTAAATTGAAGATCTCCCAAAGATATTGGTGTTTTAATTCCTTACATGACAGAAGAGACATTGTACTTGTGATGAAGTTAAAGATCTGAAATGGGGGTGGGGAAGGGGGCAGGAGAGTCAGAGTAAGAGTGTAAGTAGGAGATGTGATACTGAAGTAGAGGTTAGAGTTATGTGCTTTGAAGGTGGAAGAAGGACCAAGGGAAGCAGATGGATACCAAAAACCAGGACAGCAAGGAAAATGCATTCTATCTTAGACCCTCCCTGACAAACTACTATAGACCTCTGACCTTCAGAATTATAAGATGATAAATTTATACTGTCTTAAGCCAATAAGTGTGTGAATTTGAGGAAACAGCAGATGAGTAGAAAAGGATCAAAATGTCTGTGTTGGGACTTTCCAGTATATGTTAGCCACAGCCTTCCTTATCTTTTCTTTGTCTTTAAAAAATACTTTGTTTCCAGTTCTTTTTCGTGTTTGTATTTCTGCTTTGTCGAATCTTTCCCCCACTTCCCAGAAATCTGATCTGCCGTTTCCACTCTGAGTGAACTTCGTCTCTGGGCAACGGCTTGTTTTCCTCACATGTGCTGGCAATGTAGCTACTAATTGCTTTTACTAAATAAGTAATGAGAGCTCCAATTTTGTATGTTTGGGTTCTTTATCCAAATAGCCAGTGCTATATCTGAGTTCTTCCTTGTCCTTAACAAGAACACAAATAATCTATTTTTTCATGAGTGCAGGTACAAACTTAAAACATTGGCATCCCAGATTTATTCAACATGGAGTAGTGATAGGTATGCATTGATAGGACTTTTCATTTCATAACAAAGAATACAGTTCAGGATTAGAAACTTGAGTCTAGTAATGACTTTCTAAAGTTTATTGAAGTACTTTTCTTTCATTAGCATATCCTCATGTATTTGAGTCACATGAAACTGGTGTTTAACACCCTTTTCAAAGAAGTTAACACATACTAATATTATACACACCTGTTATTTCCGTAAGTGTTGCTTCTAGAAAAAAGAAGGACTAAGATCTAGATAAGCCTGGCAGGGTAGAATCTTCAAGGCATACAAAACAGGAAGTTTCTTTGTCAGTGTTAGGGGAATAACACAGGAGTCTTCAGTTCTTGACTAATTGTAGCATTTTTGGTTTTCACTACAGTTTTTATTGCAATTCTGAAATAGATCAGGGCTTTTGAATTTTCTTTTTTTAATTTTTAATTTAATTTCTTTTCTCTTTCTTCCTTTGTTCTTCTTCTTCTTCTTCTTGTTGTTGTTCTTCTTCTCTCTCTCTCTTATCATAGCACTGCTCAGTTCTGACTTTTGGTGGTTGTGGGGATTGAAACTGGGACATGGGAGCCTCAGGTACTAAAGTCTTTGCATAACCATTATGCTATTTTCCTAGCCCATGGATTATTATTATTCAAATTTTAAGATAACTAGAGTATGGGACAGAGAGCGAGCTCAGTGGGATTGAGTGCCTACAATGCCATGTACTCACACAAATTTGAGCCCCATTACCACTTGGCATGGTGTTATAGCAACAGAGGTAACTTTGGTGCTGTGGTGTCTCATCCCTTCTCCCCCATAAAAAACAAGCGAATCATGCACGCTTGAGGCTGTAGTATTCCACCACCACCACCACGTCCCTTCCGAAAAAAAAGAAGGGAAAGAAGCGTAAAGTCAGGAGAACGAGATTATAAGATACATTTATGAGCATTTAGTATATGTTCTGTGTTCTATGTAGATGCTCATGAGAAGAGCTTGACAATGAGGGAACATCTGGAGTGGGAAATAAAGACAAGACAATCAGCTTAGGGGCAGAGAGAAGGAATAAGGCAGCTTGCCTCAGACTAACAAGTACTTTGCTGTCTTTTAAGAAGTTATTAGTAACACTGTTCCTGCCAACTCAGCTGGAGCTAGCTGGTACTGCATGTTCTCCTTCTCAGTCGCCATGCCGCTGCTCCTGGGACCCAAACACGTGTGGCTGAGCTCTGGCAAACTAGCTTAAAAGACTCAGGACTCTCTGGGCATCATGATTATCCTCTCTCTGCCCCATTGCCTATTTTGCTGTACCTAAATAACTGTGTAATAGACTCCCTGTTGGTTAAAACCCCCTTCTCAAATAAAAAGTTATTAGATCAGGGAGAGATAGCGTAATAGTTAACCTTTCATGCCTCATGTTCCAAGGTCTCAGGTTCAATCCCCAGCACCACAGCTGAGCTGTGCTTTGGGTGTTTATTTATTTATTATTATTTACTAGTAGACAGATATCAATTCAGTGGGTAGCAAAGTGGAGGAAGTAAGAGTGCAGATCCTCACATCATACTCCTCTGTGTAAAAAAAAAAAAAAAGTTCCATATGGCCACAAAAATAGCTATGTCACCTTGAATAAGTTACTTAACTTTTCTATGTCTCAGTTGTAATTCCTTTTTAAATCCATAGAACGGAGGTAGTAAGTAACACACCTACTTCAACCTACTTCATGAGTCTGTCGTGAGAATGAATTAATTTATCTTACATAGACCTCTAAACAGTTCTTGCTACATAGTATATGCTATTATTCAGTTATTATTAAATTTAGTCAATGTTCAAGTAGTTTTATTCATTTTAATGGCTCAAGATCAGTACCAATAGTAAAAGTTATCCATATAGAAATATGGAGGTGGTCTGTTTTGGTTGAGTGCACATGTTATGGTGCATGAGGATGTGGGTTTGAACCTCCATCCCCCACCTGCAGGGAAAGGCAATTACTGCAGGTGTCTCTCTCTCTCTCTCTTTGTCTGTATTCCTTCTCCCTTCTTAATTTCTCTCTGTTCTATCTAATATAAAAGAAAGGGGGGAGTAAAAAAAAAGAAGAGAAAAATGGCTGTCAGGAGCAGTGTATTCACTCTACAGGCACTGAGCTCCAGTGATAAACCTGGTAGCAAAATAGATAGAAGCCCTGTAAGAAACAGCCTTATCCCTGGCGCAAAGATGTAGTTACTTGATGCAATGTGATTTCTATACACATGCCTAGCAATAATGATAGGTTTCCTAATTAATATGCGCTGAAAATGGTGAAGAAGTGAGTAATTCTAATATTCCTTAAATGCTTACTGTGTGTCAAGGTTTATTATAAGAACTTCACAAACATTTTCATTTAAACTTCACAACACCCACTTATAGTCTAAAATTTTGTGGAGGAAGAAATCGTTGCTCAGCATGCTCAATATCTTGCTCAAAGCCCCAGAGTTAGTGAGAGTTGGGCTAAGAAACCAAATGCAGGGGGTTGTGTGGTGGTGCACCTAATTGAGTGCACCTATTACAATGTGCAAGGTCATGGGTTTGAGTCCCCGGTCCCCACCTGTAGGGGGAAAGCTTTGCGAGTGATGAAGCAGTGCTGCAGGTGTCTCTCTCCTTTTCTGTCACCCCCTTCCCTCTCGATTTCTGGCTGTCTCTATCCAATAAATAAAGATGAAAAAGAAAAAGGAAACTGAGTCCAGGGCCAGCAAGATAGCTTATTACTTGTGCAAGGATCCAGGTTCAAGCCCCTGGTCCCCATCTGCAAGAGGAAAGTCTCACGAGTAGTGAAGTAGTGCTGCAGGTGTCTCTCTGTCTCTTTCCCTCTCTACCTCCCCCTCCCTTTTCAGTTTCTATCTCCATCCAATAATAAATAGATAAATATTTTACAATGAGAAAGAAAGGAAGAAAGAAAGAAATGAGGAAGGGAGGGAGGGAAGGAAGGAAGACTGAGTCAGACTGGTCCATATGCCTAGAGGGGAAGATGTTATGGGAAGATGACCAACCAGAGGGCTCTGAACCCCAGATCCACTGGGACTCAAAACTTTCATGGCATGGAACCTTTATTTTTGCACCATGACTAAGAGGAAAGATTCTGGAGGACACCTGAGGAAGCCAGGCGTTGTTTTGCTTATCAGAGAAGAAGAAAGTACAAGTATAGGATGATTTCACTCATACTTGGAATATAGAAATTAAAAAAACATGAACTTGGAAAAAAAAAGCTATATATAGTTTTTAACCCATAACTAACTATGATCTTGGGAGAACTATGGTGGTTACTACTGGTGGGGGGGTAGGGGAAAGACACACAACTTTGGTGGTGGAAGTGGTGTGAAATTATGACCCTATTATCTTTTTATCTTGTAAATAACTATTAAATCACTAATAAAATTTATGAAAATATTTAAAGAGAGAGAGAGAAAGAAAGAAAGAAAGAAAGGGAAAGAAAAGCACAGCACTAATGTTTCGTTCAGTGCAGTAGGGGCTGGACTTGAACCTGGGCCATGCTCAAGGCAAACACATGTAATAGGCTATCTCTCGATTTCTCTCTGTTCTATCCAACAACGACATCAACAACGATGATAATAACCACAACAAGGCTAAATCAACAAGGGCAACAAAAGGGGGGGGGGAATAGCCTCCAGGAGCAGTGGATTCATGGTGTAGGCACTGAACCCCAGCAATAACCCTGGAGACAAAAAAAAAGAAAGAAAGGAAGGAAGGAAGGAAGGAAGGAAGAAAGAAAGAAAGAAAGAAAGAAAGAAAGAAAGAAAGAAAGAAAGAAAGAAAGAAAGTAAGTAAGTCAGAAGGGGCTGGGGAGATAGCACCATGGGTAGCAAAACAACCAGAGGCACTGGAGGCCCAAGGCTCAATCCTCTGTACCACCCTAAGACAGAGCTGAACAGGGCCCTGGTAAATAGATAAATAAAGAAAAGAAAATTAGGCATGCTGGTCTCTCAACTTCACCTCACTGATGGTATCTTTTCACAACCTGTTATATAAGCTTTGTTATCTTCAGTTTTTCTTTGAGACCTCTTTTTTTTCCATAATGATTTCATATTGATTTACAAAATTACATGTCAGCGTGGCTGTAATTCCACACTGCTCCCACTGCCAGAGTTCCTTATCCCCAACCCTTCCATTGCAAGCTAACACAGTTCTCCTAAGGTTGCAGACATGGGCTAACTATCATCTCTACAACTATCTGCCTAGATTTGTACACAATTGCCCCCTTTTTTCTTCCAGGTCCAATCGTCTCTTCCCCTCCAGTCCATTCATGATGCTATTACTACATCCAAATGTCCCTCCCTTTTTTCTCCTCTTTCTGTTGGTCCTGATGAAGCTGGAGTTCAGAGCCCTCTTCTCCCTTTGAGACCACTTCAGCACCTTCATTCTGTCATTGCTGCCACTGGGGATGATGAGAGAGTATGCACTGGGTACTTTGCTTTGGAATGAATCCCAAATCTGTTTGCTACTTTTACTTCATATACTTCCTCTTCTATCATGTAACTCTCATTCTGGGCTTCTATCACTGTCTCTATGAAAATGTTATCAGCTGCTAAATCCAGCTGTAGCAAGTGAATGGAACCCAAGGAGGGGTCATCACAGCCTCCAGTTTAGAGCTAGCTGACCACCTGAACTTGCCATTGGCATGTGAGGTGGGAGTGGGTCAGTCTTACGGGGTTGAGTCCTCAACCTGCTGGAACTGATGACATCTCTGGGTGGGTCGTGCAGAACTGAACTGAGTTGTGGGCCCCACAGTTGGTGTAGGAGAATTGCTTGAGGTGAGTGAAAAACTCACACTCAGAACTGTGAGAATCGGTAGACCCCTTTGTGCTTCTCACCATAGTCAACCACCTTTGAGGACTACCAAATGGAGATGCAGTAAAGTCACCTTTAGTGTGACTTCTGAGTTTATGGGCCATCATCAGCACCTGTAACATTACATTCAGAAGAGATAATGAAAAATGAATTAGAAAAACTGACATTAGGAGGGGCTGGGTAAAGCACACATAGTATGAAGCACAAAGACCGGTGCATTGATCCCGGTTCAAGCCTCTGACTCCCCACCTGAAGGTGGGGAGGGGGGCCGCTTCACAAGCAGGTTAGCAGGTGTCTATCTTTCTCTTCCCCATCCCTCTCAATTTCTCTCTGTCCTATAAAAAAAAAAAAGGCCTCCAGGATCTGTGGATTTGTAGTGCAGGCAGGCACCAACACCAAGCCCCAGTGATAACCTTGGAGCCAAAAGAAGAAAGAAAAAGTGACATTAAATATTGTTTCCAAAACAAAAAGCAAATTTACTTCCATATATACTTATGTTCACTGCTCTAGCAAATAGGTGTGTTATTCTCACATTAACTAAAAGCATTCCACCAGTCACTTTATTAACACAACAGATACCTCCTTGCTTAGAAAGATCAAAGGGTTTTAGAAATTCTGTGCCAGAAATACAGAAAAACACCGTGTTTCTTTTATTTTTTTAAAAATTTATTGATTCCCTTTTGTTGCCCTTATTGTTTTATTGTTGTAGTTATTATTGATGTTGTGTTAGATAGAAGAGGGAAATGGAGAGAGGAGGGGAAGACAGAGGGGGGAGAGAAAGATAGACACCTGCAGACCTGCTCCACCGCTTGTGAAGCGACTCCCCTGAAGGTGGGGAGCCAGTGGCTTGAACCAGGATCCTTACGCCAGTCCTTGCTTTGTGCCACCTGTGCTTAACCCACTGGGCTACCGCCCAACTCCCGAACACCAAGCTTCTATTTCTCCTTCTCCTCCTCCTCCTTCTCCTTCTCCTCCTCTTCCTTCAGCTTCTCCTCCTTCTTCTATTTTTATTTGGGGATTAATGGTTTACAGTAAATACAGTTGTTGATACATGTGTAAAGTTTCTCAATTTTCTGCAAAACTCCTTCAGCCCCAACCTAGGTCCTCCTCCACTGTCATGCACCAGGTGAAAAGTCTCCCCACCCCAGAGTCCTTTACTTTGGTGCTCTTTTTATTTAATACTTTAAAAAATTATTAGTGCTTTAACAGTGGTTTACAAAATTATAAGATTTCAGTGGTATAGTTTCATACCCACATATATGTGTGTTTAAGTCACCACAAACATCACCAAAGTCCTGTACTCCTCCCCTCCACAACCACCATAGTTTTTACAGTCTATTGATTACTAATTAATTAATTAAATTTCTTATCAACACAAGGGTTATTGCTGGGGCTTGGTGACTGCTCCCAGTGACTTTTTTTTTTGGTTGCTGTTGATTGAGACATATTGATAGGGAAGGGGGAGCAAGGGGGAGAGAAAGTGAGAGAGACACTTGAAGCATTGCTTCACCAATTGTGAAGCTTCCGTCCTGCAAATGAAACCAGAGGCTTGAACTTAGATTCTTGCACTTGGTGATTTGTGCCCTGTGCTACTGCCCATCCCCCTATTGCTTGTTTTAAATTGCTGTATCAGAGGGGTCAGTGCAGAACTTTGTGCTTGCAGACAGATATTTGAATACTTCCATCAATTTAAAGTAATTTCATAAGCCAGCAAGAAAGCTCACCTAGATAGTGTGCCTGACTTGCCACGTACATGACTCAAGTTTGAGCCCCCCCCCACACACACCACCCTCCACTGCTCTGGAGAAAGCTTAGGTGCTAATAGTATCTTTCCCTTTCTCCCTGTATGTCTGTCTCCTGTTTCTACGTGAGAAAGTCAACTGGGAGTGGTGAAGCCCAGCAGCAACAATAACAGAAAAACACATAACATACATTTCACATGAAATATTATTGTGAAATGTTGTATTGGTCCAAAAGCATGTGGTGTAGTCTGAACTGTTTTTTAAATTTTTTTATTATCTTTACTTATTGGATAGAGACAGCCAGAAATCAAGAGAGAGGGGGGTGATAGAGAGGGAGAGAGACAGAGAGATACCTGCAGCCCTGCTTCATCACTCGTGAAGCTTTCCCCCTGCAGGTGGGGACGGGGGCTCGAACCCAGGTCCTTACACACTGTAATACATGCACTCAACCAGGTGCGCCACCACCTGGCCTCTGAATTATTTTTTTTTTATTAAAATTACAAGTTATAATTTAAAAATGTAAACACTGTAGCTGGATTAGCAATGTCAGTTAGCAGAACTAGCACTTATATGCTCAGAAATATTTAAATCGAATGAAATTCAAACCAAGTTGCTGACTATAATCCTCATTATAAGCCTGAGTGTAATTATTGGGTAGATTTTCCACTTATATCATAGGTAGGGGGTGGATTCCCTTATTATTATTAGTTAATCCAACTTCCTACTGCTTTGCAGCTGCTGATGGTAAAATAGGTGTTCTCTGAAGACATTCACTACTACAAACTTGTGGCTTGCTAATTTGGACTCACACATTATGCAAAGACCATAAATGTTATTCACATCTCCCAATTTTTTAGGTGGAGTGGATTCCTCCTTTGTGCCATTGCGATGTTTCTTGTGATATTCCCAATGTTTACTTTTCCAAAAAAGCTTCCACCTCGACACAAAAAGAAAAAGAAAAAGAAAAAATTTTCTGTGGAAGTTGTTAGTGATGATGATGATGATGATGATGATGATGACGACGATGTTATGAAAGAGAAATCAAACAACAGTGAACACATGGACAAAAAAGTTTCTTCTATGGGATTTGGAAAGGATGTCCGAGGTAAAGTATCTGTTTTCTGAATACATATGCATATGGTGCTGTGCTTCAGTGCTACTTCCAGTGTGACCCCAGCTGAATGCTGCCCACTAAGCATTTACTGGTCTGTGACTGTAAGAACTGGAATTAAGGGTTGAGTGTTGAGAAACATTTTAGGAAATTTGACAGAGTAATCTTATGTTTGTTAACTCTAAGTAAATAATTTGTCAGGAGGTATTAGCGAGAGTAAGGACTGCTTTAATTTTGTGTATGGAGGTCTATAATGTATAGAACCTAATCAATGACCAAAAAAGTGTCTAGTTTATATGACTTTCATTTTTTTAAATATCTTCACTGGGGGATTAATGGTTTACAGCTGACTATAAAATACAGTAGTTTGTACTTGCATAATATTTTCCAGTTTTCCACATAACAATTCAACCTCCACTAGGTCCTCCTCTGCCTGTGTTCCAGGACCTGAACCCCCACCCGCACCCCGCATCCCAGAGTCTTTTACTTTGGTGCAATACAACGACGTTCATTTTTAAAAAACTCTTAAAAAAATTTTTTTTGAGACAGAAATTGAGGGAAAGAGGAGATAAAGTGGGAGAAAGAGAGACACCTAGGCCTGTTTCACCACTTGTGAAAGCTTTTCCCTGCAGGAGAGATACCAGGGGCTTGAACTTGGGTTCCTGGGCATTGTAACCTGTGCACTATACCAATCCACCACCTGCCTTCTTTATAGAATGTTCAGACAAAGAGCAATACGGCTGTGAAAGAGAGATGGGACAAAGAAATTCTTTCAGTTCTTGGTTTGAACAACTATTTTAGTGAGCTAAGCAGAGCTAGTTTACACTGCTACTCTTCGCTGTCTCTGCCAATAAGGATGTCTCTCTGTCTCTGCTTCTGTCCTTTTATACTGAGATTGATTACACTATCTAGGGGGAACAGAGAAGAGGAAAGTCAGGGGCTATTTCTGCCTTTAGAAGAGAAGAAGGTTTAAGGTACCGTTCATGTGCCAACTGTTCATTTAATGCAAAATCATCAATATGGTATTTTGGCACATCGTGAGGTGTCCTGATCTGGAACACAGCAAGCCACTGCTTTATATTTGAAAGTTGCTTGCCAATGTTAGCTTCAAGGAGGAAGTAGAAAGATAACTAAGACAATAGCGCGCACACACACACACACACACACACACACACACACACACACACACACACACTGAGACAGAGAGAAGGAAAGATACTTCCGGCACTGCTTGAATTGTGAAGCTAGTCAATGCAGATGAGGGCTGGGAGCTTGAACCTGGGTCTTTGGGCATGATGACATATGCGCTTTAGTGGGTGAGCCATCACCCAGCCCCTCAGATAGTGGTTTATCTGTCTTTCAATAGCAAATGATTTGACCTATACAAAATGGTGCTGTTTTGGGAACATCTATTTTGCAGAGAATGTACTATGCTTTTCAGTCTCCACCACCTCACTGAAATGGCAGACACTGGTAAAACCCGACTCAGTGTTTTCAGAGCCTTATTATAAATTATGCAAGAATAAACTACCACAAAGAGGAAAATAGCATTTTGAGTTTGTCTGTATCACCTCACATAGAAATTAATATTGATTGCATCAAAATCTTACCAATAAAAACAAACATTTAAAATATTTAAGTGAATCAATTTTCCTGAGGTATGAGGGCCAGCATTTTATTTATTCTCTTTTGTTGCCCTTGTTGTTTTATTGTTGTAGTTATTACTGTTGTTATTGATGTTGTCATTGTTGAATAGGACAGAGAGAAATGGAGAGAGGAGGGGAAGACAGAGAGGGGGAGAGAAAGATAAACATATACAGACCTGCTTCACTGTTTGTGAAGTGACTCCCCAGCAGGTGGGGATCCAGGGGCTCAAACTGGGATCCTTACGCTGGTCCTTGCACTTTACGCTATCTGCACTTAACCCGCATTTTAAAGTCTTCCAAGTTTAAGTATTTTTCCTGAATAGAAAACTTTTGTTGGCAGTTAGCCATAAGAAAAACTTTACCCTGTGTGTTCTCTTTAATCTTTTAAATTTAATTGGCATTTTAATTAGCACGAAATATGATAGACTTTCCATGCTAGGTTTTTGTTTGCATTAGACTATAATCTCTACTAAATAAAACAGTTACTCTGAGGGAATGGAATTATTTAAAGAGGCCACTGAAAGTTATACAGCTTTATTGACTAAAGAGTCGCTTTGTCATTATTTAATTCAATGACTGTTCATTGAATCAAATTACAGGAGGTTCTGTACTATCTGGATTATATAAAGGGGAAGCCATGACTTGCCCTTTGAGAGCTATAGTTTACTGAGGGAAATAGGAAACGTGCAGATGGAAGCATATCAGAGACAGAGAGAAGAATAGACATGGTGTGAAGTTCAAAGCAGTTGAAAGAACATCTAGTTGGATGATCAAAAAAGATTTTGTGGAGAAAGTGGGATTTGAGATAAGCCTCAGAAGATGTCAAGAATTTAGTAGGTGAAGGTGGGGTGACAGGAATGTTCCAAAGAGACCAAAGACAAGGAGAGACTATGTAGATGTGCTTGAAAACAGCTGTCCACGTGTGTACTGTTGTTGATGTGTCAGATATACTTGGCAAAGGTTTAAAAGATAAGATGGGAAGTTCACGTAGAACTGTATTGACATGGGGGTTTTGAGTTCTACACTTGAACTAAATTCTTCCATAACAGGTCCTCAGGAGGTTTGATTAGACATTTGATAGCACTCTGTTTAGTAGACAAGAGAGAAAGAGTGGAAAGGAAGAAGAAGGAGCCTAGGTAGAGAGCTATGGACAGAGCCCAAGTGAAGGAGAGGTGATGGTTTTGATTGGCATTTGACTTTTCCTGACTAACCCCCATGCTTTTGTTTTCAACTCAGTAGCCAGAAGGAGTCTATTAAAATGCTGCTCTTCTGGTTAATACTTCCCTGGTCTTTCATCTCACTTAAAGAAATCTCTTCTTGATGTAAGCTACCAATGCTGTGTTCTGGCTCCTGGTTACATCTTCAAGCCTACCTCATTTGTTTATCTTGCTTTAATCATATTGGGTTTACTACTGGTCCTCAAGTGGGAGAGGAGGATTGGGCAAGCAGCATAATGGTTAGACAAGTGACTTTCATGCCTGAGGCTTTGAGCTCCCAGGTTCAGTCCCCAGCACTACCATAAACCAGATTTGAGCAGTGCTTTCGTAAAAACAAACAATCAAACAACCAAAAAAATTTGAGAGGAATCCTATCCCCATATGGTCTTTGCACAGGTTATTCCTGTGCTGAAATGATCACTTCAGTTCCTTTTACTTACTTCAGGGTCTAATGAAAATAGTCCCTTTTCAGTGAGGCCTTCCACTTACAATTTCTTCATCCTCCTCTTCAAACTTATCACTGTCCTTCCTTCACTTTTTTTCTTAGTCCTCATTACTTTCTAACATACTAGGCCTTTTCCTGATGTATCTTATTGATTTTCTCCCCAATGTGTATGGAAATGCCATAGTGACAAGTGATATTTTTGTCCATCCTGTTCCTTGATGAATTTATAACACCTAATAGATAGTATATATTTAATGAATGAACTATTGAATGATGTGGGGAAGAAGTGGTTAGGTTTCAACTGATACAGGAATAATGGGAAAGGGGATATCAGAAGGTGTTTTCAGGGTTTCAACCACAAACAATGGAAAGAGCAGAAGGAATAAATTCTGAATTTGAGTTGCTCAAGAATAGGCAGATCTATTGGATAGATGTCTTTGGTAGGTGTTTTAAAATGAATATATCAGGGGATATATTAAATTCAGTCTTGATTCAGCAAAGAAAAGTCACCAAAAAAAGTTACTGATTCAGGCTATCTTACATGGTGATTTCTTTCTTTGCTGAATAGCACATTAATTTTTATGTTTGAAGCTTGGATTGATTTATTTTCTAGATCTAGGGCCTTGTGGATGCTCAGTTTCACTGTTCTGGGCCACTTGCTCATTCAGCTAGAGAGACGGAGAGGAAGAGGCACCACAGCACTAGAATTTCCTCATGTGCCAGAGTAAATCCCACGTGGTACCAGGGCATAAATGTGTTGATTTTTATACTGAAAGTTGTTGCATGAGTTTTCTGTTTGCCATAGTAGCATTATCCAGAGCCCCTTCTATAAAACTCTGAGTTATTTGGTGATTTTTTTCCATTTATTTATTTATTATTGGATAGGACACAGAGAAATTGATAGGGGAGGAATAGGTAAAGAGGGAGAAGGAAAGATAGACACCTGCAGACCTGCTTCACCGCTTGTGAATCTTCCCCTTGTCTCTCTCTCTCCCTCTCCCCCTCCCCCTCTCCTGCTCCCCCCTCCCCTCTCCTTCCCCTCCCCCTCCCCTCCCCCTCTCCCTCTCCCCCTCTCCCTCCCCCTTTTCCTCTCCCTCTCTCTCTCCCTGTTTCTCTTATTCTCACCACCTTCTTGATCCTCTCTCATTAATAAATACATTTTTTAAAAAAAAATTGGAGTTTTAGGGGCCTAGGCAATGGCGCACTGGGTTAAGTGCCCTTAGTACTAAGCACAAGGATTCACGCAAGGATCCGGGTTTGAGCCCTGGCTCCCTACCTTTGGAGATCTCTTCACAAGCAGAAGAGAAGGCCATAGTACATAGGTAGCCAAATTGTCTTCACTTATCTGAGAGATGCACAGGTCAGCCCCACGTTGGGCGCCATTTGTCGTTAAAGTTTCGGAGCTCCAGCAGGCCGGGCTAGCTTCATGGCGGTAGACAGAGACAGAGACTCGAGGACACATGGCTGGGCTGGGAAGCTGTATATCTTTATTCACGAGCGGGCAAACATGTGCTCTCCTGTCTTTCTCCTCTGGTGGCAGAGAGAGACCCTTAAACTAACCACCACACAGAACTCTCCTACATCCTTCTCCTCATGCGGTGGTGCCAAGAACTCTGTAACTCTGTAGGGGTTCCCTTGGGGCAGGGACAAGTGGGCCCGCGAAACTAGCAGGGGCCAAACCAATTTTTCTGGCGGGGGGAGAGTAAGACCAAACCAAAGCATACAACATAGAAGATGACTTTTTAAAGGCCTGGCTTCCAGGCCCAGAGTGTCTGATTGAAGTGATCTTGGATGTGGCCTGAGAATCTGCATTTTTATCAAGTTCTTTATTGATAGGGACAGTGGTGATCCAGGGACCACAGTATGTGCACCAAGACTTTAGAACAGAGTTGGGAAAAACTTATTTTATATATGTCAATACTCTACAGTGTCCCTGTGCTTCTGCTAATGATGGCCACACAACTTTAGACTTCAGAGAACAGAAAACTCAGAGTGGAAATGGAGTCTCGAAAGACTCTCACATACATCTTTAACTTTTCTCCCCCACTTTTGCCCGGGAGACTAGAACTTCTGCACTATTTACATATTTATTTATTTATTTTTAAAACTATTTATTTATTCATGAGAAAGACAGGAGGAGATGTGCTGGTCCATGTGCTGTCGGGCACTGAACTTAGGACCTCATGCTTGAGAGTTCAATGTTTTGTCCACTGCACCACCTCCCAGGCCACCATTTAAATCTTTATTTCTAATTTTTGGCTTCATTTCTTACCCCCACATTTTGTTGTTTGTGTATTTTCCTATAGTAATCAAGACCTTTAAATTTGGATCCAGAGTCTACTTTTAAAAGGTAAATAGCAACAGACCTGGAAAAAGAATTGCTTAAAAAGTAAATTTATTAAAAGAAAGAAAAATAATAAAGAAAGCACCTGTTTTTTAAAGCAGCTATTTTTATACTACTACGTGTAAATTAACTGTGGAGTTAGTCTCCAGAATAGTGTTTACTTAGACATATACAAATGCTCATCAGTGTCAGATTTAAAGTAGGTAGAGCTATAACCATTAATGATGTACACTGAGCCATGATGGCTATTATCTCAATCTGCTGTTTGTAGGTAAGTGTCTGAGTAACTCCTCTGAGGTGATTGTGGCAGGAAAGGGGCCTCCAGCTCCATCTACTCTTCAATTGGTTGACAGGGGATGCTATTTGCCCCGTGGATGTGGACAGTAAGAACTGTTGGACCGAGGAACTTAGGAGATTCAAAGAAAATGAGCAGCAAATGGGAGCACTTGGGTCCTATATTGACTGTGTTCCATAGGGAGAGCTACTTTGCTTTGCTTTTACAGAAAGATGTGATACAAAATTGTTTGATACTGCTGGGAACAGACATGCCAAAGTTTCACCTGTGGTCGTCCATGAGCTACAGCAAAGCTTTGAGGCATAAAGGAATTGAGGTTTTAGCTGCATGATGATGGTATGTTTCATCATCTTTTGGATGTAGCCCACAGCATGCAAGTACACACATAGTAAAAGCAAAATGATAACAAGTAAAGGAAAAGTCAAGGCACTTTAAGAACCTACAAAAGAAGGGCTTCAAAGAATTTCAGGTGCTGTGTGAAAGGGAGCCGTTTTATAATTTGTGTAGGATTATTTTTAGATGCAGATAGATAAGATAGATAGAGAGAGAGAGAGAGAGAGAGAGACCCAACAACACCAAAGCTTCACTTTGCACTGGGGCTGAGCTCAAACCTGGGTCATGCACAAAGCAGAAATACTGCAGCACCCAAGAGAGCAATTTTGCTGGCCCTACATAGGACTTTTTTTAAATTAATGATTTGATATTGGTTTGCTATATTATCACACGACAGGGGTTCCACAGCTCACCCATCAGCACAGTTCTGTCGCCCACCCCATGATGATCACCATAGTTCTTACAAAGTCTTAGACATTTTGGATTCCCCCTCCAAAATTAATATATTTCAGTTCTCTTTATTCTATGTTTGAGCAAAAACATTCAATTTTTTTTTACCTCCTTTTTTTTTACCTCCTTTTTTTTTTTACCTCCTTTTCTTTTACCTCCTTACTTATTTCACTATAATCTCCTCTAGTTCCATTCATTTTGTTCCAAAGAGCACAATATAATCATTTTTTTTTTTTTTGCCACCAGGTTTAGTGCTGGAACTTGTTACCAACACTACAACTCCAACAATCTTGATGGACATTTTTTATTTTTTCTTTTCTTTTTTCTTACTATTTATTTGATAGGACATGGAGAAATTGGAAGGGGACAGAGGATAGAGATGGGGAGAGAGAATGATAGACACTTGCAGACTTGCTTTACTGCTCATGAAACATCTGCCATGCAGATGGGGAACAGGGGCTTAAACCTGGGTTTTTGCACACAGTAATATGTGCACTCAACCATGTTCACCACCATCTGCTCCCCCAACATAATTAAAAAAATTTATTTATAAAAAGGAAACATTGACTAAACCATAGGATAAGAGGGGTAGAACTCCACACAATTCCCACCACCAGAACTCTGTATCCCATCCCCTCCCCTGATAGCTTTCCTATTCTTTAACCTTCTGGGAGTATGGACCCAAGGTCATTGTGGAATGCAGAAGGTGGAAGGTCTGGCTTCTGTAATTGCTTCCCTGCTGAACATGGGCATTGACAGGTCGATCCATACTCCCAGCATGTCTCTCTCTCTTTCCCTAGTGGGGTGGGACTCTGGGGAAGCGGAGCTCCAGGACACATTGGTGGGGTTGTCTGTCCAGGGAAGTCTGGTCGGCATCATGCTAGCATCTGGAACCTGGTGGGTGGCTGAAGAGAGAGAGTTAACATACAAAGCCCAACAAATTATTGAACAAATATGGATCTAAAAGCTGGAATAGTGCATATGAAGAGTTGGGGGGGGGTCCTCCATCTTGTAGATAGCTAGTAGGCATATTTTAGTTATATTCCAAAGGGTCTGTGGCTATCCTAGTTGTGTTTTTTTTTTTTTCTTTTTTCCCCTGAGTCTGAAATCTGATAGGCAGGTGGATCCAAGTTATTGTCTGGGGAAATGATGTCATGACTGGAAAAAGGACCAGAAATCTGGATCAGGGAAGAGAATAGCTCCCTAATATGGGAAAGGGGTATAAATATTGTTGACTGTAAACCCCATCTATTTGATATGATCTGGGGCCCATAATTAGCTTAGGAGCCTGTGTGACCTCTGCATCCCTGTAAATCTGAGCTCACATTCTGTGATCATGAGTAGGAACATTCCAAGCTACCCCAATATCAAGACCCATCTTCCTTAGGTGTAGCATAGAGTATGTTGTCCAGCCTCCCATCGGAGGATGGAACATTCTCTACCGTTGTTGATCCAAGTTGAGGGCAAGGTACTATGGGGTCCCACAAAGGGGTCTGTTTTGCTGTTCCTGATAGAAATGAACAGTAATAATGGAAAGAAGAATTTTTTAAATTTTATTTTTATTTTTTAAAATTTCTTTATTGGGGAATTAATGTTTTCTATTCGACAGTAAATACAAAAGTTTGTACATGCATAACACTTCTCAGTTTTCCATTTAACAATACAACCCCTACTAGGTCCTCTGAAGGACCTGTATTCTCCCCCTATCCAGCTCCAGAGTCTTTTACTTTGGTACAAGACGCCAATTCCAGTTCAGGTTCTACTTGTGTTTGCTCTTCTGATCTTATTTGTCAACTTCTGCCTGAGAGTGAGATCATCCCATATTCATCCTTCTGTTTCTGACTTATTTCACTTAACATAAATTTTTCAAGGTCCATCCGAGAGATCGGCTGAAAATGCTGAAGTCACCTTTTTTTTTTTTTATAGCTGAATAGTATTCCATTGTGTATATATACCACAACTTGCTCAGCCACTCATCTGTTGTTGGACACCTGGCTTGATTCCTGGTTTTGGCTATTACAAATTGTGCTGCTAAGAACATATGTGTACACAGATCTTTTTGGATGGGTGTGTTGGGTTCCTTAGGATATATCCCCAGGAGAGGAATTGCAGGATCAAAGGGTAGATCCATTTCTAGCCTTCTGAGAGTTCTCCAGACTGCTCTCCACAGAGGTTGGACCAAATGACATTCCCAACAGCAGTGCAGGAGGGTTCCTTAGACCCCACAACCTGGAGAGAATAATTTATCGAGGTCTAGGCCCATCATGTCTGCTTGGGAATCTCAGGACTCCCCGAATAGGGCCCCAGCTGATGGGGTGGCCTGATAGTGACTAAAGAGTCATTGTTAAAGTATGCCAGTCTTTTGTCCTTATTCAACTTTTGCAGTCCTTGCTTTGATAAGGTTAGCTTTGGAGTGAGTGAGAGAACTGTAATAGGAAGTAGGTGAGGAGGGTATCTAAGTCTAAGTAGACACTATTTCATTAGGAACTTGATAGTTACTCTCTACAGACTATTATATATTTTTGCTTTCAGGTATATATTTTGCCCTAGTTTATGGATACATGTGAACATATGCTCTATTTCACGTGACCTGGTCTATATCTAGGTTTTGGGACTTTGTTAGGAAATGAACCGCCTGGAATGGAATTAGAGAATACTATGAAAGAAAGGTCTCACCCGAGTAATGAGGCTGAAGGGTTGACATTCCATGCCTGATGTCTCTGGACACAGTCTGAAGTGAAGCATACTGAGGTGGCACTCACTGTGTTGATTAGGTTGGAATTGGTGGCTGCAATATCATTTGGTATGAACTGAGAGAAGCATGCAGGAAAGTGAGCCCCACCCTAGAGGTTCCAGGACTGGGGGAAATATAGTCTCTATAGAGGAAGTGGGAGATTCCTGCTGTCTTAGGGTTTAAGAAGACAATAGATAGTCATTGCTATAATCACATTATTTGGCAATTGGGTTAACTTTGAAATATCCCTTTTTTAGGATTTGCTGTATCATACACAACATCACCATAATTTATGTCCTTTGACATTATTTGTACATAGCTGTGCCACCTGTTGCTTCTGTTCTCCCTGGTCTAAGCTTTTAAGAGTCAACATATCATAGACTCAGCCTATGTATTAACAAGACTCGCTCTGTGCTTTAAAAAGTTTGAGACATTCTATCAATTTTCCCCTCTCATATTAATTAAATAGTGATTTATATGGCTACACATTACTAGGAGTGTACATAAACACCATTCCCACCACCAAAAGACTGTGTCCCATCCCCTCCCCCCTCCCCCTGTGAAGCCGAACATCCACCCTACTCCACATAATTTTTTTTCAATTGCAGTGTAGTACTTCATTGAATCTGTGTCCCATAACTTCATCCAGTTACTTGTTGATGGGCATCTAAATTGTTTCTACTCCTTGGCTATTGTGAATAATGCAGCTTCTTTGTGGGAACTGAATTTATAGAGGTGACTGAGGGGTGACATGGATGGTCTGTGAAGTGAGAGAAGAATTTGCTACTTACATTTTCCAAGAGAAAGTGAGGAAGCACCAGAGTTTGGTCAGGAGACTGAAACAATTCTAAGAGGGAAATCAAGGTCAGACATTCGACTGGGGTTTTCATGAGAAAGGCTGGGCAGGACAACATGCACAGTTTAGCACTGACTAGTCTGAAGGAGTCTAGTGAGTTCTAGGTTGTTGGCCTTGGATGAGTTAAGGCAAGGAATTGTTGGCTTAGCATGTGTGTATTGGAGAAGGAGGTGGTTTGGGGTACAGATACAGATGAGTTGGGTTGGGTTGTTGGTTCAGTTTCTTTTTAGACAACAAGCTCTTTAGGATCGCCCTCATGATTCATTTTTTCTTATTTATTTATTTACCTATTTATTTCCATATTATTTATTTACCAGAGCAATACTCAGCTCTGGCTTGTGGTGGTGACAGGGATTAAACCTGGGAGTTTAGAGCCTTAGGCACAAAAGTTGTTTGCATAACCATTATGCCATCTGCCCTGATTGAATTTTTTGTTTTTAAGATTTATTCTTTCATTGGAGAGGGAAGGGAGGGGTAAAGGAGAGAGGGGAGAGGGAATACGGGGAGAGAGTAGAAGGGAAAGAGGAGAGGGGAGAGGGAGAAACTACTGCAGCACTGCCCCTGCCACCCTTCTTGGTGCTCCCATGTGGTGACCTGGGACTTGAACCTAGGTCCTTGTATGTGGCAGCCTGTGCACTCTATTTTGTGAGTTACCTGGTAGCCCCCAAAACTTTCTTTCTAACAATAAAAAATATTATATTGGGAGTCGGGCGGTAGCGCAGTGGGTTAAGCGCAGGTGGCGCAAAGCGCAAGGACTGGCCTGAGGATCCTGGTTCAAGCCCCCGGCTCCCCACCTGCAGGGGAGTTGCTTCACAGGCGGTGAAGCAGGTCTGCAGGTGTCTGTCTTTCTCTCCCCTTCTCTGTCTTCCCCTTCTCTCTCCATTTCTCTTTGTCCTATCCAACAACAACATCAATAATGACTACAACAATAAAACAACAAGGGCAACAAAAGGGAATAAATAAATAAATATTTAAAAATATTATATTAAAAATATTTATGTCAAAAAATTAAGGAAAGTATTAGCAGGGTTCAGTTTTTTTTTTTTTTGCTTGGTTAGCTTATCTTTTATTTGCTTGGTTAAAAATTAAAAATTAAAATTTTTTAAATTTTAAATCTTTAAAAATTAATCTTTAAAAATTTTACCTGGGTATAAATGTGAGTTTCTAAGTAAAAAAAAAAAAAGTTTAGTCAATGGCTTCATGGTAATAATACTTCAAATAATTTGTGTATTTGGAAAAAAAAGAAAAAGACACCACTCCTCATTCTAATTAAAAAGTAACAAAATTGAAAACTTAGATTTATATTTGGTAGGGATTGCTGAGAGCATGTCACAGAAGAGTTGACTCAGAGAGTGAAGGAGGAGCACTTCAGGGAGGCTGAGGGTCTGTGGTGGAGCAGGGGGCTGAGATGTACTGACACCTGCCCTGGGGAAATGTGATAAGAATCCTGTAAAGCGGCCCGAGCGGTTGGCCGCTCCCCGTGCCGGCCGCTTGGCAGAGGTCGAGGCGCAGGGAGGCGCGCTGGCGGAGGGCTGCGGCCCGGGTTCTGCAGGCAGAATAGAGGCGGACCGGATGGAAGGCGCCGGGGACGGCGGGTGGCCAGGCTGGCGGACTCTGCCTGCGCTCCGGGTCCCGGGTTCGGGCCCCGCACCGCCGGAAGCCCGAGCTGGCCAGGGCTCTGGTGAAAACGATAAAAAGGGGCCGGGCGGGGGCGCACCTGCTAAGCGCTCGCATCACAGGGCACGAGGACCCGGGTTCGAGCCCCCGGTCCCCGCCTGCAGGGGGAAGCTTCACGAGTGCTGGAGCGGGGCTGCAGGGGTCTGGCTGTGTCCCTCTCTGCCTCCCCTGCCCGCTCGATTTCTGTCTCTAACAAATAAAGATGGTTTGAAAAAAGTAAAAAAAAAAAAAAAAGAATCCTGTAAAGCAGCGTTCCTTTGACACAGTGCTGTGTAACTGAAAAAGACATCCAGACATGTTTTTCTGATGCTTCAGAATTTACAAACCTATCAATACCTGCTGCCTTCTGTTAACACCGTGAACTGTGAGGCTTATGACAACAAGCCTGTAGTCACTGCCTGCACTAAGACTGAGCGGGTCTTTCACATAGCCTGTCTCCTGTTAGTTTTCACCAGAATCCATTCACACCATGCATCTCAGATTCTCTGAGACTTTGAATAAAGGATTTTGCAAGGTCAGAGAGGGGTCACATCAACTTGATCTCTGAACAGCTGTGTTATGACTGCAGTGTGATACCCGACCCAGGTGCTGATGGGTCAGGTGGTGGCTGGATGGGGTCATCTGCACCACAGTTACTGAGCATGTGGGAAGGAGTGAATGGTTGGCCACTGATAGTAACCCCTCTTTTAAAAGCAGTTTCTAAGTTTAGTTCACTTTACGTGACATAACCTTGAATTTTGGTGTTTTGTATTTCATTCTGTCCTTTTTTTTTTTTTTTTTTTTAATTCTAGTGGTAAAGACATTTCTGGCTTTAGTGTTAACTTGCCTCTATGACTGAATTTACAGTAAGTCTTAGTGTTAAATGTTAAAAGGTGATCACTATTATTATTTCATCTCCATCGTGCTTTTCGCTGTATCTATGATTTTTGAATGACACTGTTACAGATGACACTGAAAAACTTATATGAATTGAGAGACTGCAACCTAAAAGTTAGATATTTGGTGGCAAATTTATGAATTAAGCAACCTCTTTGCTACCTTTTTTTTTTTTTTAAAGTTTTTGTCTGGGAGTTGGGCGGTAGCACAGCGGGCTAAGTTCAATTGGCACAAAGCACAAGGATCCCGGTTTGAGCCCCCAGCTCCCCACCTGCAGGGGAGTTGCTTCACAGGCGGTGAAGCAGGTCTGCAGGTGTCTATCTTTTTCTCCCCTCCTCTGTCTTCCCCTCCTCTCTCCATTTCTCTCTGTCCTAGCTAACAACAATGACATCAGTAACAACAATAACTACAACAAGAAAACAAGGGCAACAGAAGGGAATAAATAAATAAATAAAATATAAAAAAAAAGAAAAATACTAAAAAAAAGTTTTTATTTATAAAATGGGAGCAGTGATAAGACCACAGGATAAGAGGGGTACAATTTCCACCACTGGAGCTTCATGTCCCATTCCCTCTCTTGATGGCTTTCCTATTCTTTATCCGTCTGGGAGTATGGACCCAGGGTCTGGCTTCTGTAATTGCTTCCCCACTGAACATGGGCATTGACAGGTCAATCCATACTCCCAGCCTGCTTCTCTCTTTCCCTAGTGGGTAGGGATTTGGGGAGGTGGAGCTTCAGGACACATAGTGGGGTTGCTTGTCCTGGGAAGTCCAGTTGGCATCCTGGTAGCATCTGAAACCTGTTGGTTAAAAAAGAGTTAAGATGGAAAGCATAGCAAATTATTGACTAATCATGAACCTAAAGGCTGTAATATTGTGGATGAAGATTTGGGGTCTCCATTTTGGAAATAGCTGGTAGGTCTATTTTAGGTATATAGAAACAGAAATGGAGAAGAAGGAATGGAAGGAGGGAGGGGAAGAGGGAGAGGGAGGGAGGGAGGGAGAGAGAGAGAGAGGTACAGAAACATATTTTAATGCAGTGGGGGTTGGGCATGAACCTGATCACACACATAGCAAAGCACCATACTAAGTGAGCTATTTCACTAGTCTACTGTCTGATTTCATTTTTTCTACATTTTTATTAGTGATTTAATAATGGTTTACATATTAAACATAAAAATTGTGAGTATATGGTTCCAAGAAAGACACCTGTAACACTGCTTCACCACTTGTGATGTTTTCTCCCTGCAAGTGGGGACTGAGGGCTCAAATATGCGTCCTTGTGTGTTGTAAAGCATCCTCAACCAGATGTGCCACCTCCCAGACCCATGGACTTGTTTCTTTTCTTTTTCTTTAAACATATAAGTATTTTTATTTTATTTTATTAGGGATTCAATAATGATCAACAATATTGTGAAATAAGAGAGGTACAGTTTCACAGAATTCCCATCAGAGTTCCATATCCCCATTGGAAGGGCCCCCATTTTTTAAAAATATTTATTTATTTATTCATTTTTGTTGCCCTTGTTTTATTATTGTAGTTATTATTATTAATGTCATCATTGTTGGATAGGACAGAGAGAAATGGAGGAGGGGAAGACAGAGAGGAGGAGAGAAAGATAGACAGCTATGGACCTGCTTCACCACCTATGAAGCGACTCCCCTGCAGGTGGGGAGCCGGGGGCTCAAACCGGGATCCTTACGCTGGTCTTTGAACTTTGCGCCACCTGCGTTTAACCCACTGTGCTACCGCCTGACTCCCTGAAGGGCCCCTATTCTTTATCCCTCTGGGAGTTTAGACCAAAGATCTTCATGGGGTGCAGAAGATGAAAGGTCTGGCTTCTGTAATTGCTTCTCCACTGGACATGGTCATTGACAGGTCCAACTATACCCCCTGTGTATTTCTATCTTTCCCTAGTGGGCTAAGTCTCTGGAAAGGTGGGGTTCCAGGACACATTGGTATGGGCATCTGATGAACTTGTTTCTTAATCCATTTTTCCATTATACTAAATCGAGAATTTTGCATGGCTTTAATTTTCTGACAGTGTATTTTCAGATGAGATCAGGCACGTTCAGGGTGCTATGGCCATAGACAACAATGTATTTTCTGGATTTGCATCGTTAAGTTTCTGGCCCTCAGTTTAGTTTTGCAGAACCAGCATCTTCATAGTTTTACTTTATTTTTGGTTTCTGTTGTTGGTCACAGGTGGTGCTGGATTCTGCTTTGTATGTGAGTTGTGGAGGGAGGAAAAGAGCTTTGTATTATGACACCTGATGTCCCTTAAGCAGAGTCCTAGTTAGAGGTGTTGAAGGAGAGATCCCAAACCTACTTCTCTTCCCAGACTACTTTCTGAAAGTAGGAACTCTGTTTTCCTTGCCTTCTGGGTAGTCTGACACCAGTCATCAGGTTTCTTTCCTTTCCTTTCTTTTCTTTTCTTTTCTTTTCTTTTCTTTTCTTTTCTTTTCTTTCTTTCTTTATTTAAGAAAGGAGACATTAACAAAATTGTAGGATAAGAAGGGTACAACTCCACACAATTCCCGCCACCCAATCTCCATATCCCATCCCCTCCCCAATAGCTTTCCCGTTCTCTAGCCCTCTGGGAGCATGGACCCAGGGTCGTTGTGGGTTGCAGAAGGTGGAAGGTCTGGCTTCTGTAATTGCTTCCCTGCTGAACATGGACGTTGACTGGTCAGTCCATAATCCCAGTCTGCCTCTCTCTTTCCATAGTGGGGAAGGGCTCTGGGGAAGCAGAGGGAGCTCCAGGACACATTGGTGGGGTCTTCAGTCCAGGGAAGCCTGACCAGCGTTCTGATGGCATCTGGAACCTGGCAGTCACCAGGTTTCTTTCATCATCATCATTATTATTATTATTTATTTAAGAAAGGATAAATTAACAAATCCATAGGGTAGGAGGGGTACAACTCCACACAATTCCCACCACCCAATCTCCATATCCCAGCCCCTCCCTTGATAGCTTTCCCATTCTCTATCCCTCTGGGAGCATGGATCCAGGGTCTTTGTGGGTTGCAGAAGGTAGAAGGTCTGGCTTCTGTAATTGCTTCCCCGCTGAACATGGGCGTTGACTGGTCGGTCCATACTCCCAGTCTGCCTCTCTCTTTCCCTATTAGGGTGGGTCTCTGGGGAAGCGGAGCTCCAGGACACATTGGTGGGGTCTTCAGTCCAGGGAAGCCTGGCCGGCGTCCTGATGGCATCTGGAACCTGGCAGTCCCCAGGTTTCTATAGCAGTTGTGACACCTTGGAGTTTGATAGGCTCCTTTGATGTCACAGGAATACAGTGTTCAGTTCCCTGGTTCCTTTGGACTTTTTCTTGCGATTTCCTCAGGAGCCTGTGGATTTTACGACTCAAAACAGCAGTCCCAAAGCTCCTCTTTTTAAGCCACTTAGTGACTGAGTGGTTCTGTCTGGGTCCTTTAAAGCCACCATGTGGATTTGAAGTGATTGAAAATCTGGCTCCTGCTGGCAATGCAGTGCCTCATTCCTGCCTGACTCCTTATCTCTCTATTCTCCTGCTGCTGCTGTCCATGCACAATCACCAACTTTCAGCTAGTGATGCTCTTTTCTTTTCTTTTCTTTCCTTTCCTTTTCTTTTCTTTTCTTTTCTTTTCTTTCTTTCTTTAAAAAAATTTTATTACCTTTATTGGACAGAGACAGCTAGAAATCTATAGGGCAGGGGAGATAGAGAGGGAGAGAGAAAGAGAGACACCTGCAGCACTGCTTCAATACTTGCGAAGCTTCCCCCGTGCAGGTGGGGACCAGGGGCTTGAACCTGGGTCCTTGAGGTGATGTTCTATTCTTTACCAGAAATTCCAGCTATTCTTTGATGAAATTTGTTGTGTTATCTTGTTTTAATGCTTGTTTTCTGGGGGCAAGTCAAAATTTCATGACTGAGTTGTCATAGTTCCACCCTAGAAGTCCTCACTGCCTAACTTTTAAAACTTTGTATTTTTGAAATAACTTTGAAAAGTCACAGAAGTAGTCCAGTTCTCCAGTTGCTGGTAGTTTTAAGTCTCTGCAGACTTGATGCTTTACTGCCCCCCCTTATCAGTGTATTCCCCAAATGCAAGAATACTACTACATGCCCATAGAATAGCCATCAAGAATCATGAAATAAACATTGATTCAGTAATTTTGCTAGTTATCCCAATTGTGTCCTTTATATCTCAGTTGTAGTGTAAGGTCATGCTTTATCTAGTTATGTCTTCTAGTCTCCTTGAATCTTTACCATCCCTTCTTCTGTTTTATGACCTTTATCTTTTTTTTTTTTAAAGTGCAAGCCTATAACTTTATATAGTACTCCCCAACTTAGCTTTGATGATATCACCTCCTGATTTATGAGCTTTTGTATGCCACTGAAGTGATGCTGTGACCCATACATCGCGATAGAATCCATCTAGTGTTTATTTGCTCTGTTAGCAGTTAGATGAATTTTAATCACCTTGGCTATGACTGTATCTACCATATGTTTAAAGTTAATAATACATCAGTGTTGTAAGTCAATAAATAATTTATAAGTACTTTATGAGGAAACACGCTGTACTCTGTAAATAGAGTCAGTTCTCATTATTTGTGCTAGTTGCGTTGAATAAAACCACCATGATCACTGAGTCTTCTAGAGAACACTGAGACATTACTTGGGGTAGGGTGGGGGGAAATGCAGGGTCAGATTTCTGTCCCATCATTCATCCATTAACCTTGTTTTATGTGTGTTTCTATTTAAAGATGCCTTATTTAATTTTTTAACTGGTTTATTAATATTGAGGGCATCTACTGGGGTTAGATAGCATAATGGTTATACAAAGAGACTTTCATGCCTGAGGCTGCAAAATCCCAGGTTCAGTCTCCCACACAACCTTAAGCCAGAGATGAACAGTGCTTTGATAAAACAAAAAAAGAAGCAACAACAACAAAACACCATTGGTGCCATGATCCTCAGTACTATAACTTTTGCTGGAAAGAAGCTTAATGCATATATTTCCCCATATGGAACATAACCTTCTTTGTCCTCAGGGACAATAGATTTGCTTGAGGGACCATTAAAGATCTATCAGTCTCTTTTTTTTTTATTTTAAAATATTTATTTTATTTATTTATTCCCTTTTGTTGCCCTTGTTATTTTATTGTTGTAGTTATTATTGTTGTTGACGTTGTTGGATAGGACAGAGAGAAATGGAGAGAGGAGGGGAAGACAGAGAGGAGGAGAGAAAGATATACGCCTGCAGACCTGCTTAACCGCCTGTGAAGCGACTCCCCTGCAGGTGGGGAGCCGGGGTTCGAACCGGGATCCTTATGCCGGTCCTTGTGCTTTGCGCCACCTGCGCTTAACCCGCTGCGCTACAGCCCGACTCCCCTATCAGTCTCTTTTAATCAACTGTCTAATATCTATCTATCTATTTATCTATCTATCAGCCATCTGTCTATCATCTATAGATATCTTTTATTTATATTTATATTTATAAGATGAGGACTGACTGCACTTTGTTACTGGTAAACATTCATTTATTGCTGTTAGCATTTATTAAGCTCAAAATGTTCCAGATTTGGTCATTGATTTTTAAAAAATATTTATTTATTTATTCCCTTTTGTTGCCCTTGTTTTATTGTTGTAGTTGTGCTGTCTTCTTTTTGAGGTGGAAAATAGCATTTGGGAATTGGAGCACCACTTAAATCTGACTTTTGTGGTTCCAGGGTTGAACCTGGAAACTTATGAATGCAAGCCCTGTGCGCTATTGTTGAGATATCTCTGTTTCTAAAAGATATATTTATTCATATGAGAGAGAGAGACAGAGAGAGAGAGAGAGAGAGAACTAGGATATCATTCTGACACATGCAATGGTAGGCGTTGAAGTCAGGACCTCCTGCTTGAGAGTTCAATGCTCTCTCTACTATGCTGCCTCTTGAACTGCTGAGTTATCTTTTTCAGACAGTTTTAAACAATGATGTACTTAAAGACACATAAAATGCAAAACATATGACAACTTATTATGAAAAAGATATCAGTTCACTGTATGAAAGCTGAATCAAGAAGGCAGAGTGAGCAACCACATTTCTGGCTACTTTGCATGTGTCCTCAAATGGCCATATACTGCTAGTATTGACCTTGAGCTTACAAATAAATGCTGGGGAGTTGCGAATTTGCAAATACCAAATCTGTGAAAGATGAGGACTGACTGCACTTTGTTACTGGTAAACATTCATTTATTGCTGTTAGCATTTATTGAGCTCAGAATGTTCCAGATTTGGTCATTGATTTTTTTAAAAAATATTTATTTATTTATTTATTCCCTTTTGTCCTTGTTTTATTGTTGTAGTTGTGCTGTCTTCTTTTTGAGGTGGAAAATAGCATTTGGGAAACAAGAACTGAGTACTGTGTGGACTCATTGCTATTTAGGGTGTCATAACTTCAAGTTCTCCTACAAAGAGATAGGAAATGTGTGTATTACATATGCATACAAATTGGTTATCTGTCATCTTACCTGTTTGCCAGTGATACTGTATCCTTCCTTCCTACCTATCTACCTATCTATTTAAATTATGAATTCACACCTTCAATTCCCATTTATATCCAGTTATCCTTTTCATATCCCTTCTCTGTCAGCTGGAAATTATACAACCGTTATTCTCAATGGATTGATTTACTACTTACTCATTCCTAGCCTCACCAACTTAAGAAACAACCTAGATACCACACCCTACTCTTGCAAGGTACATAGACTGAAAATTTAGTGGCAACAAAGAGGAAGAAGGATGGAAGAATGAGGAATGTTAAAGTTGTTAAAAGTCTAAAGTTTTGTTAAATTTTTCTTAAAGAACAGCAGGCAGGGATTTTTTTTCCTGTAAAAAAATAAAGAAATATTTTTAGTTATTTTTGAAATTAGAAGGCAATTTTACCATATCAAGTGGATATAAAAGAAAAATCATTTTATAACTATAACTTTCATTTAACTAGTGTTTATACAGTACATGTTATTTCCTTGGATTTTTTTTACACTTTCCCATATGTTTTAGATTCAACACATTAACTTTTAATATAATAACTAAACTTAATTTGAGATTTTAAATGCTGACAGGAAATCTTAAAATTAAAAAAATTAAATTTGAGTATTATATATTGATAAGCAATGTTTACAAGACAATCTTGAGTTTTTTTGTTATTTGATTTTTTTGGGTGTGTTTATGTAAAAGTTAAGATATGCATTGTAACTTATTTTTAAATGTTTATTTGAACTCTAGATGAATAATGAAGATAAAGAACACTAAAGTTAATTTATATTTTAATTTTTCTTCTTTTATTAGTGATTTAATGGTGATTGAGAAGATTATGGGATAAGAGGGGTACAATTCCATACAATTCCCACCATCAGAGTTCCATATTTCATCCCTTCTGTTGGAAGTTTCCCAATTTTTTTATCCCTCTGGGAGTATGGACCAAAATTCTTTATGGGGTACAGAAGGTAGAATGTCTGGCTTCTGTAACTGCTTCTCAGCTGGGCATGGGCGTTGACAGGGTGACCCATACCCCCAACCTGTTTCTGTCTTTCCCTAGTGGGGGCAGGGCTCTGGGGAGGGGAGGTTCTGGGACACATTGGTGTTAGTCGTCTGCCCAGGGAAGTCAGGTTAGCATCATGGTAGCATCTGCAACTTGGTGGCTGAAAAGCATCAAGATATAAAGCAGAACATATGAATTAGGAACCTAGAGATAAGAATATAGCAGATGAGATATGGAGTCTTCATATCTTGGAAGAAGCTAGGAAGTCTATTTTAGACATATTCCAGGGGCCCATGACTTTACTAATTTTTGCCTGATCCCAACAGCTAACATGCAGGTGGGCTAACAGTATTGTCTGTAAAGATGGTGTCAGAGTTGAGACTAGAACTAAAAAATTGGATCAAGGCAGAAGGTAGGTCCGAAATATGGGAAAAGTAAACCCCATCTGTAACTGTAAACCCCATCTATCAGACCTAGGGCTCATGTCTATTCATATTGAAAGCTCATTTATATTTTAAAACAATAATACATATTATCTTAACCTAAATTTTAAATTCTGGTGAATTGGTTATGGATTATAGCTTAAAAGTAAGTGTTGCTGAATTTTTATGAAGTGATTTTATTATTCTACAACACACAAGATAACTTAGGGTAATTGAGGGGATTGTACATAGCAAAATAATGTGGCTTATCTTCATGAAGATTTATAAATATTACATGAATGTGAGTTAATTCCTGTTGTAGATACGCAAAATACAAAATAATATACACAAGAATCTTATTATTTTCTTTTACCAATCTTATTCCTGTTATATTCACACAATTTCTTACTGCTTTATGTGTGTATATGTGTGTGTGTGTGTGTGTGTATGTATGTATGTGTACAGAGGGAGGGAGAAGAGTATATTAAACAGCATATGAAAACATTGTCTTGCAATTTAAAATGATGACATTGTGTCCTTTGGGACAAAATGGATGGAATTGGAGCTGATTATGCTGAGTGAAATAAGTAAGGAAGTGAAAGACAAATACTGGAGGGCTTCACTCATATGTGGAATATACAGAATTGAAACACATAAACTTGCAAAAAAAAAAAAAACCCAAACAAAACAAACAAAAACAAAAAACCCACCCATTTCCAAGATCATGGGAGAACTATGGTGGTTATCCTTGGGGATATGGGGACATAGAACTTTGGTGATAGAAGTGGTGTGAAACTGGGACCTTATTATCTTATAAAGTTGTGCATCACTAATTTAAAAAAAAAAAGAAAGCAAGATAAATAAGTACATTACCATAGTTCATTTTATTTGTATCAAATATTTCATCTAACACTTAAATATGCATTTATACACACAGATGGATAGTTCTACAATTTATACTATACATTAATAAAATTAAATAAAATAAAATTTTCTTGCCTTTAGCTCACTAACATAGAACTCTTTCACTTTTAACTACTGCATAGTATTTAATATGGCTTAGCTGTGATTTATTTAAACATTTCTCATTGCTGGACTTTTAAGATTTCTCCCAAGTTTTGAATATGAGCAGTGCTGTTGGGAATATATTTGCACACATTTCTGGAAGCATGATATGAAAAATGCTGTAAGATGAATGCTTAGAATTCAAGGCAAGCTATCGCTTCCTGAAGAGGTAGCCAAGCAGGGGTTGAGCCCTCACCTCTCACTTTTCTTCTCTTTTGAAGACCATTTCTCTTTTTCCCCTAACACAAAATGCATGAAACTACCTGACATGGTGATCTCATCCCTTATGTCCTTGTAACTCAAAACGATTTCCTATTTTTTAATGAGGCTAGAAGATCGGTGTTCTGATATCATGCACCAGTTTTGCTGTGGACATCTACAAAGCCAGAACAGTGAGATAACTGATCAGAAATGCATTTTCTTAGGGCTGTTAGGTAGGTAAAGTTGAAACTTTAATTGAGACTCATCATTGCAGGTATGTTACACATTTAGAAGACTTTCAGGAACTGACAAAAACAAAAACAAAAACAAAAACACAACAGTATCAATCTAATCAACTAAAATGCAAAAGAATTTTATTTGAAACCATTGATTCAGTAATCATAGCTTGGATACTTCTTGTAAAGATGTTTGTGTCTTGGCATGTTCTTAGAAACTTGATTTAATAATTTCCTAGTTGAAAATTTTTCTAGTTGAACATTTGAAACTATCTTGACTCTTAATGGGAGGGTGATTTCTGACCAGTTCTTAGGCTTTTCTACTTTTGTTCCTTATTCAGTAGTCTCAAATAATTGCTGAATGGCTATTTCCAGTTCATTTCAAAAACAATTTTATTTTATTTTCCATCCCTTGTTTATAACATTCATTTGTCATTTTTGTCATTTTGTAGACCTACCAAGAGCAGCTGTCAGGATCTTAAGCAACATGACATTCCTTTTTGTGAGTTTGTCATACACAGCTGAGAGTGCCATTGTAACTGCTTTCATTACCTTCATTCCCAAGTTCATCGAGTCACAGTTTGGTATTCCAGCTTCCAATGCCAGCATCTACACTGGTAAGGCACTGACATTAGAGCTCCTTGAAAACATGGTCATTTTTGATCACTGAATTAAGATGCAATGAGTGAAGAGAACGTTCATACTAACATCTAAGTGTTAAATCCATTAACACTTACCCCTGTCTCCAGGCATTAGGAGGGAGGAAGTCTTTGAAAATTTTCTCCATGAAGCCTATTGTATTACTGTCTGACTTTTTTTTTTTTTTTTTTATGAACTGTGCTCTGGAAAAAGAGAATTTTGCATTTTTATGTTCTCAGTTAAAAAGAATGAAATAGGTAATATCATTCAAATCATACTAGAGTGAGTCTTTCATGGGTTGACATGAATCTTGAAGTGTTAAATGTACAGTAATTGATAATCTCAAATGTTAGATCAGTTTGAAGGTGTCAGGACTTTAGCCTTCACAAATGTGAATAGATTCCAACCAGATGGAGATGTTGTAATTAGACTGGAACTTTATGAAATTTGTTCAGAAATATTTTAGATCTGGGCAAACAACTTTTTGCAGAGCTCAACACATATGCCCATAAGATTTAGTGTACAATTTGTTTCCCCTATGGAAATTTGAGGTATCAGAAATGTGGAAATATAAATTGGAAAGATTTTTCAATGTACTGTATTATGTAATATTTTGAATATTTCATTAGTGGTTTCAAAGATGGTCAAATGACTGTGTCTACCTGAGGCCAACTTATTAATAGAATATATTTAGACAGTCAAGGGAGGAATATAATAATATGTCTGATGTCTTTGGTTACTCTTTTCTCTTTCAAGTTCACATTCAAGTCCAGCAAACTTGAATTACCTAAAAAAGTAATAGGCAAAATTGTATTGTTATGGGAAGAGGAGGTGACTTAAACTGTTTAGGTAATCACTTTGTTCTCTGTTTCATGATCACATAAAGACAGATATAATTAGGTTGTGGGACCATCATAGGAAATATTTTTATAAAAGAAGAGTATACTGCTTGGACCAATATAGTTTTGACCTCAATTATATTGTTTTCTTTACTTGATTTTAAAACATGTTTGCTTTCCTTATGTTGAAATAAAATTTGCAGATTAACTTACAGTTTGGTTGTCAGAAAATCTGAATGCTATAGTTATATTTTAATTTCATATTAATTCTTTATTGGACAGTTCTTGAACAGGGAAACCAAGATTTACCTTGTATTTAGGTCTGAACACACACAAATATTGGTAGTTAGATATGAACCTACACAAATGTTAAATGAAGTTACACAATGCTTCCTTAGTTTCAATTTTTAAAGGTGTTACTAGAAAGAAGATGGATAAAATTTTGGACTTTTTGAGTTTAAGTATCTTAGAATTCTTTGTTGCAGGACTTTTTTGTGATCTCCAAATGTCAATGTGCATTGTGAAATTCTAAGGAGGCTTGGACTACAGTATTCCTCAAATTCATTTAACCATGAGGTATGACAGTTTTAGAGGCCTCTTTCTCCTGAATAGAATCCTCAGGATACACACGGGGAAACACTGTGGTCCCTCCTCTGTGCTCCTGGGACTAAAGTTGTCAGGGTGCCTTTTCCTTACAGATGCCATTCTGGCTCCTACGGTTACTAAGGCAGTGGCATAGTGCTAAGCTAGGTGGTAACTGATACACAATAAAAGCATATTGATCAAGGTTATTTCTAAATTATTTATGAAGGCAGGGGCTGGATGAACAACTTCTTAGGGGAAAATAAAGGATTTTATTTGAACCTGGAGAATTTGACTGCAGAGTTTCACAGTGGTACATTCAAGGTAAAGGTCATGGTATATGACTCCTTTGGTAAGGAGGGTACAGGGCTGGATAAAGTTAACTCGAGGACCTCTTCCACTCCATGCTGCAACATGAGAAGCAAAGTTACAGGGCACTGGGGAGATAGTATAGTGCTGATGGGGTTCAGTCTTCATCACTGTCACAAGCCAGGGCTAAACAGTGCTCTGCTATAAATAAATAAAATAAATAAATAAATAAATAAGCAACACCACCAATTCTATTCCTTTTTTTTCTGTCATTAGTAGTTTTTCTTTTAAACCAAAGCACTTTTCAGTGTTGGCTTATTGTGGTGCAGGAGATTAAACGTGAGATATTGGAGCCTTAGGCATGAGAGTCTCTTTGCATAACTATTATGCTATCTACCCTCACCCAGTAGTTTTATTTTATGCAGTTTATAAAAACTGTGTCAGTCTGTTGTGTTCTGATAAAACACATGATATTGGGGCTGGTAAAATAGCTCACTTTGATAGTGTGTTGCTTTGCGATGTGCATGACCCACGTTTCAGCCCAGATCTCACTGCACTGAAGGAAGTTAACGGTTTTGTGGTCTCTTTCTCTCTTTTGCTCGGTATCCCTGTTTCTGTATATATAAAAATAGACATTATATTCTCAATTCATGTATTTTTCTCCTTTTTTTCAGGTAGATAAGAAATAATAACTAAGATGTTTGGCTTGATTGAGAACAGAGTAACATGTCATATCATAAGAACGAACAAGGATATTTCTTTTAAAAAGCCACCTTGTTTTTATTTATTTATTTTTTTATCAGTTGAATCTTCTGCTCTCTGAGTAGAGATTAAATTTTTTTACTTGTGATTAATATTAGGTTACAGACTGTCAGAGTACAGTGTACAGCTCCACACCACCCCTACTATCAGAATTGTGTCCCCACCTTCCTGCCTCCCAAAGATAGCCACCATAGTTCTCACAAATTCTAGAAACAGTTTGCTTCTCTTTGTTTTTTTTTATTTGTTTGTTTGTTTCTGCAAGTTCATGTGAATTAGATCTCTAGATTCCACATATAAGTGAAACCATCTGGTCGTTGTCACTTTACTTATTTTGCTAAGCACAATCACCTTTAGTTCTACCCATTTTGTTCCAAAGGACACAGTATCAGCTTTTTTTTATTGTAAGGTAGTATTCCTTAGAATATATATCCTATAACTTCTTTAGCCAGTCATCTGCTGGTGAGCATTTAGGCTGCGTCTACTCTTTGGCTGTTGTGAATAATGCAGCTACGAACAGAGGGGTGCATATATCCCTTCAGATTATTGTTATTTGCACATCACACATCTGGTAAGTAACTGATACCCAACATCTATATAGAATTGGTATAGATCTACCAAAGAAGTACAAATAACCCAATGAAAAAGTGGACCAAAGAACTAAATAGTTTTCGAAAGAAGAGATACACACGGCCCATAGACAGACATGTTCCACTTCACTTATCATTAAAGAAATGCAAATTAAAGCTATATGGATATACCACCTCACACCTGAGACAATGAGTTACTTCCACAAACCAGGAAAGGACAGGTATTAGAGAGTTTGTGGAGAAAAGGGAACTCTGCTACACTCCTGATGGGAATGCAAACTGGTATAATCCCTTTAGGAGACCTGGACAGTCCTTAAACAAATAAAAATGGGATCACTTTATGATGCAGCAATACCACTCAGGTGTTTATCCAAAGGACACTGAAAATGTTAATTCAAAGAGAAATTTTTATTTTTTAAGAATGCATTTAGTTTGAGATCTTCAGTTATGTAAATACCTTTCTATGTAAGTATGGGACATTCAGAAATGTATCTGAATAAGAATTTTAAATGGTTTTAATTTCTTTTTTTTTTTACATATATATATTTTAAATATTTATTTTATTTATTTATTCCCTTTTGTTGCCCTTGTTGTTTTATTGTTGTAGTTATTATTGTTGTTGTCGTTGTTGGTTAGGACAGAGAGAAATGGAGAGAGGAGGGGAAGACAGAGAGGAGGAGAGAAAGATAGACACCTGCAGACCTGTTTCACCGCCTGTGAAGCGACTCCCCTGCAGGTGGGGAGCCGGGGTTCGAACCGGGATCCTTATGCCGGTCCTTGTGCTTTGCGCCCCCTGCTCTTAACCCGCTGAGCTACAGCCCGACTCCCTGGTTTTAATTTCTTATCCAACAAAGTTTTTGAGTAAAAGGGGTTTGGTTTATGTGGTAGAGTTAGAACTCCAGGCATATCAAAATTGGGTCCTTGTTCATAGACTCAACTGATTTGTTGTTGGACAGCAGCTCTGTACAGACCCTCAACTACTTACACATTTATGAAGAGAAAATTTATTAAATAAGTTTAGGCAAAGCTGTTTAAATAAGTTAAAAGAAGATGTGTGTTGCAGAGATTATTTTGGCTGCTACAGTAGTGTGAGCTATAATTCATGGTGGAAATGACTTTTAACTCAGTTTTTTAAAGAAAAGTAGATTTTTGACCATTGGAAGCAAAGATATTTATATTCTGTGAACAGTAGCTAAACTAAAGATAAAGAGCAGGAAAGCATAAGACTTACTCTGGTAAACAAATACACAGATCAATTTAAGAAGCAGTGTTTACCTGGATGGGGAGGACAGCAATAATGGTTGTGCAAGACTTTCATGCCTGAGGCTCTAAAGTTCCAGGGTCAATCCTCAGCTCCACCAGGGCAGGGGTAGGGGTAGGGGCAGGGGCAGGGGCAGGGGCAGGGGCAGGGGCAGGGCAGGGCAGAACTAAGCAGGGTGGTGCGGGGCAGGCTCTCTCTCTCTCTTTCTCTCTCTCTCTCTCTCTCCCTCCCTCCTCTTCTCCTTCTCCCTCTTCCTCTCCCTCTATCCCCCTCTCTCTTCCCCTCTCTCTCCCTCTCTGCCCCTCTCTCTCCCTCTCCCCTTTCCCTCTGTCTCTCCTTCTCTTCCCTTGCTTTTTCCTCTCTCTGTTTCTGAACCTTTCTCTTCGTATGTTTCAGTAAAATAAAAGGAAAGAAGGAGGTCTCTCAAGGTAAGCAGGTATGTGTGTAGGGGAGGTGAGTACTTTCAGTACTGGGGTAAGGAGTCTGCTGGGGGCTATCAGCATTACTGGTTCATATTGTAATCACTCGAGTCATTGCTATTCTGGAGGTAGATTGGAACATCAGTGACTGATGAGACTGTCATTAAAACACCTTACTTGACCCCCTTCATCCTTCTGGTTATATATTTCCACACCACAGTGAATCTGTCTTCACATTACGCACTCTTCTCCTTTATGTTCTTTCTGCTAATCCATTTGGGATTATTGATTGACATTGAATATGATAAAGTTGGCACTTAGAAAAAAAATCTGTTAGCCATCAAAATCTTGAGTTGTCAGAAAAAAAATCATGTTGTGTGTGTGTGTGTTTCTGTGCAAAAGTGCGTCAGGACTTTCCCAATAGCCCACTAGCTCACTTGGATAGTGCATTGCTTTGTCATGTGCATGGCACAGGCTTCAGTCCAGCCCTTACTGCACTGAAGGGAGCCTTGGTGCTGTGGTTTCTTTCCTTCTCCATCTCTAGCTGAAAAAGTTAGCCCATGGCAGTGAAATCCCAGAGATGAGAGAGAAAGAACTTGAAATGATGGGAAAGCCTTGAAAGGAGAGTCAGACTCCCTTTTATCTTAGGTACCACTGATGTATGGCTAGAACACTGAAGGATGAAGCCTTGGTTGGAGCTTGTAATATTTTGAAAATCATCTTGATATGTTAAACTGTGTTTATATTTTATATACTCCCCCCCTCTGGTTATGTAATTCTAGCTCCATACCCACAGCTGTTTAGGGCACTTAATGAGGTCAAGTATAAATCATCACACTCTCTTTCATCAGTAAATAATGCTGACAAACTGGGACTAGCTATCCCCAAGCTCCTCAGATCCGTTATGATGCATGAATATTAATCAACGTGTCTCATACTTGCTCGGGATCAGTGCCCTCCATATACACTGCCTCAATTTAGCAGGACAATTGAGGCCGACTCAACATTACACTAGGGAAACAGTACCATGTAAGGATGACAGCTTTTGTGCCACTAATCCATTGTATGACTGAAGGCTTATCAGTTTTTCCTCTGTTTGAACTAGAATGAACCTTGATTTCTCCCTGTTCTAAAATCTTAAAAAAATAATTTTCCTAAAGCCACTTGTCCCAAATAAACATTCTCCACAGTTATATTATTACCTTACAAGGGTATGAAATACTAATCAGTTCATCGCTGTAGTTTTTTTTTTTTTTTTTTGTAGTGTTTCATCATCATGAACTTTGGCCTTGTTTAACATCAATATTATTTTTCTTTGCCTTGGGCAACCTGCTGTAGTTCTCAGAACTCTGATTGAATCCCAACTCTGTCACTGAATAAATGCATGGTTTTAGCCACAACTTTACCTCTCTCTGTTTCTCATTTGTAAAATAGGATATGTCATTATTTATCTAGGCTGTTGAAAAATTAAGACATATATCTCTGCATCTTTCGCAGTTCTCACAGCAGTATTATCATAGAAGTGCTGCTGTCTTCAGCTGAAGAATATATAGGGCAATTTTTTGCAAGTTGTACACCAAGCAATCCATCATTCAAATTTATTCTGTATAGATTGCCCTGGTTTTCAAAGAACTTGGTTGCATTTTATACCTTTTTACTTTTCTTTGACCAGGATTATTGCTTGAGCTTTGTGTCTCCATGATGACTCCACCACTGTTCACAGTGGCCATTTTTTTCAATGTTTTTGACAGGAGAGAGAGTAGAAGAAGAAGAAGGAGGAGAAGGAGGGACGGAGGGGAGGAAGAGGAGAAGGAGAAGGGAGCGAAGAAGGGGGAGAGAAGATATATATATATATATATATATATATATATATCTGTCGGGAGGTAGCGCAGAGGGTTAAGCTCATGTGGCGCAAACCGCAAGGACTTCAGTAAGGATCCCATTTTGAGCCTCAGGCTCCCCACCTGCAGGGGAGTCTCTTCACAAGCAGTGAAGCAGGTCTGCAGGTTTCTATCTTTCTCTCCTCTGATCTGTCTTCCCCTCCTCTCTCCACCTCTCTCTGTCCTATCTAAAAATGATGACATCAATAACAATAATAACTACAACAACAACAATAAATTAATAAATAAATAAAAGATTTATTTAAAAAGAGAGAGAGACATATATAGCACTGCTCTAACACTTGTGAGATTTCCCCCTGCGGGTGAGGACTGAGGACTTGATTTCTAGTCTTAGAGTTTGGTAATGTGTGCATCATACTGGCATGCCACCACCTGGTTCTCTTCATGTCTTATTTCATTAAATGGGTTTTCTTTTTTTAATACAATGCCAGCTATGAAATTAGGTCCTCCGGCAGGTGTAATACCACTGAACTGCCTCTCTGGTCCAATTTTTATTCTTTATTTAGAAGAGAGACACAGAAGTACTATTCTACTATCCACGGGGCTCATGGAGATCCTTGGGTTTTATTTGTTTGTTTGTTTTGCTGCTTTTATATGGCACCTAGGATCCGATAGAGGACTTCATGCAGAAACACATGAGCTCTACCTGCTAAATTACCTCCCTGGTCTCATTAAAATTTTTATTGTGATATTTCTTTTCCCTTCAACTTATTATGTAGTGGGCAAGAGAAGTTGTGGACTGGTTAAGAGGATTGATTTTGGAGGGATTTGAGTTTTGGTACTTTTTTCCCTTGTTAATCCATCTGTGGAGAAGTGTTTATTTATAAGGTGTCTTCTGTGGGTTTGGCATTCTGACATGTATTGGAAAACCAGTGAGAGTACAGAGGGATCTCATTTTAAGGACATTTTAGACTCAGGACTCTAGGAGATCACCTGTGTCTCTGGACAAATCCATTAATTCTATGGTTAGCCATTGTGAAGATTAAATGGGGAAAGGTGGTGGGCATAGCATAGTGTCTGGAAAGCAACCGTAGTAAATAAATAGTATTCACTTTATGAAATACTCGGGAAAAGGAACCTAAGACAAAAGAGTGAAAGTAGGACTTATGAAATGTGGGAAATGTTTATAGCTTAGCTTGAGGAAATGGATGCTAAGAATAAGAAGAGAGAAAAGGTGTGAGTATGGAGAAATGAAAAGAAATGAAAGAAAAGGCAGAACATTTGCTTCCAATCTGAAGGGCAGAGAGATTATTTCACCTGAACTGAAGTAGTCTCAGAGATGTAATAAAAATGATAGAGATGCTTCAAGAGTACAGCATATTATGTATAAAATTGTCAAATTAGTGCCAAATAGAATTATATCTTTATATCTCTGATTTATTCATTCTTTAACCTCAAATATCTTTGTTTTTCATAGCTTTCAGGAAAGATGTTGTGTTTTATTTTCATTTATTAGAGCATGGTGCCGTGAAATGTTAGTTGACCAAATGACTAACTCTCTTGCATATCAATAGATGGAGTTTTTTTTGGGGGTAGGGGTGAGGGTGAGAGTGGGGTTAGTAGTTATTTGGGAGCTTCACTACTCCAGACTGACATTTTCAGATAGATAGATAGATAGATAGATAGATAGATAGATAGATAGGTAGGAACACCACAGCACTGAATCCCCCTTCAATTTGGTAGAGGAGATGTTGCCTTATTCATCTTTGCTGATTAGTAATAATAGCACTGTCCTGATATCTGTGGTTAGTCTCTCATGCATACACATACACACATTCAGAGAAAAAATGAAGTGAGACATAACTGTAAGGGATTATTTTTGGGGGGCTCAGAGGACACACAGCCCAGTGTTCCCCAGATTTCTATTACATATTCACTTCTTAGTGATGATCAGTGATGTTTAGAATGACCCAGAGGCCTCTTGAGAACCTTAGTCATAAATACTGTATTGTGTATACAGAGCAGGATTCACTTGTGTATAAAAATCAAATTGAGAAAGTCTGGGGAGCTTTATGAAAGGGCTGTAAACCCAGGGGGAAATAATGAAGTATCAAAGCAGACAGAAGGGCATTCTGCTACTGAGTGCACCCTGTCTTTGTTTTAAACAGTTTATAAAATATTCCCAGAAGATTTGATGAATGAACAAAAAAAATTAAATGAAAATATTGACCGCCCTGACTCTCAGTCATGTCTCTAGAATGAATGGTTGAATTAGATGAAAATTCACCAAAAACTTACTAACAAACTTACAAAATCTTGATTTTTGTAAACAGCTCATTTACAGACACTCAAATTGACCAATATTTTGCCATTTTACTTCAGAGAGGACTTCCCTAAGAATCACCAAATGCAACTATGAGTCTCCATTGCTACTGCCCTCAGAATCTGGAACAGTGAGGGGAAGGCCCTTGCTGAGACCAGGAAACAGAGAACTAATGAGGAAACACAGGAGAAAATCTAAACCTCAGTGGCCTAGCAGTGGGGCTGTGACTCTTTGAATAACCGCTGGATTATCTCTGATTCATCCTGCTTTAGCTCTTGCTCAGGAGTCAGTGATTAAGATAAGAAGCCTACTTATAGTGTAAAAGCCCTCAGGCTCCCATAGCCTACAGGGGGAAAAAAAAAGAACAAAAGAGGCTTCTAAGCCACTGTGCTCCAACTCAGGGGTTAAAATAATATTGAAACAACTGTCAATTTCTACAACTGTGAACCCTTTAATTACCTAATTTAGACACAAGTCAATCCAGGCAAGAGTGATCAGTAATTTGAAAAATACTGGCAGAGGGGCCTCATAACATACTATATAAAATGGTTAAACCAACAAGAAGAAATATTGGAGAGATGAACCAGGACAAGAGTCCAGCTAAAAGCCCCCCAAAGGTTGAAGCACAAAATAATGAGGTCAACATCCAAACACTAGTTAAGGAAATAATCACAGGAGTGAGTAAAGAGTTTGAAAGAATTGTCATCAGAAATGCAGACACATCAGATGAGACTCTGGAAGAAAACACTGATTATCTCAAGGTTATTAGAGAGCTGAAAGCTGAAATAGCTACACTACATAAAATGGGAATAGATGGAAAATTCCTAAAGATAGTGGAGTCTCTATGTAGCAAAACTACAGCCAACATCATACTCAATGGTGAAAAACTAGAAGCATTTCCCCTCAGATCATTAGACAGGGTTGCCCACTATCACCATTATTATTCAACATAGTGTTGGAAGTTCTTGCCATAGCAATCAGGCAGGAGCAAGGAATTAAAGGGATACAGATTGGAAGATAAGAAGTCAAACTCTATATGCAGATGACATGATAGTATACATAGAAAAACCTAAGGAATCCAGCAAGAAGCTTTTGGAAATCATCAGGCAATACAGTAAGGTGTCAGGCTACAAAATTCACATTCAAAAGTCAGTGGCATTCCTCTATGCCAACACTAAGTTAGAAGAAGATGAAATCCAGAAATCAATTCCTTTTACTATAAAAGCAAAAACAATACAATATCTAGAAATAAACCTAACCAAAGAAGTGAAAGACTTGTATACTGAAAATTATAAGTCACTACTCAAGGAAATTGAAAAAGACATAAAGAAGTGGAAAGATATTCCATATTCACAGGTTGGAAGAATTAACATTATCAAAATGAACATACTATCCAGAGCCATCTACAAATTTAATGCTATCCCCATCAAGATCTCTGCAAATGAATCATGGTTGTTATTTTGTCATTTCATTCTCTAAAAATGTGTTTTCTTATCTGTATAAACAAGTAATCCTTGTTTAAAGAGCTGTTGTTGTGTGCCTGAGTGTTAAGGTGACCATTGAAACCACTTGTTTCTCTTCTGGTAATGGATTTCAGCTTTTTTCTAAAAGTGAAAGGAAAGATGTATGTGTTTACAGAAACCTGCTTTCTGTTGAATTTTTCCATATTCTCTTCATTTCAGAAAGGGAACTACTTGAACTTCCTTTTAATGAATATCATACATTATTATCTTAAATAATCAAATATTTGTAACTTATACATGTTTATGGGAGTGTTAACCTAGATACGTTGGAAAATGTATTGAATTTAGAATCAGCATATTTAACAAACCATTGATCTAAGTTAAGATATTGATCTTCTGAGGGTGGGGAGAATACAGGTCCAAGAAGGATGACAGAGGACCTAGTGGGGGTTGTATTGTTATATGGGAAACTAGGGAATGTTATGCATGTACAAACTATTGTATTTACTGTTGAATGTAAAACATTAATTCCCCAATAAAGAAATAAAAAAAAGATATTGAGCTTCTCAGGACTTAATTATTAAATAGAGAGCTGACAGTGTGACCAGTGGGTTAATCTAGGACTACATTTTTCTCAGAATATAAGAGACTCCCCCCCAAAAAAAACAAAACAAAGAATTAAGCAAAAATTGATGTCTGGTACACACACACACACACACACACACACACACACACACACACGCATAGGCATCTCTGTGCTAGAGTAGAGATGCAGTCAGCTAGACAGCTTTCAATTTATGTTCTATCATGGACTTTTATTCTCATTGCCCAAAAGAGAGTGCCAGCTATTATCTCTGTATTCCAAGCAGAAAGATGGTAGGGCATGGGAAGGTTTGGATGCAATTGCTACTTTAAAAAAAATAATGGTACTTGGGGGTGCTTAATGATTTATACTACCATTGTCGACAGACATACACAATTTCTCATCTCCCTATGATAGGTATCTGCAAAACACTCTTACCCATAACTTAGGTCCTCTGTCACCATTATGCATCAGGACCCAAACACTCTATTCACCCTCTCCCATTGAACTGCTACTTTTGTTTGCATTTCATTGACTAGAATTTATCACAAATCCACATTTGTTTTTAAGGGAGTCTGGAGTATTCCATGTAGCTAAACTCCAAGTAGTTATTATAGATTAGGACTGTCAGACCGAATTCAGCCTTTTGCTTGATTTAATTTATTTTTTCCTTTTTAAATTATTTTCGAGTAATAATAGGTTACAAGATTGTAAGATTACAGTGTATAGTTCCACACCACACTCACTCCCAAAGTTTTATCCCCTCCCACTTTCTAGTGATAACCACCATAGTTCCCACAAGTTCTAGAAACAGTTTGCTTGCTTCTGTCTTTTTTTTTTTCCCATGTGTATCAGATCTCTAGATTCCACATATGAGTGAAACTATCTGGTAGTTGTCTTTCATATCTTTTATTTATTTTACTAAAGCACAGCCACCTTGGTTCCGTCCATTTTGTCCCAAAGGACACAGTATCAGCTTTTTTTTTTTATTGTAGAGTAGCAGTCCTTGGAATATATATCCTATAGCCTTTCTAGCCAGTTATATGTTGATGAGCATTTAGGCTGCTTCTACTCTTTGGCTATTGTGAATAATGCAGCTATGAGCAGAGAGGTGCATATGTTTCTTCGGATTATTGTTATTTGCACACCACACATCTGGTAAGTGACTGATATCAAACATCTATACAGAATTGGCCAGATGTGCAAAAGAAGCAAAAATACCCCCAATAGAAAAGTGGGCCAAAGAACTAAACAGACATTTAAAATTGTTTTTTTTAAACATCTTTATTTACTTATTGGATAGAGACAGCCAGAAATAGAGAAGGAATGGGGAGATAGAGAGTGGGAGAGACAGAGGGATACTTGCAGACCTACTTCACTACTTGTGCAGCTTTCCTCCTGCAGGTGAACACTGGGGGCTCGAACCTGGGTCTTTGTGCATTATAACATGTACATTCAACCAGGTGGGCCACCACCTGGCCCCAAAAGATGGTTTATTAAAGAAGAGATACATATGGCCCACAGACATATGTGCTCTATTTCACTTATCATTTAGAGAAATTAAAACTACATTGAGATCCCATCTCACACCTAAGAGAATGGCTTACATTAACAGTGACAGGGAATGACAGGTGTTGGAAATGTTGTGGAGAAAAGGGAACTCTGCTTCACTGCTGGTGGGAATGCAAAGTGGGATAGCCTCACTGGAGGAACTGTCTGGAGAGTCCTTACACAAAAATGGAATTATCTTATGATCCAGCAGTTCTATTCTTAGGTGTTTACCCAAAAGACACTCAATTAGAAGGGACATATGCTTGCTTTTGTAGAGAATATTTTATTGGAAAGACATTCATGCCTGCTTGTATACAAAAGTCTACTTTCTGATCTGTATACAAAATAACAGAGGTGAATGGTTGTAGCAGGTGCTGCCTAGTTACAGTGGAAAATATTTATTGATTCTTTATAAGAAAAGACTTTCCAATCCATGCTCTAGAAGATGGAAGGATAGTCATCAGGGGATGACTTTGTCATCTTCTCCTGTCAAATTCTGATTTGATTCTATATAAATTCTATAACAAGTCAGTACGTAAATAGGGCTAACAGTCAATTTATATGATAAGACTGTTGTACTCCCCAAATTGATCTACAGATTCAACAAAATTGCCACTTTGAGTCCAGCTGACTTCCTTTCAAGAAATGGACAAGATTCATTTGAAAATGCAAGGGGCCCAACATAACCAAAAGAGAATCCTGGTAAAGAACAAAGTTGTTTCTAACAAGCAAAATCCCCACCTGGCTTTTATGGGGCAAAAGTATTCTAAAAGGTATAGCTTAGGTGTGTCAAAGCATGTCTCGTAAGTGTTGTCAGATAAACAGGCTTTTAAAAATCTGCTTATTTCTCTAGGGGAAGGATAGCTTTGTCAGGTTTTTGCATTGTGGCTATTAGAGGGAGTAAGGACAACCAATCATTTGGATGGGAAAGCTCCTGGATTTAGACACAATGAAAAGGGGAGAAGTTGAAAACTGCTGACAGAAAATGGGTCTGGCATAAAGGGCTCCAAAGAGGGTTTTATTTGGCACCAGACTACATCGGTGGGCCTTACCTCTATGAAAGGAAACTAAGTAATACCTAGGTTTTTATTTGAGCCTGGTTGTGATAACTGAAAAAGTTGATAAGATCATACTCTTGACTTGTGAAATTTCCTTTTGTAGCCACTAAGGTGACAAACTTTTACAATTGTTACATAGTTCAGTTGGATAGTGTACTGCTTTGCCATGTTCATGATCCTGGCCCCTACCACATTAGTGCTATGGTCTCTCTGTCCCTCTCTCTGTGTGTCTCTTCCTCTCTTTCTGTCTCTCAGCCTCTTTGTCTCTCTCTTTAAAAATTAAATGAGGTGAAATGCTTTTGCTGTTTCACAGTATGTTTCCCGGTGAGGCTGTTGGGAAAAAAAAAAAAAAGGAAGTAAATACTGCTTTTTTGCATCTCAGTATTTCAAGATTTCCCCCCTCTATTTTATTGCCTGGATTCAGAAAACTCAGGTTTCTCAGCCATAAAAGATGAAATATTAATATGATCTGATTTTTTAATCTCTTTATAACACAACTTGGCATTTGCTTTTATGCATTATTTAGCCAGAGCTTTGCAGAAACCTCAAATTAAAAGGATAGTTGTTTTTGTTACTGAATATACTTTTTACTACCTTTCTTTTGGTGCATCCCAAACTTTGAATTCCCAAGACTGAGTCTCTCATATTTCTTTCCTACTGCACATTATTTCTTTGTGTTAACAAAATGGAAGAAAGTGCTAACTTGTGTGAATGAGCCCCATTTGCCCTCCTGAGAATTCAATAGGAACTTTATATTGATAGTTTCATCCTGAAGTCATGAAGGCTACATTTTTTTCCCTTTTTTAAATTTTTATTTATAAAGTGGAAACACTGACAAGACCCTATGATTCCCACCATCAGAACTCCATATCGCATCTTCTCCCCTGATAGCTTTACTATTCTTTAACCCTCTGGGAGTATGGACCCAGCATCATTATGGGATGCAGAAGGTGGAAGGTCTGGCTTCTGTAATTGCTTCCCTACTGAACATGAGTGTTGACAGGTCGATCCATACTCCCAGCCTGGCTCTCTCTTTCCCTAGTGGGGCAGAGCTCTGGGGAAGTGGGGCTCTAGGACACATTGGTGGGGTCATCTGCCCAGGGAAGTCTGGCTGGCATCATGGTAGCATCTGGAACCTGGTGGCTGAAAAAGAGTTAACATATAAAACCGAACAAATTGTTTGCTAATCATGAACCTAAAGGCTGAAATATTGCAGATGAAGATTTGGTGTTTCCATTCTGGAAATAGCTAGTAGGTCTATTTTAGGTATATCTCAAAGGTCCCATGACTTTATTAGTTTTTGCTTGAGCCTGACATCTGATATGCAGGTGGACCCAAGTTATTGTCTGGGAAGATGATGTCATGGCTAGAAAAATGGCTAAAAAGCTGGATCAGGGAAGAGAGTAGCTCTCAAATATGGGAAAAGCGTATAAATATGGTTGACTGTAAGTCCCATCAATTTGATCTGGGGCCTATATTCAGCATAGGAGCCTGTGTGTCCTCTACATCCCTGTAGGTTTGAGCTCACATTCTGTGGTCATGAGTAGGAACATTCTAAGTTGAACCAATTTTAGGACTCATATTCCTCAGGTGGTAGATAGAGTATGTTATCCAACCTCCCTTCAGAGGATGGAACATTCTTTACCATTGTTGATCCACATTGAGGGCAAGGTCCTATGGGGACCCACAAAGGGGCCCATTATGCTGTTCCTGATGGAGATGACCAGTGACAATGGAGAAAGGGATCTATTTGAGGTCTAGGGCCATCATGTCTGTGTGGGAATCCCAGGACTCCCCAACTAGGGCCCCAGTTGATGGGGTAGCCTGATAGTGACTAAGGAGTCATCATTAAAGTATGTCAGTCTATTGCCCTTATTCAGCTTTTGTAGTCCTTACTTTGATAAGGTTAGCTTTGGAGTGACTGAGGGAAGTGTAGTAGGAAGTAGGTGAGGAGGGTATTTAAGTCTATGTAGAAATTATTTCATTAGGTACTTTATGTGTCTTTTTAGGTCTTTCTACTTGCTTGTTTCATTTATTGACTCACTGCAAACTACTGTGCATATTTGCTTTCAGGTATATGCTTTGTTCTAAATTCATCGATACATGCTTATATGCCCTATTTCATGGGACGTGGTCTATATCTAGGTTTTGTGGCTTTGTTAAGAAGTGAACCACCCAAAATGGAATTAAGGAGTCCTATGAGAAAGGAAAAGTCTCACCCAAGTAATGAAGCTGAAGGGTTGACATTTCAGGCCTGATGTCTCTGGACACAGTCCGAAGTGAAGTATGCCAAGGTGTTACTAGTTGCATTGATTGGGTTGGGATCAGCAGGTGCAGTATCAGTTGGTATGAATTGAGAGAAGCATGCAGGAAAATGAGCCTCACCCAAGAGGTTCCAGGACTGGGGGGAATATGGGCTTTGTAGAGGAAGTGGGAGGTTCCTGCTGTCTTAGGGTTTAAGAAGGCAATAGATAGTTATTGCTATAATCAGATTATTTGGCAATTGGGTTAACTTTGAAAATACCATTGTTAGGATTTGCTGTATCATATACAACCTCACCATAATTTATGTCCTTTAATGTTATATATATATATATATATATATATATCTATATATATATATATATCACTTTATCTTATAAAGTAACGTCCCTGGTTGCTTCTGTTTTCCCTGGTCTAAGCTTTTAGGAGAGTCAACATTTCAAAGAAAAATTCATTATTAGAAATGTATTAACAATTTGAGCTCAGGCTCCCATAGCCTACAGGGAAGAAAAAAAAAAGAGGCTTTTAATCCACTGTATTCCAACTCAGGGGTTAAAATAATATTGAAACAATTGTCAATTTCCACAACTGTGAATCCTTTAAGTACCTTACTTAGACACAAGTCAATCCAGGCAAGAGTGATCAGTGATTTGAAAAGTACAGAGAGAGGGTCCTCATCACATAGTATATAAAATGGTTAAACCAACAAGAAGAAATATTGGAGAAATGAATCAAGACAAGAGTCCAGCTAAAAGCCCCCCAAAGGTTGAAACACAAAATAATGAGGTCAACATCCAAACACTAGTTAAGGAAATAATGACAGGAGTAAGTAAATAGTTTGAAAGAATTGTCATCAGAAATGCAGAAACAACCAATGAGACCCTGGAAGAAAACACTAATTATCTCATGGTTATTAGAGAGCTGAGAGCTGAAATAGCTGAGCTAAGAACACAGCTAGTTGAACAAGCTAGAACAGTATCAGAACAGGGTAACAAAATAGATGAACTCCAGAAAACAATAGAGGGGAGAGAGAATTGAATCAATGAGGCTGAATAAAGAATTAGAGGATGAATTAGAAATAACTAAAAAGAGATATCAAAACGAGATTAAGAGATACTGAAAACAACAACAACAGATACCTATGGATGGCTTCAAAAGAAATAATATATGTATTATTGACGTACCAGAGGAAGAAAGAGAGGGAAGGCAAGAAAGCATTCTTCAGGACATAATAGCAAGATCTTCTCTATCTAGACAACATAAAAGACATAAAGGTCCAAGAAGCCAAGAGGGTCCCAAACAGAATTAACCAAGATTGAAAAACACCAAGACACACCATATTTTGAATGGAAAGGAATAAGGATAAAAAAAAGGATACTGAAGGCTGCAAGAGAAAAACAAGAGTCACCTACAAAGGCAAATCCATAAGCTTAGCAGCAGACTTCTCCACACAAACACAACAGGCCAGAAGAGAATGGCAAGATATCTATCAAGTGTTCAATGAGAAAGGCTTTCAACCAAGACTACTATATCTTGCTAGACTGTCATTCAGACTAGATAGAGGCATCAAAACCTTCTCAGACAATCAACAGTTGAAAGAATCAAGTATCACCAAGCCTGCCTTGAAAGAAGTTCTGACAGGTCTTCTATAAATTGTCAGACCACCATAAATAGGCCATGTAACAGAACACTCTAAAACTCAACAAGAATGGCATTAAAATATCTTCAATCTTTGATATCAATAAATGTGGATTGCCTGAATTCACCTATTAAAAGGCACAGAGCAGGAAGATGGATCAGAAAACACAACCCAATAGTATGCTGTCTACAGGAGACTCACATAACTCAACAAGACAAACACAGGCTCAAAGTGAAAGGATGGAAAACTATCATACAAACCAATGGCCCACAAAAAAGGGCAGGAATAGCTATTCTCATATCTGACATGATAGACTTTAAAACAGATAAAATTAAAAAAGATAGGGATGGACACTACTTAATGCTCAGAGGATCAGTCAATCAAGAGGACTTAACAGGGAGTCGGGCTGTAGCGCAGCGGGTTAAGTGCAGGTGGCGCAAAGCACAAGGACCGGCATAAGGATCCCGGTTCGAACCCCGGCTCCCCACCTGCAGGGGAGTCGCTTCACAGGCGGTGAAGCAGGTCTGCAGGTGTCTATCTTTCTCTCCTCTTCTCTGTCTTCCCCTCCTCTCTCCATTTCTCTCTGTCCTATCCAACAACGACAACATCAATAATAACTACAACAATAAAACAACAAGGGCAACAAAAGGGAATAAATAAATAAAATAAATATTAAAAAAAAGAGGACTTAACAAATATTAACATCTATGCACCCAATGAAAAGCCATCTAAATACATCAAACAGCTACTGAAAGCTATAGCAATATATTAACAGCAACACAGTAATAGTAGGGGACTTCAGCATCCCACTCTCTCAACTTGACAGATCATCCAGGCAGAAAATCAATAAAGACATGAGGGAGCTAAATGAGGAGATAGATAAACTAGAACTATTGTACATTTTCAGAGTCATTCACCCCAAGAAACTGGAATACACATTTTACTCAAGTCCACATGGGTCATTCTCAAGGATAGACCATGTATTAGGCCACAAAGACAGCAACAGCAAATTCAAGAGCATTGAAATCATCCCAAACATCTTCTCAGACCACTGTGGAATTAAACTAACACTTAACAGTGTTAAACAGACAAAAGATTTATAATAGTCCCCAAATGTGGAAGCTCAACAGTACACTACTTACCAACTACTAGGTCAAAAGGAAATAAAGGAAGAAATAAAAATATTTTGACAGTTCAATGAAAATGAAGACATAAGCTAAGGCAATACTGAGAGGGAAGTTCATAGCCATACAAGCACACATTAGGAAACAAGAAAAAGCACAACTAAACAGTCTGATTGCACATCTTAAAGACCTTGAAGAAGAAGAACAAAGGAACCCTAAAGCAACTAGAAGGATAGAAATCACTAAAGTTAGGGCAGAAATCAATAACATTGAAAATAAGAAAATCATAAAAAAGATCAACAAAAGTAAATGTTGGTTATTCGAAAGAGTGAAAAAAATCAACAAAACTTTAGCCAGACTCACAAAACAAAAAAGGGAGAAAACACAAAAATTGGATTGTAAGTGAAAGAGGAGAGATCACAAAAAACACTGCAGAAATTCAATATATTATGTGAAGCTTTTATGAACAACTCTATGCCACCAAGCTAGAGAACCTGGAAGAAATGGTTGATTTCCTTGATACCTATGAAATTCCAGAATTAAATAAAGAGGAACTAGATAATATAAACAGGCCCATCACAGCGAATGAAATTGTAACAGTTATCAAAAAACTTCCCAAGAATTAAAGTCCTGGACCAGATGGTTTTACAAATGAATTCTACAAAACCTTCAAAGAACAACTAATGCCTCTCCTTATAAAAGTCTTCCAGAAAATTGAAGACACTGGAATACTCCCTTCCAGCTTCTATGAAGCCAACATCACTTTGATACCAAAAGCAGACAGGGACACAACCAAAAAAGAAAACTACAGACCAATATCTCTGATGAACATAGATGCTCAGATATTGAACAAAATTCTAGCCAACCAATACAGTAGTATATTAAATAAATGTTCATCGTGACCAAGTGGGGATTATCCCAGGGATGCAAAGTTGGTATAATATATATAAATCAATCAACGTGATCCACAACATCAAAAAACAAAACCAAAAACCACATGGTCATGTCAATAGATGCAGAGAAAGCCTTTGACAAAATACAACATCCCTTCATGATCAAAACACTACAGCAAATGGGAATAGATGGAAAATTCCTGAAGATAGTGGAGTCCCTATATAGCAAACCTACAGCCAACATCATACTCAATGGTGAAAAACTGGAAGCACTTCCCCTCAGATCAGGTACTAGACAGGAATGCCCACTATCACCATTACTATTCAACACGGTGTTGGAAGTTCTTGCCATAGCAATCAGGCAGGAGCAAGGAATTAAAGGCATACAGATTGAAAGAGAAGAAGTCAAATTCTCCTTATTTGCAGATGACATGATAGTATACATGGAAAAACCTAAGGAATCCAGCAAGAAGGTTTTGGAAATCATCAGGCAATACAGTAAGGTGTCAGGCTACAAAATTCACATTCAAAAGTCAGTGGCGTTCCTCTATGCCAACACTAAGTTAGAAGAAGATGAAATCCAGAAATCAATTCCTTTTACTATAAAAGCAAAAACAATACAATATCTAGGAATAAACCTAACCAAAGAAGTGAAAGACTTGTATACTGAAAATTTTGAGTCACTACTCAAGGAAATAGAAAAAGACACAAAGAAGTGGAAAGATATTCCATGTTCATGGGATAGAAGAATTAACATCATCAAAATGAATATACTACTCAGAGCCATCTACAAATTTAATGCTATCCCCATCAAGATCCCAACCACATTTTTTAGGAGAATAGAACAAATGCTACAAATGTTTATCTGGAACCAGAAAAGACCTAGAATTGCAAAAACAACCTTGAGAAGAAAGAACAGAACTGGAGGCATCACACTCCCAGACCTCAAATTGTTTTATAGGGCTATTGTTATCAAAACTGCTTGGTAATGGAACATGAATAGACACACTGACCAGTGGAATAGAATTGAGATCCCAGAAGTAAGCTCCCACACCTGTGGATATCTAATCTTTAATAAAGGTGTCCACACTATTAAATGGGGAAAGATGAGTCTCTTCAACAAATGGTGTTCGAAAAAAATGGGTTGAAACATGCAGAAGAATGAAACTGAACCACTCTATTTCACCAAACACAAAAGTAAGTTCCAATTGGATGAAGGACTTGGATGTTAGACCAGAAACCATCAGATACTTAGAGGAAAGTATTGGCAGAACTATTTTCTGCATAAATTTTAAAGACATCTTCAATGAAATGAATACAATTACAGAGAAGACTAAGGCAAGCATAAGCTTATGGGACTACATCAAATTAAAAAAGCTTCTGCACAGCAAAAGAAACCACTATCCAAACCAAGAGACCCCTCACAGAATGGGAGAAGATCTTTATATGCCACACATCAGACAAGAGGCTAATAACCAAAACATATAAAGAGCTTGCCAAACTCAACAATAAGAAAACAAATAACCACATCCAAAAATGGGGAGAGGACACAGACAAAATATTCACCACAGAAGAGATCCAAAAGGCCAAGAAACACATGAAAAAATGCTCCAAGTCTTTGACTGTCAGAGAAATGCAAATTAATACAACAATGAGATACTACTTCATTCCTGTGAGAATGTCATACATCAGAAAAGGTAGTAGCAACAAATGCTGGAGAGGTTGTGGGTCTGAGAATCCTCCTTCACTGCTGGTGGGAATGTCAATTGGTCCAACCTCTGTGGAGAACAGTCTGGAGAACTCTCAGAAGGCTAGAAATAGACCTACCCTATGCTTCTGCAATTCCTCTCCTGGGGATATATCCTAAGGAACCCAACACACCCATCCAAAAAGATCTGTGTACACATATGTTCTTAGCGGCACAATTTTAAAATAGCCAAAACCTGGAAGCAACCCAGGTGTCGAATAACAGATGAGTGTCTGAACAAGTTGTGGTATATATACACAATGGAATACTACTCAGCTGTTAAAAAACAGTGACTTCACCGTTTTCAGGCATTTTGGATGAACCTTGAAAAAAACATGTTCAGTGAAATAAGTCAGAAACAGAAGGATGAACATGGGATGATCTCACTCTCAGGGAGAAGTTGAAAAACAAGATCAGAAGAGAAAACACAAGTAGAACATGAACTGGAGTTGCTGTATTGCACCAAAGTAAAAGACTCTGGGGTTGTAGGGAGGGGGGTGGGGAGAATACAGGTCCAAAAAGGATGACAGAGGACCTCGTTATTTGGAAAACTGGGAAATGTCATGTATGTAAAAACTATTGTATTTACTGTCAAATATAAAACATTAATTCCCCAATAAAGAAAATTTAAAAAGATATAGATGAATGATTAATAGTGGATTGGTTGATACATATATACATATATATATATTTATATACAGATTCAGTGCTATATTTCTGTAGCTTCTATAATTTGCTTCTCACTATCACATTTATTTCTCTAATAAAAAAAACCCAAAAAACAATTTGAGCCCACTGTCAAAATTCAGTCTGATTACCAATTTGAAGTCTTAAGTGCTTAGATTGAAGGAACATATACTCAGCTTATGGTCTGTGCATTAAAAAGTTTGAGCATTCAATAAATTTTCCCCTCTCATGTTACTTAAATAGTGATTTATGAGATTACAAGTTAATAGAGGTGTACATCAACACCATTCCATCCACCAAAGGACTGTGTCCTGTTCTCCCCAACCCCCAGTGAAGCTAAACATCTACTCTCACCCTTCACCCAGAGATTTTTTTTTTTTTTTTACTTTGGTGCCCTACTCCAAACTGAGTCAGATCCTGCTTTGAGTTTCCCTTTCTGTTCTTCTTTCTCAACTTCTGTTTATGAGTGCGATCATCCCACACTCATCTTTGTCTTTCTGACTTAGCTCACTTAACATAATTCCTTCTAGCTGCATCCAAGATGGGTCAGAGAAGGTGGGTTCCTTGTTCTTAATAGGTGCATAAGGCTAAGGATTTTTACAAATATGATTCCCCTGAAAGACCTTATCAATCATTTCAGCAAGGCCATGCTGACAATATCAGTACATTCTTTGCAGGCTGGCAGCAAGTGATCCCGTTTGAGGCACATAGTGGCTATCACCAGGTGCTTAACTGAGGAAGTTGTGGTTGGTGAGGTCTGCTTGTGACACTGTGTCCTCTAACTGAAGCTGAGGTGGGAGGGGGGGAGGACAAAACTCCAGAAGATATGTCTGTAGTGACCCTGCCACTTACCCGTTTCAGGGGGATTTCTAGAAAAACTTCCTATATACTTTTCCATGCAACTTAGAGCTTTCTCTTAAAGCACTAGTAGCTTTAACTATGGCAAATGCTGTTCAATTTACTACACAGGCTGTCTCCCACTGGGCATGATTCTATACTTTGTCTCCTACTTACTGCTGGACTGGAAGTTATACTATGAAATAACTTATATTCAAAGGAATTCTTTTTCTCTGTATTAGAACAGTCATCAAATTATACACAGAAGGTATCTTAAATTTATCCTAATGATTCATTTAGTTCATTGACTGTAAAAGGGTCTCCAAAAATTTTCCAGAGGAGTGATATTGAGATAGCTATGACAGAAAGACATGCTGTGTTCCTGTGATTTTATGTAGTTTGTGAAAATGTATATTTCCAAGGTCTACTGTCAGACGCGTTAGAGCATGCCAGCTTCCATGTTTGAGTTTTTAAGATGTTCTCTTCTTTTTTAAAATATTTATTTATTTATTCTCTTTTGTTGCCCTTGCTGTTTTATTGTTGTAGTTGTTTTTGATGTCTTTGTTCTTGGATAGGACAGAGAGAGATAGAGAGAGGAGGGAAAGACAGAGGGGGGGAGAATAAGACACCTGCAGACCTGCTTCACCGCTTATGAAGTGACTCCCCTGCAGGTGGGGAGCCCAGGGCTCAAACTGGGGGGCTCAAACCAGGATCCTTACGCTGGTCCTTGCACTTTGCACCACCTGTGCTTAACCCAGTGCACTACCATCTGACTCCCATTTTCTTCTTTTATTACCCTTCTGCCAGTGATTGGTATTATTTTAGAGGATAAAATATTTTCAAGGGAAAGTAGAAGCTTAGAAAGGTATGATAATTTACCCTGAGGAATAAGAAACATTTATTTTGTATCATAAGATCAGAAACAGCCTTTAGTAAATAAACTTGAGTTCCTTCATCTGTGATGGGGAAATACTGTCACTCACCTTTTAATCTAAGATTCCACCAGTTGTAAGATGCCCCATGATTTTTTTTTTTTACCTTTACTGGGGGGCTGGATTAATGGTTTACAACCATAAAATACAATAGTTGTATATATAGCAACAACTTACTCTACCACTCATCTGTTGTTGGACACCTGGATTGTTTCCAGGTTTTGGCGATTACAGATTGTGCTGCTATGAACATAGGTGTACTCAGATATTTTTGAATGTGCATTTAGTTCCTTAGGAGAGGAGTTGCAGGGGCAGAAGGTAGCTTCATTTCTAGCTTTCTGAGAGTTCTCCAGACTGCTCTCCACAGGGGTTGGACTAATTTACATTCTCACCAGCTGTGCAGGAGGGTTCCACTGCCACCACAACTTTCCCATGATTTGTTGGTGCTATCATTTATGATGTATGACATTCTCACAGAGGTGAAGTGATATTTCATTGTTGTCTTTATTTGCATTTCTCTGATAACCAATGACTTGGAACATTTTTTCCTATGCTTGTTGGCCATTTGGATCTCTCCTTTGGTGAATATTCAGGTCGTATTCTCTCCCCATTTTTGTTGTTGTTGTTGTTGAGTTTGGTGAACTCTTTATATATTTTAGTTTTTAGCCTCTTGTCTGTTGTTTGGCATATAAAGATCTTCTCCCATTCTGTAAGGGGCCTCTTTGTTTGGGTGGTGATTTCTTTTGCTGTGCAGAAGCTTTCTAATTTGATGTAGTCCCATTGTTTTTTTTTTTTTTTTTTAAAGTCTTCTTTGCAATTAGATGTGTATCACTGAAGTTGCCTATAACATTTAGATGGAAAAAGAGTTCTGCCAATACTTTCCTCTAAGTATTTGAGAGTTCCTGGTCTAACATCCAAGTCCTTGATCTATTTGGAGTTTACTCTTGTGTTTGGTAAAATATAATGGTTCAGTTTCATTCTTCTGCATGTATCAACCCAATTTTTCTATCACCATTTGTTGAAGAGACTTTCCTTTCCCCACTTAATAGTCTAGGGCTATACCATGATTTTAAGTTGCTATGAAATAAAACTATTCCTAATTAGACTATGATATAAAACTAAGATACTATTGATTGTAGGACACATTCTGACAGAGCACTTGAAAATACATGTATTTTTGAGTCTTACATAGGATACTATATCTTTCACAGTTTCTGCCACATTGTCTACTTCCCTTTCTGTATGTGTAGGGAGGTAGGGAAGGAGGGGAAGGGGAGGGAATGAGTATGACCAGGAATTATTTACTCTCTTCTCTTGCAGGTACTCATCCTGCAAGATGGTCTCATAAATTCTCCCTTCCCCAACACTCCCATCCTGAATCCCCTAGGTTCAGTATGGGAAGTCATAATGAAATACAGTGATTCTTCTTATTGATTCATAATTTGATGTTTGCAATTTTTTAAATTTTAACCTTAAAGAAAATTTTGAATATGGAATATACAGAAATGCTTAGCAAATTTAGAGAAAAGAGCATTAGAGTCAACCAATATATGTTAATCTGCCTGTATTTGTTGTCACAGATAGTTTGTTGTGATTTCATGACAGAAAAGAGGTATTGGAAGACACTACATACATTTCTACTTTCCATAGTTTGCTAGTTCAGATTTTGGTAGTAATGTTCAATTTATAATTCTGTTAAGTGATATTTTTCAGCCATCAATTTAGATATTTATTGCCTTTCAGTTTTAAACTGATTTTTAGCTCAAAATTGAATGTTAGATTTCTTATCTGTAAAATGATACATAATTTGTCTCAGGGAATAAGTGAAAACATAAATTAACAAGTCATTTGAAGATTTTATATAATGAATCATTCATTCATACATATATTCACCAGGACCTGGTAATTATGTGAAAAAATATGAAAATAGTAAATATATAGTCCCTATCTTATACAGGTACCCACAGTCTAGCAGAAGACAATAAAATAAACACGATAAACAGTAGCAAGTCTTGTAACTGTGGGTTAAGTTGAAAATTCCTGAACCTAGTACTGCTTCCAAATTATGACTAAGGGTTGTGGGGAGTTGGGGCAAGGGGCTCTTACATTCTGCTTGACACTTTGTAAATTGTTCCATTAAAAGGGGATTTTCTAATGGTCTATTTTCACTCTGAAGGTCAAGCATTGCCTATTTAATTATACTGATACCATGTGTACTTGTTCTGCTTGGAAAGGATACTTCTGTTTGTTTGGTTTTATGTGGTGCCTGGATCAAACCCAGGGCCACATGCATGTGTTCCACTGCTGAGCCAGCCCAGCCTAACTTTGTGTGTGTGTGTGTGTGTGTGAGAGAGAGAGAGAGAGAGAGAGACTGAGATCAAAGCACTTACACTGTCCATGACATTTCACTCGTCTCTATTCTTGGCGATCTTATGTGGTGCACATGATCAAACCCAGGGCCTCATGCATGTGTTCCACTGCTAAGCCAGCCCAACTCAACTTTTTGTTTTTGAGAAATAAAGAGAGAGAGAGAGAGAGAGACAGAGAGAGACAGAGAGAGACAGAGAGAGACAGAGAGAGGTCAGAGCACTTGCACAGTTCACTCATCTCTATCCTTGGCACCCAGGGCCTCATGCATCAAAGACAACACTCTACCCAACTCTCAATGCCTCTTGAGAAAGATGCTTTGTTAATGAATTCATAAATAAGCCCACAGCTTAGCTAAAAGTTAAAGGAAGCTTCCCATGATGTTCAGAGCATTGTGCTGGGAAATAGAAACCTCAGTGTTCATGAAGGCTTTCCTTCCCTTGTGTATACTGCCAGACAATTTTTTTTCTTAGAACCATCAATTTCCTCATCTGTACAAGGGCTGTTACTGATGTTTGCTACATCAAGACTGTAGTGATGATTATAATATGAACACTGGTTGCCAGGCACAGCCCAGGCATTAGACTAATCTCATCTATCCGTATGCTCCTTTACATGTTTTGTTCAACGTGCTACAATCAGCCACCGAACCATGTGCTTTGATGCAGCTGCAGACTCCTGGAATTTAATAGCTTTTGGTACAGCCCTTCCAAGTCGTATATTTTAGTTAAGTGTCTTATTTACATTCCTACAATGATTTGCCTTGGCTCTACGTAAAGTTCTTAATATCCCTTCCCTCTAAGAGTTAACTTTGTTTTTTGGTTATACAGAAAAGTCTAAACCAAAGCCATAAAGGAGTCTTTAGCATATTGTCAATTCTCAAAGGAAAATGACCTGTAGAAAAAGACTAGAGTGAAGTGTGAGAATGAAATATGCAGCTTTTCTCAACAGTACACTACTTAACAACGACTGTGTCAAAGAGGAAATAAAGGAAAAAAATCAAAATGTTTTGAGGGGCCAGGTGGTGGTCGCACCTGGTTGAGCGACATTTTACAGTGCACAAGGACCTAGGTTTGAGTCCCTGGCCCCCACCAGCAGGGGGAAGCTTTGCCAATGGTGAAGCAGGGCTGCAGGTATCTCTCTGTCTATCTCTTTCCTTCTCAATTTCTGGCTGTCTCTATCCAATAAATAAAGATAATAAAAAAATTTACAAAATGTTTTGAAAGTTCAATGAAAATGAAGAACCAAGCTATCAAAATTTTTGGGACACAGCTAAGGCAGTACTAAGAGGGAAGTTCATAGTCATACAGGCACACATTAGGAAACAAGAAAAAGCACAAATAAACAGTCTGAGTGCACATCTTAAAAGACCTTGAAGAAGAAGAACAAAGGAACCCTAAAGCAACCAGAAGGACAGAAATCACTAAAGTTAGGGCAGAAATCAATAACATTGAAAATAAGAAAACCATACAAAAGATCAATAAAAGTAAATGTTGATTCTTCGAAAGAGTGAACAAAATCGACAAGCTTTTAGCCAGACTCACAAAACAAAAAAGGGAGAAGACCCAAATAAATAGGATACTAAATGAAAGAGGAGATATCACAACAGACACCACAGAAATTCAGCATATCATGCGAGGCTTCTGTGAACAACTCTATGCCACCAAGCTAGAGAACCTGGAAGAAATGGACGATTTCCTCGATACCTACCAACTTCCAAAACTAAGTAAAGATGAACTAGATAACATGAACAGGCCCATCACAGCGAATGAAATTGAAACAGTTATCAAAAACCTTCTCAAGAAATAAAGTCCTGGACCAGATGGTTTTACAAATGAATTCTACAAAACCTTCAAAGAAGAACTAATACCTCTACTTTTAAAAGTCTTCCAGAAAATTGAAGACACTGGAATACTCCCTTCCAGCTTCTATGAAGCCAACATCACTTTGATACCAAAAGCAGACAGGGACACAACCAAAAAAGAAAACTACAGACCAATATCTCTGATGAACATAGATGCTCAGATATTGAACAAAATTCTAGCCAACCAATACAGCAGTATATTAAAAATATTGTTTATCGTGGCCAAGTGGGGATTATCCCAGGGATGCAAAGTTGGTTTAATATATGTAAATCAATCAACATGATCCACAACATCAATAAAAGCAAAACCAAAAACCACATAGTCATGTCAATAGATGCAGAGAAAGCCTTTGACAAAAATCCAACATCCCTTTATAATCAAAACACTACAATAAATGGGAATAGATGGAAAATTCCTGAAGATAGTGGAGTCTTTATATAGTAAACCTACAGACAACATCATACTCAATGGTGAAAAACTGGAAGCATTTCCCCTCAGATCAGGTACTAGACAGGAATGCCCACTATCACCATTACTGATCAACACAATGTTGGAAGTTCTTGCCATAGCAATCAGGCAGGAGCAAGGAATTAAAGGGATACAGATTGGAAGAGAAGAAGTCAAACTTTCCCTATGTGCAGATGACATGATAGTATACATAGAAAAACCTAAGGAATCCAGCAAGAAGCTTTTGGAAATTATCAGGCAATACAGTAAGGCGTCAGGCTACAAAATTCACATCCATAAGTAAGTGGCATACCTCTACGCAAACACTAAGTTAGAAGAAGATGAAATCCAGAAATCAATTCCCTTTACTATAGCAACAAAAACAATACAATATCTAGGAATAAACCTAACCAAAGAAGTGTAAGACTTGTATACTGAAAATTATGAGTCACTACTCAAGGAAATTGAAAAAGACACAAAGAAGTGGAAAGATATTCCATGTTCACAGAATGGAAGAATTAACATTATCAAAATGAACATACTATCCAGAGCCATCTACAAATTTAATGCTATCCCCATCAAGATCCCAACCATATTTTTTAGGAGAATAGAACAAGTGCTACAAATGTTTATCTGGAAAAGATCTAGAATTACCAAAACAACCTTGAGAAGAAAGAACAGAACTGGAGGCATCACACTCCCAGATCTCAAATTGTTTTATAGGGCCATTGTTATCAAAATTGCTTGGTAATGGAACATGAATAGACACATTGACCAGTGGAATAGAATTGAGAGCCCAGAAGTAAGCCCCCACACCTATGGATATTTAATCTTTGACAAAGATGCCCAGTGTATTAAATGGGGAAAGATGAGTCTCTTCAACAAATGGTGTTGGGAAAAAAAAATGGGTTGAAACATGCAGAAGAATGAAACTGAACCACTCTATTTCACCAAATACAAAAGTAAATTCCAATTGGATGAAGAACTTGGATGTTAGACCAGAAACTATCAGATATTTAGAGGAAAGTACTGGCAGAACTCTTTTCCACATAAATTTTAAAGACATCTTCAATGAAATGAATCCAATTACAAAGAAGACTAAGGCAAGCATAAACTTAAGGGACTATATCAAGTTAAAAAGCTTCTGCACAGTAAAAGAAACCACTACCCAAACAAGAGACCCCTCACAGAATGGGAGAAGATCTTTATATGTCATACATCAGACAAGAGTTTAATAACCAAAATAAATAGTTTGCCAGACTCAACAACATGAAAACAAATAACCGCATCCAAAAATGGGGAGAGGACACGGACAGAATATTCACCACCAAAGAGATCCAAAAGGCCGAGAAACACATGAAAAAATGCTTCAAGTCTTTGATTGTCAGAGAAATGCAAATAAAGACCACAATGAGATCCCATTCACTCCTGTATGAAATGTCATACATCAGAAAAGGTAACAGCAGCAAATGCTGGAGAGGTTGTGGGGTCAAAGGAACCCTCCTGCCCTGCTGGTGGGAATGTAAATTGGTCCAATCTCTGTGGAGAGCAGTATAGAGAACTCTCAGAAGGCTAGAAATGTACCTATCCTATGACCCTGCAATTCCTCTCCTGGGATTATATCCTAAGGAACCCAACACACCCACCCAAAAAGATCTGTGTACACATATGTTCTTAGCAGCACAATTTGTAATAGCCAAAACCTGGAAGCAACCCAGTGTCCAACAACAGATGAGTGGCTGAGCAAGGCATGGTATATATACACGATGGAATACTACTCAGCTATTAAAAAAAAAGGTGACTTCAGCATTTTCAGTCCATCTTGGATGGACCTTGAAAAATTCATATTAAGTGAAATAAGTGAGAAACAGAAGGATGAATATGGGATGATCTCACTCTCAGGCCGAAGTTGAAAAACAAGATCAGAAGAGCAAACACAAGTAGAACCTGAACTGGAGTTGGCATGTTGTACCAAAGTAAAAGACTCTGGGGTGGTAGGGTGTGTATGTATGGGGGGAATACAGGGCCAAAAAGGATGACAGAGAACCTAATGGGGGTTGTATTTTTATGTGAAAAACTGAAAAATGTTATGTATGTACAAACTATTGTATTTACTGTCAGATGTAAAACATTAATTCCCCAATAACGAAATTAAAAGAACAAGAAATTTGCAGTTTTTTGTTTCTTCATATATTTCTATACTCCTCAGCTTTTCTATGATAATGTATGTTACACCTATAGTAACATATGTTACGTTATGTTTCCAAAATAGTGGAAAAATATCAAAATGGTCCCATGCCTCACTCCAGCCTGTTCTTTCCAGATGAAAGGGTCTCACACTGTCCAGTGTTAATTACCAGTACAACTACTTCTTCTTGAAGACCTTGGGTTGTCCCTAGGTAACTTTTCCCCTCCACATTCAACCTCTCACTTCCTTTTAGTCTGTTTTTACCAGTATATAAATTCACCGTCATACTTATAACAAGTCACCTTATTTTAGCTAACAAAGTACCCCAGGCTCCAACTCCAACTTGGCTCCACTCTAGCACCAGATCCCTGTCTTCCTTTCCTTTTAGAGTTAAAGTCTTGGGAAGAGTTTGTATTCCAGTTTTTAAATCTTTCTGACTGGTAACTAAATCCATTGCAATTGGGCTTGCATCTTTGCAACACCCTTGCCTCTGCTCTTGCCAAGATCACCTACCAGTGACATAGTTTTCTCATTTCAGGCTTTATTTTACTGAGTTTTCCTGAGGCCTTTGAGCGCCTTACTTGCATCTTTATATAAAATCTTCAAATGAGGGGGGCGGATAGTGGCACATCTGGTTAAGTGCACATAGTAGGAAGCGAAAGGACCCTGCAAGGATCCTGGCTTCCCACCTGCAGGGGGGTCACTTCACAAATGGTGAAGCCCCACCCGTTGGGGGTGGGGATGGGGAAGCTTCACGAATGGTGAAACAGTGCTGCAGGTGTCTCTGTTTCTCCCCATCTACTCCTCTCTCAATTTCTCTGTTTCTATAAAAAAAGATAAAAAGCAAACATATTATACTGTGAAAGCACACATATTGAAGATATATTTATTACAATGCCTTTAAAATTTTTTAACCTGAGTAGAAACGGTAATTAGAAAAAGAAAAATAATACACATTACTTCAAATTAATTGTGTCCTTTTTTTTTTTTTCTCTCCAGGTGTTATTATTGTCCCCAGTGCCGGTGTTGGTATTGTCCTGGGAGGCTACATTATAAAAAAACTGAAACTTGGCGCAAGAGAATCTGCAAAGCTGGCTATGATCTGCAGTGGTGTGTCCTTACTGTGTTTCTCAACCCTATTTATTGTTGGATGTGAAAGTATTAATCTAGGGGGCATCAACATACCTTATACAACAGGGTGAGTGTCTTGGAAATGCTGTCACCTATCGTCGTGATCTTGATTTAAGTGGGAAAACCCTTAGAGGCTTCTACCCTAGAAGTAAGCCTATGCCCTTCCTCCCCACTGTGGGTTTCAATGTTTGTGTTTACCTTTCCTCTCTCCAAGTCCAACCTGATGTCTCAGAAGGCAGAGGCCATGGTACCCCCAGTTTGTATTCCATTTTACCCTCACAGTGTGATTTCCAGAACTTTTTGACTACAGCAGATGAAGAGTTATGGTTTGTGAGTTAACGAAATATGTCAAATCTTTCTTTTAAAACACATTTTGAATTGGTTATACATTCATTTAGCTTTAAAACAGTTCCATGAAAGTACAGTGGACAATGAAACGTCTTACTCTCATTCAAGTTTTCCACCTTGTTTCTCTAGTCAAATACAAACCTGGTAGTCAACTTGCTTTATTTCTCTTGTGTTCTTCAAGGCTTCTTTACAGAGGAAACTATGAGTATGTATTTTCATTCTTTCCTGTTTTATATTTCAAAACATAGAATTCTTTTTTTTAAATACTTTTATTAATTTATTGAATAGAGACAGAGAGAAATTGGGAGGGGAGCAGGAGAAAGAGACAGAGAGACACCTGCAGCCCTGCACTCATAAAACCACTCATAAAACTTTCCCCTTGCAGGTGGGGACCAGGGGCTTGAACCTGTATACCTGCACACTGCAATGTGAGCACTTAACCGGGTGCACCACCACCTAGGCCCTCCTTTTTTCCCCCCAACTTGCTTACCACTTCATTGAGCAAACGCTGGCCCATAGGTCTGCTGCTGTCTCAAGGACACACTTTCACATCTCCCTAAGCTAGGCATCATATCACCTCACTCTCAACCAAACCATCAGCTTGCTCACCACAGGAACCCCGGTGCTCACTCACCTCCCCCAGTAATCCTCCTAGCCCTCTCCTGAGCTCCTGAATCAGCTGCGACAGACCACAGTTCATTGACAACTCACCCTGCATTGTCCCTTGCCCTGTCTCTCAGGTCCTATCTTTAAGTGAGATTTCTATAGTTGTCCCTCTCTTGGCTTACTTTGCTCTACAAAACATAGAATTCCTTTTTTTGCAATGCATTTAAAAAATTTTTGTTAGTGATTTAATATCGATTTACAAAATTATAAAATAAAGGGGTATATTCCATACTGTTCCCACCACCAGAGCTCTGTATCCCCCATCCCCTCCATTGGAAGATAAAGTAGTTCTCCCAATGTTGGAGATATGAGTTAACTATTGTTTCTATAATTCTCTGTTTTTATTTGTATACATTTTCCCATTTTCTTTTCCATGATCCCATCTTCTCTTCCTTTCCAAGTCATGCCTACATCTATTACTACTTCTGCATGTCCTTTTTTCTTCTCTCTCTGGGTCCTGATGGAGTTGGAGTTCCAAACCCTCTGGTCATCTTCCCCCTATCACATCTCCCCTGCTGGGGGTATCAATCAAAGATTTTTTTGGGGGGTGTAGGAGGTGGGAATTCTGCCTTCTGTAATTGCTTCTCCACTGGACATGGACATTGGAAGATCAGTCCATACACCCAGCCTGTTTCTCTCTTACCCTAGAGGGATAGGGCTCTGGAGAGGTGAGGTTTCAGGGCATATTGGTGAGGTCATCTTTGTGCAAAGAGAAGTCAGGATGTAATCATAGTATATCTGCAACTTGGAGGGAACAGAGCAGATGAGAAAGGGATCTTAGGTTGGAAAAAATTGAAGTCTATTTTAGACATGTTCCTAGGGGCCTGTGACTTTTGTAATTTTTGCTTGAGTTTGATAGCTAACATAAATATTGTCTAACAAGATGGTATCAGAGTTGAGACTAGGACGAGAAAGTTGGATTAGGGAAGAGAGTATCTCCCAGTAGTGAAGAAAATCTGTAACATTAACTGTTTACACCATCTACCTGACCCAGGGACTATATATATTTATATTTAGCACAGAAGCCCGTTTAACCTCCGAGTCCCTGTTGGTCTGAACTCTCAGTTCACGGTCACAGCTGGGAACATTCTTGGTTGCACTTGTTTCCGGACCAGTCTTTCTTGAGTGGTAGGTAGGATGACCCACCCTCCCTTTGGAGAGTGGGGGCAGTCTACTTTGCTACTTTATAAGGAGGACAACAAAACATAGAATTCCTATGTATCATCTGTAGCATGCGAGGCCCTCAGGAGTTTCCATAGTAGTGTATCTCCATCATAAAATAACGCACGGACCAAAGAAATGGCTCAGCCGGGCGAGCATCAGTCTTGCATATCTGTGGCTCTCAGATTGATTCCCAGTGCCATAGTGGTATCCTCTGATCATAATGATCTAATATTATTTTAAATTATAAAAATAAATCCTTAGATAAGGATTTTTTGCGTGAGTAAACTAACGAACGTCTTGAACAAGGGCTTTAATCATTCAGTGTATTCTGAACCCTTTGAATCTTTTTTCTTCTATTTTTCTATATATATTTATTTATTTTCCCTTTTGTTGCCCTTATTTTTATTGTTGTTGTAGTTACTATTGTTGCTGTTATTGATGTCGTCCTTGTTAGATAGGACAGAGAGAAATGAAGAGAGGAAGGGAAAACGGGGAGAGAAAGGTAGACACCTGCATGTTGGGTAATTTTGCAGATACCGGCATGGTATTGCCCCTTCCCACAAGAGCTGAAACCCTAGCTCCCCGGAGTGCCTTGTTTTCTAGTCAATCCCGTCCCAACTTGCCACGTCCAGTTTTTATCCTATAAAGCCCGCTGCTGCTGCGGGTTCACCCTCTTGCTCCTCTCCTGTCTTCGGCGGCGAGGAGACCCAGACAAGGGCTGGTAGGCTTAGTGGGAGGCGGTCATTTTGCTAGCTCCACACGGCCTGAACCACTCTGCCCTTGCCCATTTCTGGAGTGCCCACGTGAATAAAGATTTGTGTTCCCACTGGGCTCAGGTCTCTTCTCTCTCCCCCGAAATGCAACCCAAAACCTGCAGACCTGCTTCACTGCTTGTGAAGCAGCTCCCCTGCAGGTGGGGAGCCCATCCTCCTGTCCTTGTGCTTAACCCACTGTGCTACTGCCTGACTCCCAAGTCTTTTTTTTTTCTTTTTAGACCTCAGAGAAGCTTTCCTTTTCTGTAAACTTACTTATCCTTTCCTCTTCATTTTTCCTGTGTTTTTCAGAACTCTTATTAGTCAGATGTTATAGGGTTGTTGCCTGTATGTTTAATTTATTTTTCTATTTTGTTTATGTTTTGTAATGAGAGCATTTTTCAGACCTTGTTGTCTATTATTTATGTAGTTTTGAAGTTCTGAGAATGCGTTTCTTTGCTGTGTTCTCTGTGTATAACATACTGATATTGTCTGGAGAATAACAATGTCTTCATATATCTCTTAACATTGTTGGAAGATTTTTTAAGTTTGTCTCTGTGCCTTACATTTAATCGCTTGGTGGTCAAGTCAACCGAGGTCATTTTTTCTGTTAATTCTGGGCTTTACAAGTTGACGACTTTCAGTCAGGCATCGCTGAGGTCTTGTGCACCTCTTCCTGTCTCCCACCTCCCTCCTTGTCTCCCAAATGCAAGAGTGAAGGAGTTTTATTCTAAGTTGCCAACACCTGGATAAGAAGCTTATCTTTGTGAATTTCTTCTAATATCTTTTTTTTTTAATTTTTTATGTTTATTTTTTCCCTTTTGTTGCCCTTGTTGTTTTATTGTTGTAAGTTATTATTCTTGTTGCTGTTGTTGGATAGGACAGAGAGAAATGGAGAGAGGGAGGGGAAGACAGAGAGGAGGAGAGAAAGATAGACACCTGCAGACCTGCTTCACCGCCTGTGAAGCGACTCCCCTGCAGGTGGGGAGCCGGGGTTCGAACTGGGATCCTTATGCCAGTCTTTGTGTTTTGAGCCACCTGCGCTTAGCCCGCTGCACTACAGCCCGACTCCCTCTAATATCTTTAAGAGAAGCGTTTCCCAGTGAATTTGTGGGTTCTAAGTTGGAAGCGGACAGATGAGAACGGAGGACCCACCAAGGCAATTTTCTCCCCTTAGACCAGTGAGCCCATCATTACTTCAGCTTCAGACTCACCTTTTCATTCTTAGACCTGCTGACTTGGAACTCAGAGCTTTGTGGAGGCTCCAGGGTGTACACTAACCCCTGGCCCAAGCTGGTTGGTACCTGTTCATTTCACACAAGACTGTGCCTATTCATTCATCTGTGGTTTTCATGATATTTGGTGTCAACTCTAGTCATTTCTCTTTGCCAGCTTTTAATTTTACCTTTCTTTTAAGGGTATTCACAGAAGACATAGAAGGACAACTCTGTGTCTTGTTAGCTTGTAAAGTGCAAGTCCCCTTAAGATTTTTTTCTTAGTATAACCGATTGGTTTATCTCTCTATTTTATTTTTATTTTTATTTATAAAATGGAAACACTGGCAAGGCATAGGATATTTTTTAGATAAAGGCCAGGGAAGAAATGATAGCACCAAGCCTGACACATGAAAAAGATGGCAGGATTTTGAAAGTCCTTACTTCATACCACATCGGTCTTGCCAAGTCTTCATCAACTGCTGCTGAACTCCTAGAACTCCTGGGAAAATTATATAATTGTGCTCATTGGTCCCATTACAAATTTATGAGTTCCAATCTTAGCAGGCGTCATCTCTGCTGAGCAATTCATTTACTTCATCCTAGTCAGCGTCCTTACCCATGTCCCATGATGGTTGTGCCATTTTATTTAAAAAGAAAGAAAGAAAGAAACCCTTTTTTCAGGTTTTTATCTTATCACCGTCTTGCTTTTTTCCCTTTTTTTTTAAATAAGCAATCTAGTGTTTCACATTAGTAAGAAAATAGGGGTTCCAAGAAGAGACTCCTTGAACTCCTTTCCTAGTTTCCCTCAAACTCCTTTGTCAAAGATAGTATTATTCTTTCTTTTTCAGTTTTATTGAGAAGCTGTTGAATTAGATCGTTGTAGAAGCCCAAGGTGTACAACATCATGATTTTATGAAATGGCAGTAAATTCAACTGGTAGTATCATTTTGTTTTGATTTTCTTTATTTTTTTATCTATTTATTATTGGATAAAGAAAGAGAGAAATTGAGAGGGGAGAGGGAGCTAGAGAGGGAAAGAGACAGAGGAACACTTGCAGACCTGCTGCACTGCTTGTGAAACTTCCTCCCTGCAGATGGGGGAGTGGGGACTCAAACAGGGATCCTTGAGTAGGGCCTTCTGCTTCATCCTGTGTATACTTAGCTGGGTGAACCACTACCAGGCCCCTGGTAGTATTGTTTTTTTTTTAAGTTTATTTTTTATGTTTATTTATTCCCTTTTGTTGCTCTTGTTCTGTTGTCGTCGTTATTATTATTGATGTTGCTGTTAGATAGGACAGAGAGAAATGGAGAGTGGAGGGGAAGACAGAAAAAGACTGACACCTGCAGACCTGCTTCACTGCTTATGAAGCGACTCCCCTGCAGGTGGGGAGCCAGGGGATTGAACCGGGATACTTACGCCGGCCCTTGCACATAGTATTATTTTTTTTAAATATAAGAATTGGCACTATCATTTTCTAGTTGTGTGACTAAAAGAGAAAAAATGCAATTAGTTGAATCTTGGTTCCTTACATGAAAAATTGTTGTTCATGTTATACCTGGTTACAAGCATAATTATAGCAAAATACATGTGTTTAAAATATTACAAGCATAATTATAGCAAAATACATGTGTTTAAAATATTAAAATGCTTCAGAAGCACATTAAGTAACAAGCCTGTGTCTCCTTCCTCCATTCTTCACCTTCTTGTGTGAAGCAGTCAAGTGTTTCAAAGGATAATTTCCAGTTTGGTGTTCAAGAGATAGCTCATTACCTATGTCACATGCCTTGTCTTGTGTGAGACTCAGATTTGAGCTCTGGAACCACGTGAGAATGTCAGCACCCAGTTTCTGGTGCTATAATATCTGTCTTTCTTTTTGTCTTTATCTGAATCAAGAAGTAGCTTGGGAGCAAGAAATTGTGCATGTGTGAGGCCTAGCTTTGAGAAAAAAAAAAGAAATGTTTTGTTTTGATTTGGGTGGACTGTACAAAGATAAAGAAATGTCTCTGATACTTCCTAACACATTCGTTTCTTGTTTTTACTTTCTTTCCATTTAGACCATACAAAGTTTGATCCTTTTGCTTCTTTGAATGGTGAATGAATGTCTGACCTTAGCCTCTGTACAGAGATCTTACTCATAGTGAAGATGAAACTAGTGCTAACTTGATGTAAATATCCATCATAATGATCTTAATTCATGACTTATGGTGCACTTCTAATTTACTTGTATTCAAGAAGAATTTGAGTAGAAGCACTGGAAGCTGCTGCAAAGATGTAATCATTCAAGTGTTTGCAGCCTCATTTCATTTGAGCTTATAAATTAACATAAGAAAAACCCCACTTTTATTTTATTTTTTCCCTTATTGGGGGATTAATGGTTTACAGTCAACAGTAAAATGCAATAGTTTGTACATGTGTAACATTTCTCCATTTTCCACATAACAATTCAACCCCCACTAGGTCCTCCTCTGACATCATGTTCCAGGACCTGCAACCCCCCTCTACCCCCGCTGAGTCTTTTACTTTGGTGCAGTACACCAACTCCAGTCCAAGTTCTGCTTTGTAAAACCCCACTTTTTATGATGAATTCTTCAGGTGTTCAACTTACTTCCAAGAAAATAGTCTGAAACTGAATCAGGACAGGGACTTTTGGATGGTGCAGCTGCTCAAATGATGGGCCACGTTTAGAATATCAGTGGCCTCTGTGTGACATGTTTTGGGACTTGGGCTGCGTGTCAGCCTCTCCTCTTGTGCTGTGCATGGCCTGCTTTCAATTTGTGGTAGGTGCTCTGCACAATTTCTAGACTTTTCCAAGGAGGTTTTTTTTTTTTTTTTTTTTCCTTTCCTCTTTTAAATTGACTAAAGCTAAAGACAAAGATAAAGGCATTGGCAGTGAAGAGAGGAGCCTTTGGTGGTCTGGGAGATGGTGCAGTGGATAAAGTGTTGAACTCTCAAGCATGAGGTCCTAAGTTCAATCCCTGGCAGCACATGTGCCAGAGGAGTAGTATCTGGTTCTTTCTCTCTCTCCTCCTATCTTTCTCATTAATAAATAAATAAAATATTTAAGAAGAGAGGAGCCTTTGTTGGGCAGCTGCTTGACTCAGGCGTGGTGTTGGCACTTATGTATAGAGTGTCTCTTGTGTTTACAACACCTCTCTACCATGTGTATTGTTACTCACCTTTTTAAAAATAAAACAACACATGTAAAAATATTTTATTTATTTACTGGCTAGGGACAGAGAAATTGACAGGGAAGGAGGAGATAGAGACGGAGAGAGCGACATCTGCAGATTTGCTTCACCACTTGTGAGGTTTTTTTCCCCCTCCAAATGGTGGCTGGGGACTTGAACCTGGATCCTTGTGCACTGTAGCACAGGGGCTCTCTCTACCAGATGTCCCACTGCCTGGTCTCTATCATCCACCATTTAATTAAAGAAATGGAGACTTAGAGATGAAATAATTTGCCCAAAGTCATCAGTTAATACAGAGGGCAGCAGTCTCAAACCCCAGTGATCTACTTTACTTTTGGCTTTGTGTTCTTTCTAACACACGTTTTGTGTGGGCACACACCCACATGCCACACTGCCTCCTTAAGAGAAAGAGTGACAGAACCGTATACCCATTCTTTCAGCAGTGCACTGTTTTCTATCATTCCCAGTCAATTTAAAATGAAAGATTACAAGTTGCAGTGTTGACTTACAAACACAATGCTGCTTTTGTTCTGTGGCTCCCAGCCAGTATAGATTTTCCTCTTAGTTTTGTAACATACTAGATGTGTGGGTATGGGCAAATTATTGAACCTTTCTGTTAAATACTTATTTTTACATCTGCAAGGTGAAGACTGTAATTTACTGTAAGGTATATGGAAAACACCTTAGTCTCTCCTTGTTTTCATCTTCTAATCATGACTGTGGGTGAGTGGTGGTACTGGAGAGCTGGGGGAATCACAGCTGGGAGTGCACCAGACTTTCACGCCTGAGACCCCAAATGTCCCAGGTTTAACCCCCAGCACCATCATAAGCCAGCATGGAATTGTGCTCTGGTATTTCTTCTTTCTCATTTTATCTCCACCATAACAAATACATAGATAAACACTTTTTAAAAAATAGTACTGCTATCTCAGAAATATAAGATGAAAATGGGATCACAACCCATAAATAATATGCAATTGTTCAGTAGCTAATGACATTTTCTCATTTTAAATGTGAGGAGAGAAAGAGACTCAGAGGTATTCAATAGCTGGCTTAAAGTTGCACAACTAGAAAAATGAGATGCACTCCTCTGATTCTAAATTCAGATTTTTGATTGCCTAGTTATTCTGAAATAAGGAAAAATAGCACAAAGAAGAAAGCACAGTATATCAGCAAACTCCTTATTATTATTATTTTGGCCAGGGTTATCACTGGGGCTTGGTGCCTGCACTACTCTACCATGGTCTGTCTGTCTGTCTTTCCCTCTCCCTCCTTTCCTTCCTTCCTTCCTTCCTTCCTTCCTTCCTTCCTTCCTTCCTTCCTTCCTCCCTCCCTCCCTCCCTTCTTTCCTTCCTTCCTTCCCTCTTTCCTTCTTTTTTCCCCTTCTTCCTTCATTTTTAAGAGTATGAATGACAGAGAGAAAGAGAGATATCTGTAGCACTGTGCAACACTTGTGAAGCCTCTACACCCCCACCCCCACCCCTGGAAGGCAAGCGTGGCAGGGGCTTCAACTCAAGTCTTCAGGCATGGTAACACGTGTACTCTACCATGTAAACAACCACCTGGCTTCCTTATTAAAGTTTTTTTTAAGTTTCATATTTAACAACAAGCTGAATTTCTTCTTCTTTTCCTCTCCTCTCCTCCCCTCCCCTCCCTTCCCCCCTCCTATCCTCTCCTCTTCTTTTCCTCACCTCTCCTTTTTCACCGGAGCACTGCTCAGCTCTGGTTATGGTGGGTGGTGTTGGGGATTGAACCTGGGAGCTCAGAGCCTCAGACCTGAAAGTCTTTTGAAATAACCATTATATATCTTCCCATCTCTTGAATTTTCTAACACATAAAAACTTAATGAGGGGGACAGGATGGTGCTACACTCGGTTAATCACACATATATCACCAAGCACAATGACCCAGGTTCAAGGCGCCACTTTGAGAGACACAAAGAGAAGAGTGAAAGAGAGAAACACCAGAGCACTGTTCAGCTCTGGCTTATGGTGGTGCGGGGAATTGAACCTGGGACTTTGGAGCTTCAGTCATGAGAGTCTTTTTTTCATTTTTTTTTAATAGTTTTTAAAAAATATTTGTGGGAGTTGGGCGGTAGTGCAGTGGTTTAAGTGCACATGGCTTAAACCAATAATAATAACAATAATAACCACAACAATAAAACAAGGGCAACAAAAGGGAATAAATAAATATTTAAAAATATATTTGTTTATTTGTTTATTGTTGCCCTTATATTTTTATTGTTGTAGTTGTTGTTGTTGTTGTTATTGATGTCATCATTGTTGGATAGGACAGAGAGAAATGGAGAGAGGAGGGGAAGACAGGTGGGGGGAGAAAGATTGACACCTGAAGACCTGCTTCACTGCTTGTGAAGTGACTCCCCCTGCAGGTGGGAAGCCAGGGGCTCAAACCAGGATCCTTACGCAGGTCCTTGCACTTTGGGCCACCTGTGCTTAACCCACTGTGCTCCTACCCGACTCCTGGTATGAGAGTATTTTTGTATAACCATTATGTTATCTCCCCCACCCCAATTTTATTTATTTTATATTAGTGAGAGAAACAGAGAGGAAGACTAGAGCACTACTCAGCTCTGACTTATGGTGGTGCTGGGGATTGAACCTGTGTACTTAATACAATGCCCTCAAATTTCATCTATGTTGTCACATTGGGAAAGCTAGGTTGGCATGGGGAGACAGCATAATAGTTATGTGAAAGACTCTCATGCCTGAGGTTCTGAGGTCCCAGGTTCAGTCCCCAGCACCACTATAAGCCAGAGCTGAGTAGTGCTCTAGTCTTCCTCTCTGTATCTCTCATTAATATAAAATAAATAAAATTGGGGTGGAGAAAGATAAAAACTGCATGATTCCATCACTATGAGGTACCTAAAACTGTTAAAGGCATAGAAACAAAGAGTGGCATGGTATTCAATCAGGAGCGAAGGAGAAGGGGAAATGTTACTAATCAACAGATATGATATTTATTATTTTTATTTCTTTATTTGGGGATTAATGGTTTATAGTTGACAGTAAAATACAGTAGTTTGCATATGCATAACATTTCCCAGTTTTCCACATAACAATTCAGTCCCCACTAGGTCCTCCTCTGCCATCATGTTCCAGGACCCCTTGTCCCAGAGTCTTTTACTTTGATGCAATACACCAATTCCAGTCCAAGTTTTGCTTAGTGTTTTCCCTTCTGATCTTGTTTTTCACCTTCTATGAGTGAGATCATCCCATATTCATCCTTCTGTTTCTGACTTATTTCATTTATTATGATTTCTTCAAGCTCCTTCCAAGATGGGGTGAAGAAGGTGAATTCACCATTTTTTACAGCTGAGTAGTATTCCATTGTGTATATAGACCACAACTTGCTCAGCCACTCATCTGTTGTTGGACACCTGGGTTGCTTCCAGGTTTTGGTTATTACAAATTGTGCTGCTATTAACATAGGTATACACAAGTATTTTTGGAACTAGAGAGTTATTAATCAATAGATATGATATTTAAGTAAAGCAAGGTAAACTTCAGAGCCTTGTTGTTCAACATTGTGCCTACAGTGTATATTAATATACTGTACATTTAGACATTTTTTAGAGGATACTTTCCCCCTTCTCATATTGATTAAATAGTGATTTATAAGACTATAAGTTAATAGGCTTGTTAAGCATTCTAACCACTGTAGATCAAATAAAAAAAAAGAAAAACAAAAGAAAAAAAATTCAGATTTCAGACTCATGCTTTTTCATTATAAAAATATCCTAGGAATTCTAATTAATATCCTGGCCCAGTTCCAACTCAAGTAATTATATTCTCAACACCCACAATTTCCCTGTAGTTTTAATTAGGAAAATGTATTTTGCTTCCCTTGTGTGTCTGCTGAACTGTATTTCACACAGGTGCATCCTAATCACCTTATAGCCAAAGAACCGTGGCTCTTTGGTTGCAAAAGTGACATAAGTATTACTTTATATAAACACATTGTATAATGTAAATTATTGCTTCTTACTCTATCTTTTCTTCAATTATTTTTTTAAAATAACCATTCATAGAATTTATCATCAGCACCATGTTTTGAGAAACTATTGAGTCATTTGTTCGGTATTTATCTTGCATTAATTGTCATCTCTTCGATCAGAAACTAAAATCTATTATATCCTCATTTGATTTTGTTACTCGAGCTACTTGGGCCACTTTTTCCCTATGGTAACTGCTTGAGTTCTAAAATGATTCAGGAACATTTTCTGTATTCAATGTTTGTCAGTGTGCCACCAGTTCCATTCAAGTCTAGAATCACCGATTTGGGGACATACTCCAAAAGTTATGGTTTTATTGCCCTCCAATATCAAGACTATAGGAATCCACGAATTCAGACCTTCACCACTATTTCCCATAGATGCATCTCATCATCCTTGTCACTGCTCTGAATCTTGCTACCCTGCCATTTGGTGTGTTTGGATAGCACACCACTGCTAGCCTTGGATACTTAGCATTTCTGGCCAGGTCCCTGCTAACCCCTTTAATTAAGCCCTCCATCCCTTTCATCCATGTATCCTGGCCCTTGACCTACCAATGGTTTTAGTTAAGCACTATTCAAAAATCTAATTCATTATATTATTGATTTTAAAGAAATTTTCTGAAAAGTATAGGAAATTGATTTTCTACCTCCTGTTATCTACAGTCAAGAGGGGAACGATCACCAATGGACTAAAAAAAAAAGTAGGCATAAAAATTCAAATAGCTACTATAATGTACAGGTATGAACCTAGATCTCAATCTAATTATTTTATGTAGGAATACAGTTAAAAGTTACATCTTCCAGTGATAGATAATGGCTATACAAAGAGATTCTCATGCCTGAGACTCTGAAGTCTCAGGTTCAATCCTCCACACCGCCATAAGCCAGAAATGAGCAGTGCTCTGGTAAAATATGAGAAGAAATAAAATAAATAAAGGGGACTTGGGCAATGGCACACCAGGTTAAGTGCACATAGTGTGAAACCAGGAACCCCCAGCTCCCTACCTGTAGGGGCGTCACTTCACAAGTGGTGAAGCAGGTCTGTAGGTGTCTCCTCTTCCCCTCTCTGTCTTCTCATCCCCTCTCAATTTATATCTGTCCTATCCAACAACAACAAATGGAAAAAATGGCCGACAAGACCAGTGGATTCGTAGTGCTGGCACCAAGGCCCAGAGATAATCCTGCAGGCGAAAAAAAAAAAAAAGAAGAAGAAGGAGGAGGAGGAGGAGGAGAGGAAGAGGAAGGGAAAGGAGAAGGAGGAGGAGGAGAAGGAGAAGAAGGAGAAGGAGAAGAAGAAAAAAAGAAAATAAATAAAGTTACATCTTCCTTCTGGAAAGAAAATCTTCCTGAATGCCTTTTGTCCTCTTGATTTTTATCATTGTACCAGTGTTGTTTGCTAGTGCCCCCATCCTACATTGACAAAGAAAGCACAGATTTTCCTGTGCATATTATTTGCTAACTGCAGTGCTGGACCCTGGACATTCATTTACTTATTCAAGCCTTCTAGCAACCATGCAGCATGGACAGTAAGGTCTATAATCTTACAAATGTAAAATCTCTTTAAATTGGCTCACCTCATTTGTGAGTGGTAGATATGGGGTCTTAGTCAGCACTTTCTGACTCTAGTGCTCAGAATCACGCTATCGAACAGGCCATGGCCAGTGCGCCGCTATGTTCCATCGCTGGGGAGCCAGAGACGACCCGAACTGCCCCTGCGGCTACAGACAGACTATGACCCACATAGTCAACGACTGCCACCTCTCCGGATTTAAAGGAGGTCTCGAAACTTTACATCAGGCTCAACCTGACGCTGTTGACTGGCTACGGAAGAAGGGCAAACGCTAGAAGAAGACTGAAAGCTGAATATCAGAAAAACTGTATTAGAAACTTCTGCAGGAAGAAGGAGCAGGATGAGCCACCGTAAGACCTAGTATGCTTGAGAAAACTATGGACAGTTACTCTAGTGGATAGGGTTTGACGCTACAGTTTGTGAGGACAAAGATAATGGGTTTAAATTTAGCTCTGATTCCTACTACCTATATGAACTTTGATGGTGCTATCTGCTTGAATCTTCAATTTTTTTTTTTGCTTCCAGGGTTATTGTTGGAGCTCGGTGCCTGCACTACAAATCCACTGCTCTTGGCAGCCATCTTTTTTCCATTGTTGCTGCTGTTGTAGTTGTTGGATAGGACAGATATTGAGAGAGGAAGGGAAGACAGAGGCGGGGAGAGAAAGACAGGCACCTGCAGGCCTGCTTCACTGCTGCTAACTTTAGGAACAGGATTTCATCAGTGGCATCTAAAAATGATGGTTACAAAAGAAGGTGTGGAGGAGGGCAAGGGTCAACCACTGTATTGAAAACCATTAACTCCCCCAATAAAGTGAATAAATTTAATGTTAATAAAAGTAATAGCTAATGGAAAAGAAATTTAAAAAGTGTGAATGGTCTAAAAACTTTTTAATTTTGCAGGAGTCTTTCTCCACCTTGCTACCTTCTTGCCTCTCTTGTCTCTCCCAAGTCCTATATCCTAACTTGTCTCCCCTCCCCCGACCCTTTTATACTTGTCTGAATTGATTTTACTATAGCTTTTCTTACTGTGTATTTTTTTGTTGTTGTTCTTTTACTTAGTCTCATGAGTTAAAATCTCATGGGAAATCAAAGCCCACACCATTTGACTGTGAAGCCACAGCTCGGCCTTCATGAGTGAAGAGCTGTTTGATCTTTCTTCTCTGGTCAGTTGACTCAGTCTATTGATGTGATTCCTGAACTTTGAAGATCATGTCCTTTTGATTTTCTGGAGTTTCCTGTCTTTTTTTTTTCTTTTGGATAATTTATTCTAGGAAAGTTAATGTTCTTGATCAAAAGAAACTGCGTTGCATTCTGTGATTGATGAGTTCCAAGCTAATTACTTCATTATGAGGTAGCTGCTGTGGCATTAAAAAGAGTAGTTTCTACATTTTACAGTTAAAGAAGTTGAGACCCAAATGTGTTAAGACATAAACTCTTAACATCTAAGGTAAATACATACATATGCAAGAACAGGGGCAGCTGAGTCCAGATGTTGAAACTGGGTCCACAGAGCCAAAATGTAGTGTACAATTTAGGCAGGACAGGTAACTTGACACAAAAGTACTGAATCTATAATATTCAGAAACTGAAACTTTAAACTTCTTTTTTATTTATTTACTTATTATTAGATAGAGACAGAGAGAAACTGAGAGGGATGGGAGAGAGAGAGAGAGAGAAAGAGACAGAGAGACACCTTGCAGCCCTGCTTCACCACTTGTGAAGCTTGCCCCCTGCAGGTGGGGACCAGGGGCTTGAACCCGGGTCCTTGCGCACTGTAATGTGTGCCACCACCTGGTCTCAAACTGAAAATTTTATATGTATTTTGTCTTAACAAAATACATATAAATTAATTAATTCATAAAAAATACTTATCTGGGTGTGGGAGAAAAAGCATAATGGTTCTGCAGAGACTTTCATGCTTGAGGTCCTAAAGGCCCAGGTTTAATCCCTAGCACCACCAGGAGCCAGGGCTGAGCATGGCTCTAGTTAAAAGAAACAAAGAAACAACTAAACTTTACTCATTATTAATATAATCATTATAATAATTATCTGGGGTTTCTACTTCACAGCACCATAGTTTTGATTTAATAGGTAATCTTCTCTAAAATGAAAAAAATCACATAATGTCAGGAACTTTCCCACTCTGTTTACTATGATAAGTGTTGCTTACGGTCTGTTTCTTTTCTTCTGTAGGCCTTCCCTCACCATGCCGCATAGGAATCTGACAGGAAGCTGCAATGTTAATTGTGGTTGTAGAATCCATGAGTATAAGCCAGTTTGTGGATCCGATGGGATTACATACTTTAACCCTTGTTTGGCAGGCTGCATCACTAGCGGTAATGTTAGCACTGGGGTGAGTATATGCCTTCAGTTCCTATACTGTTGTTCACCTAGTATCCTGTGACAAGGAAGTGTTGGAATTCACATGCAAATATATGACTTTATTATCCCTTCTCAAGAAACTTGGAATAACCTACAAAATTCCTTCAGACAACAGTCCACAGAAGGAAAATTGTGCAGTACTGTCATTGTCCTCCCTTGTCCCTCCCTGGGATGATTGAAGCTTTGGGGTATAGTGATTTGCCTGCATATCAGCTTTTTATTATGGGGTGGGCTTGGTGAAACTTGAGAAGGTTGAGTGTTAAGCTTCTCACCTGTACTGTCAGTTCCCTTGTGAGAAATCTGAAGGTCAAGATGACTACACTGGATGCTTATCAGAGAAATTGGAGTACTTCTCCCCTGATGAGTCTGCGAAGATGGGCAGTGACCATTTCTCATAGACAATCAGTTCAGGCGATTAAAAAAATGCCTTCAGAGTAAAGATATTCCAGTCAGTTCAAGAATAGGCTATATTGAGAATTTCTTTCCCCGTGAATTATAAATAGGTTGTAAATGCTGTGGGAGAGGGTTTCCATAGTTGTTATTGGGTTTTATCCTTTGCACAAAAATAGCTTGCAGGAAGCGTCTTTAAATTCAAAGGTTAAGGTACATTTGCTTATTCTGTGCTGGTGATAAGGGATAATATCATCATCAATGGCATGTTTTAGGGATGTCATATATGATTTCTGAGTTTGAATCTGTTGTGATAAAACAAGAATTCTTGTCACTTCCTCCCCATTATAAAATGAGTGAACTCCAGTGTGATGAGTTAAGAGACCGTAACATCGTTCTTGTTGGCCAAGTCCTTACTGGAGAGTGAGCTAGTGACCTGTGCACAACCTTTATTCTTTTTTTTTTTTTTTTTTTGCCTCCAGTGTTATCGTTGAGGCTTGGTGCCTGCACTACGAATCCACTGCTTCTGGAGGCCATTTTTCCCATTTTGTTGCCCTTGTTGTTATATTTGTTGTAGTTGTTATTATTGTTGTCATAGCTGTTGTTGTTGGATAGGGTAGAGAGAAATCGAGGGAGGAGGAGAAGACAGAGAGGAAGAGAGAAAGATAGACACCTGCAGACCTGCTTCACTGCTTGCAAAGCGACCCCCTACAGGTGGGGAGCTGGGGGCTTGAATCAGGGTCCTTACACCATGTGCACCTAACCCGCTGTGCTACTGTGCAGCTCCCCACAACCTTTATTCTTAAGAAAATTCTAGCAGTTCCTTAAGTACAGACAGTACCATTATTATATTTGTTTCTATCACTGCTGTAAGTGTTTGAGAGGTCACAGTGACAGAGTTCAACTGACAGCCATTTAGTAAAAGAAACATACCAGGCAGGAAGGTTAATTATTTGTTTCACAACAGATTTTAAGTCCTTGAATTAGCTCATTTCAAAAGAAAGAACCAAGAATATACTCACTGTTATTGACCCTGAAAATCATGACAGTTGCATTATGAATTTTCTCCATTTATTTGTCAGATATTTACTTTAGTTCCTTCTCTGGCTCAGAGTTATGCTAGGTGATCTAGGAAGCACAAGTACAAATAGGGATCAGCTTCTGTTTTGAGGGCCTTCCCGAATCAGAAGGCTCAAGAGTTAAGCAGCAGTTGAAGCAAGCAAACAGAATATGACTGTCATACAATTAATTATTGAGAGCTTCTGAAAAAAAAAAAGCTGAGATTTAAAAAAATTGACAGCCAGGAAAATAGCACCAGTCTTTGATGTCTGAGCCCCCAAAGATCCTATATTTAATCATCAGCACCATCATAATGTAGAGTTCAGTACTGCTCTTGTCAGTGTGTGTGTGTGTGTGTGTATGTGTGTGTGTGTATTCTTCTGCCATTAAAATTTTAAAAAATGAGAGATTTTTGTATTGTTAACTGTACACTATGGATCCCCCTCTTGATAACAGTAAGAAAGATATATATATTTAATTTTTACTATCCTTATTTATTTATTGGATAGAGATAAAAATCACGAGGGAAGGGGAGATAGAATAGAGACAGACACCTGCAGTACTGCTTCACCACTCAGAAAGTTTTACCTCTGTGGTGGGGACTGAGGGCTTGAACCTGGGTCCTTGTGCATTGTAACATGGGCGCTCAACCAGGTGGGCCACTATCCAACCCCAAGAAAGATATTTTTAAATGAAATGTTTTGTGCTTTTCTAAGTACTAGAATGATTTTTTGGAGCATTTTAACTTAACTTTGTTTTAATATTCCTATGCTTAATTTTGATTGGCATGCAATTGATCTTTGTTATCACTTAGATAAGGAATTACACAGAATGCACCTGTGTCCAAAGCCGACAAGTGATCACTCCGCCCACAGTGGGACAGCGCAGTCAGCTCCGCGTGGTTATTGTCAAAACATATCTCAACGAGAATGGCTATGCTGTGTCTGGGAAGTGTAAACGGACTTGTAACACCCTCATCCCGTTCTTAATTTTTCTTTTCATAGTCACCTTCATCACAGCATGTGCCCAACCCTCAGCCATCATAGTAACACTCAGGTGAGAACAACATTCAACTTCTAGGGTGGGTTATACACTCATAATTGCTCAAATACCTATCCAGAACAGGGCTTTGATGTGGTAAAGCAAAGAGAGAATCAAAATTAGTTAGTGCAGGAATGTCTGATTGATGAATTTTGGAGAGAAGTCATCACATGATGCGAAGGCGAAAGAATGTTGTGTTATGCCATAGTGCAGAGCTTTGTAATTCAGATGGATTCTAGTCTGACAATTTAGTACAACTTCTTGTTGGTGCCTTTGGTGCCTCAGGCCTCTGCCCTAAAATGTTAAACATAAGGAACTGAAAACCCTCACTGTCAGCTACAAGAAATCTGGCCCCAGAGGAGGCAGGAAGTCTTTTGGTGAAGCTGCTAAATCATGTACACAGCAAAGAAGATTATCTCCAACCTTGTAGATAATTAGTACCTCCAGCATCAGTGAAAGTTTATGCTGGGCCTGCAGTTCCAAATGCTGGTTTTGTTAATTTTACATCAGAAAAAAAACTTTGGAGTTGAATCAAGGATAGGGCAGACTGGGGAATGTGATTTTTCAGTTGTTGACTCTGTACTTTTATGCATGTTATATATCCCATGTGTATGTGTTTTGTGTATACAAGAACATAAGCATTACCTTAGTGGAAGTTCTATTAAGAAATGTTGAGACCAGTACATTTATATCAGTATGTAGATCTTGGCAGTAAGAGTTGCAGAGGGTAAAGGAAGAAAAAGAATGTTGTGGTAAAGACAGGAGAGCATGCCCGTAAAATAGAGCATGCCCATGAACAGGTGAGGAAATAGAGTCAATCCTTACTCTCTTTTTTTGTCTTCCTCCTCTGCACCCCACAGTGCTAGCACCTGCAGAGGTGACTTCACAGGGTCGATGGGCAATTTTGCATATCTTGTCTGTCCTTCCTTGGCTTTCTAAGTTAGATGGTTCCCAGCCAATTTGGTCCTTGAGGCTAAGATAACAGCACACAAAAGGACTGTAGGCTTATTTGTTCAATCTTTCTATCAGTAGATGTTTATGGAGTAACAGTTATGTGTGCGGCACTGGGTAAACTGCTGTGAGAAAATGGGTTGAGAAAAGATGGCAAGTTCTGAGGAAGTTTACATTATATACCCAGAACTCTATTGGATGGGCTGGGAAGGATAAGCTACTTCATCATTTAAAGAATAAGGCTCATTATTAACACACTCAGTTAAATTATCTAATCCTTTGAATTTAAATCTATAAGAGATATTAAATAATACAGATATTGGCTGCCTGCTTTATAACGTTTACATACAGCAAGTCACCAATTGACTCCTACTACAAAATATCAATAAAACAGACCTTTAATCTTTGCTAATTAGAAAACTAATAGACTCCAGTCTTCATGCCATGTGGGAATTACTCTGAGCACAAGTTTTAGGAAAAGAAGAAAGCCATAGGATAAGAAGAATTCACTCTGTAATTTTTGACTTGAGGCCTATACATTTTTTTACTAGGACATTTTTTTCTCTATATTTTTTTCTTGAGCAATTATGATAGCGATTTTTCACATTTGTGAAAAATGAAAAATAATACAGTGATTAAGATAAAAACACTGTAACGAAAAAAATGATTTTAGAAGATCAGAGTCATGTCTGGCTTTTTATCACAAATCTTTCTTTCACCTTCCAGCACCAGTGGAATTTACATAGAATACTAGTCACACAGTCAATCAGTTTCTCTGGAGTTTTCATTGGGGAGACCTTTCTTCACTGATTTAGCCACCAGTAGTCTTCCTTGACTATTGTTAATAAGTTCTGGAATTAAAATACTTTGGTATAGTGTTTATTTAGTTCCTGGCTCGGCCATAAACAGATTTAACTTGACATTCATTTTCTTGAGACCACTATTTAAAAACGTTTCTCCCCCCCCCCCTCTTCCACCTTAGGTCTGTAGAAGAGGAGGAGAGACCTTTTGCGTTGGGAATGCAGTTTGTTTTACTTCGAACACTTGGTATGTTCTTAAATTTCCAAGTGTGTTTCTTAGTTCCTCTTAGCAGATGACAGGTTTTCATTGTCCTTTTAAAATAGCAATTGAGTCATTTGTCACCATATAGTTGCTAGCATTCTACAGGTTAGTTGAGGGCACCGTTTCCTTTTTTGCTGATATGAACTAGAGTTAGCCAGTTCTGTCATTTAATGAAATAAAACTAAGCTGACTTTAAATCAGTTTCTTTTTCTCTTTGAGCATATGCTTGGGATAAATTCCCCCAGAGAATTTTACACAATGAGATACATTGAACTAAAAGATTGAGATGAGCTTGTGATCATTTTTATCTCTTCATGCTTTCTCACATCAAAGAGTTAGGAATTGAAGATCATCTTATTTGTGGAAATTTAAATTCCTTACTTCATTCCAGTGATTTATATTGGACTGGGCAGAGTATAGCTGAAGAAAAGAAATAAAAAATCTTGAACCAAGAAAAAAATACCTTCAAATTGACAGGGACTTATTAGCAAGAGAAGCTTGTTAGTAAGAGAAACTTGTTAGTGCTCTGTCAGCAAGGCAAATCTCAGAGTTCATTTGGACACTAAGAATTTTGTTCTGATTCTTATGAACACTGCACATCACCCTATGACATCTTTGGACAATGCATAAGAAATGAAATGTGAAATAATCCATTCACTTGACCATTTTCAGTGTATTTTTAATTGAGTTCCTCCTTATCAAGCATATTTTTCAGCCTGTCATTTTCTTCAGCTGTTATCCCCATCTCCACCCCCCACCCCTACATCCCATCAGTGCTATTGTCCAAAGGACAAAAAAGAATTTGTATTTTGATTCAATTTTTTAAATTTTTCAGACTTGAGGGGTGAAACACTTTTTACATGGCATTGTCCAAGTCTTTCAAACATTAAGCCTCTCTGGAATTCTCAACTTGTCATTCACTGTGGTTGATGGTCCAGTTAGAGAAAGAACAATTCCCAATGAAGTCTCAAAGACTTTCAGTTGCATTTAGTGGGTGATTGCTTTTTAGTACCAAGAAGACTTTGAAGATACAATTGTTCAAAACATGCTGGCAAAAAGAAAAAAGAAGTTCTGATACACTTTGAAGTGGTTACAAGTTTGCCTTGCACTTCTCATTAAAAGCTAAAAGTGTTATTTTGAAGAAGAAAATCTGTGTAACTGAGGGGAAGTTGGATAGAAAAAGAAAAACCGTCTCTTATTTGCTCAGCTTATCTCTAGTGCCATAGAATCTGGTTGACTTGATATGGATCCAGAGGGAAAGAGAAATTAACAGGGGCCAACAGCATCAGGAAAAAGTGCAGAGAAAACGTCTGAGGTATTCAGTATTTAGTTAATCTTAACTCATGTTCTCTTGATATAAAAATATGCTGGATGAATAAAAACAATTTCTATTTCCCTAAATTTCAAAGTAGAAAAAAGAGTTATAAGTGCTTTGATATTTTAAAATTTTAATTGCCAGCAAACCCTGTTTAAGTGAACACCAAGTGTTTAGAAATGTATCTCTAGGGTTGGGGAGATAGTATAGTGGTTATGCAAAAGATTTTTTTATTAATTTAATTTAATTTATTTATTCCCTTTTGTTGCCCTTGTTGTTTTATTGTTGTAGTTATTATTATTGTTGTTGTCGTTGTTGGATAGGACAGAGAGAAATGGAGAGAGGAAGGGAAGACAGAGAGGGGGAGAGAAAGATAGACACCTGCAGACCTGCTTCACCGCCTCTGAAGCGACTCCCCTACAGGTGGGGAGCCGGGGTTCGAACCGGGATCCTTATGCCGGTCCTTGTGCTTTGCGCCACCTGCGCTTAACCCGCTGCGCTACAGCCCGACTCCCTATGCAAAAGATTTTTATGCTTATGGTCCCAGTTTCAATACCCAGCACCATCATAAGCTGAACACTGCTCTGGTTAAAATAATAACAATAACAATAACAATAATAATAATAATGTCTTCCGGGAGGTGACACAGTGGATAAAGCATTGGATTCTCAATCATGAGGTTCTGAGTTCAATCCCTGGCAGCACATGTACCAGAGTGATACCTGGTTCTCTCTCTCTCTCTCTCCACACCTGTCTTTCTCATAAATAAATAAATTCTTTAAAAAATAATAATAAAATTACAAATGTATCCTTTGTTGACTCTTGGATTATCAGCTTACTTGTCCTTTCTCCTTGCCTCCCTCCCCTGTTCTTCCTTTCATCCTCCCTATAACTTCCTTCTATAAACTCATTGAAGATTTATGAGCTGAACTAGTAGGTTCTTGGAATCAAAGAATAAAACCTATGAGCCCTGCCATCAAGGGGCTTGTGAGTAGTGGGTTTGCAAGCAGTTTAAATGCTATGTGAAAGTTGGTAAGACAGAGGTCAGTATGAAGTGCTCTGGGCCTATAGAGGCATCGAAATGAGCTAAGAATTTAAAGGAGGGGTAATATTACAAAGTGAGGAAGTTGGAGATGCCTTTTAGTGAAGGGAGTATTATGCAAGGAAATCAGTCTACTTGGGCAGAATTTCTTTCTTATGGACGAAAAGAAATGTCTGTGTCATTTCTCCAACAACAGAAATGCTACTGACCACAAATCTGTCATAAGCTCTGAAGATAAATTTTATGGCATAATTAGTTCCGTACTCCAAGTGCCTTTGTACAATTGCCATTAGATGTAGTTTCTTGATTACAGGAGACAAAACTTTCTTCATATTGTTCTTGTATATACAGATTAGCATGTAAGAACTCAGTGAGCTGAATTTTAGTGGGCAACAAAGTATTCTGGTATATCCTTCTGAGTATTTAGTAACAGAATTCTGTTTTTAATTTGAAAAAATCCTCTAAAGCATTTTTAGCAATGGGCATCTTTATGGTCCTGAAAATCGGTAACAGATTTTGAGCTGCATGATTTAAAATACTTTGTGATTTAGTGAATATTCTTATAGTGAATGTGTTGTAAGATATGGCATAGTTTTACAAAAGAACAACAACAACAACAAAAAATAAAAAATCAGGGCGGAGCAGTGGCGTCCCCGGTTAAGTGCAGTCCGAAGCGCAGGGACCCAGCTCCCCACCAGCAGGGGGTATGCTTTACAAGTGGTGAAATAAGTCTGCAGGTGTCTATCTTTCATTCTCCCTCTTTATCCCTCCATCCTCTCTCAGTTTCTCTCTGTTCTGTCCAATTTTTTAAAAAGTGGGAAAAAAAATGTCCACCAGGAGCAGTGAATTCGTAGTGCAGGAACTGAGCCCCAGTGATAACCCTGCAACCCCCCCCCCCAAAATGAAGGAACACTAGAAATTCTCTCCCTTGCTCTGATTTTAAAGCAAAGAACTCACTCATTTGTCTTTGTCTTGTAAGATATGCTAACTATCTGTATCTTTTCTTTTCCTCGACACCTCCAGCATACATTCCTACTCCGATTTACTTTGGCGCTGTGATTGACACCACCTGCATGCTTTGGCAGCAGGAATGTGGCGTGCAAGGTTCCTGCTGGGAGTACAACGTGACGTCCTTTCGCTTTGTCTATTTTGGTTTGGCGGCCGGTCTCAAATTTGTTGGCTTTATTTTTATTTTTCTGGCTTGGTACTCCATTAAATACAAGGAAGATGGACTGCAGAGGCAGAGGTGGAGAGAGTTCCCCCTGAGCACTGTGAGTGAGAGGGTTGGCCACAGCGACAATGCCAGTAAATATGCCCGGACTGCGTCATGCCCTGTGTTCAGCACCCAGGGAGAATTTCAGGAAGAAACTGGCCTGCAAAAAGGGATCCAATACACAGCGCAGACCTATCCAGGGCCCTTCCCAGAAGCAATAAGTTCTTCTCCAGACCCAGGGCTCCAAGAAAGTCCTGCTGCCATGTCGCCTCCCTCCTAAAGCTTCAAGATGAAAGACTTTCATTTTGTTGGTTGAGTTGAATATGGTGACTTGAGAAACACCGTGCCTTCTTTTCTTTCTTTCTTTTTTTAACCTTGAAAAGACACAACCCTCAAACCAACAAAACTCATTATACACAGCCACTGTTGACGGAGGGCTGGATACCTCAACAAGACTGAGAGCCTTTTCTTCCTTCTCTCTAAGAAGGAGGAGTTTAGATAGATGTGCTGCCATTTCTGCTAGGATAATTTAGTGCTCATGCTCAGATAGGGTGTAAGGGTGCAGCACATGGTGAACAAGACCACGGAAGGGTAATGGCAGCAAATATTAGCATACACTCCAAACCAAGGTGAGCTTGATCATTTTTTTTTTTTTACAGTTATAAAGGAAGGTTTTAAAAAATTTTTTTTTTAAATAGGAACACCTACTGTGAGTTCTGTTACAAAGCACAAATGAATTTGCCTCAACTATGCAATTTGGGAAACTGTAAGAGCAGCATGTTATCTTTGCTTTCAGAGACTAAACCAGATATGATTTTGAACAAAGAAATTTAACTTTCCCTAAAGTACTGTTAACAACATTTTAAGCCATAGCATGATTATAAATCAGGTGGAAATTTTCAGATGCTTCAAAAGAACCAGATGCATCGCATGATCAAAGAACGGCCATTTTGTTTCATGAGACATATTTTCTTTCAGTATGTCTGTCATAGGATAGCTAAAGAGGCTGCTGAATCATAAATCGGATAGCTTGAGAATATAGACTCCAGTATTTTTCTTTTTAAGAGGCATTGAAACTAGTGTGCTAGCAACATGGTTAGAACTTGTCATTTGACATGCACAGTGAGGAAAGAAACGGGTGACTTTCTCATCCAATAAAATTACTGCAGAAATTCCGAGCCCACATCAGAGTGGTTCAAAATTGTAAAGTTTTGATACTCAAAATGGTTGCAAAAGGAAATTTCAGAAAATGAAGAATGAGTCTTACCTGATAATTCTACTTATGTACCTGGAAGCACTAGCACTCCCTCTTCCCTTCCTTCCTTCCCTTCTCTCTCTCTTTCTCTCTATTTCTTTTTTCAAAAGCCTCGTGGGCACTCCTGAAATCTAGTAGTTCTATCAGGGAATATAAACATGACTTTGAATATATCTGGCTGGAGATCTGAGAGCTGAACCTACAATATGATCTAAGGAATGTTAGAGGGAAAAGCATATATATGATAGAGACAGACAAGCAGTAAGATAGAGAGAGTGAGAGATCATAACGCTGATATTTCCTTCAATGCGCTGGGGGTTGGACTTGAACTTGGGTCGCTTACATGGCAAAGTAGTACACTATCCAAGTGAGCTTTTCACCAGCCCTAGAAAATAATTCTGAATAAACTGCTATATCATACTCAATCCTATTTTATCAGAATTAGAATTAATGCAAGCATCTCCTTGATTCCTTCCTACTGTCACTTTCCTAGAATAATTCTGAGAGAGAACTTTTCTGTTTCTGAATGCACTTTGAATTCACTATCCGTCATTCTTTTTGATACCTCTCAGCATATCGTGCTGACTTGGGCACCACACAGAAAGCTTTCTCGATGATGGTTCTTAAGCTGGTTGTCTCTTGATAGCACTGTGGCCTGAAAGTAAATTAACTTATGGGATCAGGCTGCTCATAAAAAAAAAAAAAAGAATTGTGGTAACTCAGCCTTAAGAGAACTCGGAAGGACAAAATTTCATTATAATTGTGAATTGTTTCTGCCAGGGAGCCTAAGCTGTTTTAGTAGATGGTTTTCTTTGATTGGGTTATACTCATCAATAGAGGGGATGAAACCAACATAACTGTTCCTTGGCTGGACAGGTGGAGTCACATGCATATTCCTGAGCACAGGGCCACTTTGCTTTCTACCTGGGCTTAATATTGGTTAAATAGCTTGCTTGGCTGCATACAGTTTGTGGAGAGTCTCAAAGCTTTTTTTTTTTTTTTACAAATAATTGTATTGGGGGAATAATGGTTTGTAACACAGTTATTGACACCTTGGTATAATCACTTTCCCTTGATAGGTGTCTGCACATGACTCCTGCCACCAACTTAAGTTTATCTAAGGGTTAAAACTCTTAAGTCTATAAAGGTTGGAGTCAGTGATCTCAGGGAATAGAAACTTCCCTTTGAGTGATCCTATTTATCTAAATCATAAGAACCACTGTTGCCTGTCATTGTACTGATGTTTGTCCAGCTTTGGCCACAGTGGTGTATGTGAAGCTCTTCAGAGAGCATTACTGACTGCTACTTACTATGCACTCTGAAGCCTATTTCCCTCTATTGGAAATATCTGATCTTCTATATGAGAAAATTTCCTTCTGTGTTGTAACTAAAGATATATAAGTCGGGGAGCTGTGATATTTTCATAGACACTGCCTTTTGTTATTAAGATACTGCATCAAGATAATTTGGATGGAATAGATGTTTTTGGTAGCTAAGATTATGTTTTCTGACGCTTAAAGTTTCTCTCTTCTTGATAGTACATTTAGAAAAGGAGTAATTCTCAGAACCCCAGTCTAGGCAAACGATGGACTCAATGGGTGTCATTAGAGAGGCTCCCCTGTCTCTACTCTGAACAGTCAGTAGGTTTAGCAGTCAACAATGGAGCATTTTATCCAGCTGTCATCTGTTACCCCATGTACTCCTTTGAGATGACTAGCCAGAACCCAAGGAACTTGACCTGTGCCGCAATGTTAATTTTGTAGTTCCTTGAGTATTTGACACTTATCAATGGCAGGTGTATCATTTAGATGTTGTTGGAGAATGTAGAACAAGTAAAAGTCATGGGAGACTGACACTAGGGAATAAGTACTAATTAAGAGTTGTCTCCCAGATGCTTTGGGTTCCAGTGTCATTATTGGAATGTCACACAGTTAAACTTTGTGACCATTGTGTAGATTATGCCATCTAATTGTGTATTTGAGGTGCTTGTGTGTGTGTGTGTGTGTGTGTGGGTGGGTGTGTATGTTAATAAACTGGTCATTTTACTTTATAGTCGCAGCTCCTCTTGCAAGTTTTAATAGCCACTCACCAGGTATATAAGCTTTTAATTATATGTATTGGAGAAAGGTAATTTCATTCTTTTATGAACTCTGTAGATTAATGCATTCATTGACTTTAATATGCAAGTATAATGTCCTTGAGTTGAGCCTATTAGGTTTGAAACTCCCTGGTGGTGGGTGGATGGTTGTAGTACATTGTTTGGGTTATTGTCATCTATAGGAAATGCTTATATTTGGTCTGGGAGGTGGCACAGTGGATAAAGCACTGGATTCTCAAGCACGAGGAAATGCTTAGGTTCTACAGATTGATTTAATTCTTCTAAACAGTCAAAAGGCATTCAGAACCAAGGAGGAAGTGGGGAACTAGTGATGGGACAATTTAGTGCTTGTTGAGAGTTGACCGAGTGCGAGCATTCAGCTGAACATTTAATAGACATCATTTGTTTTAACTCTCATAAAAATTTTGCAAGATAATTACTTTTACCCTTGTAAAAATCATGGAAACTGAGCGTCAGAGAGGTAATTTGTTTAGGATTTTACGGAGTGGCCAGCACAGTTTACTTCTAGGGCCCTCTACCACCATTGCTTATTTACTTCTTACAGTACATAGTGCTACAATAATTTTGGTTTTCAAAGACCTGCTGTGACTCTAAGATAGTGAGATTAATGTGTTTCATTTTTTTAAAAAAAATGTGTTACTATTCTTGAAGAGTAGAGAATTATTATTTCTTTGTATAAAATGGCGGGGAAAGTGTGGGGACTATAAAATGTAATGTTGATATTTCAAAGTAAATTTTCATTCACCTAGCTAAGTGTTGTATTCAAGATTGTTTGTCATAACATATGTCAGATTTTTTTTATAGTCATATGTAATACAGAACAAATCTGATTTGGGTGTTAACATTCAGTGTCAGTAGAGTTTCTGAAATGCAGCATAAGAAATGGGGGTTCAGATTTGTTGAATCTGAGCTTTGGGGATTTCCTGTGTATGTTTTATTTATCCCCCTTTAAAAGATGTTAATATTTTCATAGTTTTTTTTTTTTTTTTTTTTTTAGAACAAAGATCTCTCCAGGTCTCTCTCTTTTTTCCTTTCAGAAAGAGATACGGGGATAGATAATAGAGACAGAGCCACCCCAGATCTGCTGGGAAATTGTGTAGATGCAGTCACATCTGCCATGTTGTCCCCTCATGCTATTGCTAGTTCCCTCGAGAGTTGGGAGTTGAGAGTTCCCTCGGAGTGCCTGTTCCACCATGTTGTGCCCTCAGGGTATTGTCAATTCCCCGGGATAGTTGGAGTGCTTTGGTTACTCCTCCCCCTTCCCATTCCCACGAAAGTTATTATCCTACCCTGGAGTGCTATGGTTACTCCTCCCCCTTCTCATTCTCACAAGAGCTATTCCCATAAAAGCCCTTCTTCTTCTGCCCCTCGCTCAGTGAGGAAAGGGTGTGGGGCATAGCAGGAGGTGGCCATTTTGGCTGGCTCCAAGTGGCCTGAACCACCCGTCTGACCCAACAATAAAGGATTGTGTTCCCTTTCTTCTCCAAACCTCCTTTTTCTGCGTCCCACCGCCGCCACTACAGCAAGCGACACAGATCAAAGATTAGAGCTTCATCTGGTGCCACAGAGCCTGTAGTGTAGTGCTGGGTTCAAACCTTGGTCAAGTGTGTAACAAAGCACTACCTGGTGAGCTCTTTGGCCTTAATTTTTTTTTTCTTAAATAACCACTGAAGTTTCCTAATAGAAACTTTTAGATGAACATTTGCTGTTACATCTTAAATAAACATATATAAAGGTTATGTTTCACATACCATACCTCTGAGCTATTGTTACCTTGAGTAGCTATAATCATACATTGTAGCCTGCATTTGGAAATGTAAGCTTTCAGAGAAGACTGCTAACCTGGAGGAGAGTTCAATGAAGGGCATGGCAATCCCATATTGACACCAATCACCAGGAAATTTTCAGATGTTTCTTAGCCTGTAATTCCAGCAAGTATTCTTTGGTGGATTTGCAGCTAGAATCAATCTCTCTCTCTCTCTCTCTCTTTCTCTCTCTCTCTCTGGAACTGGTTGTTTATCAGTTGTCCTTGCTCCAAAGAGAAGATCATAGTTTGAATGAACCTGACGAGTTTGTAGAAATTCTGTAGTACACTCTGAAGTAGTGAGAGAACCCACACCTAGGGTGATAATCAATTGTATTTTGTTCAAATTTAAAATGTTCTAGATGATACAGAAACACGAATTTCACTCTTGTCGTATAGCCGCAGACTAAGAAATCTTATGTAGCAGAAGTTATCACTACAATTCCAGAATCGCCTACATCACAGGTTTGCTTCCTTGGTTACACAGACTCATAGGTAGCCTTTACTCTTATTTGCATTTCCCCTTTCATAGAACGGAAGGGAGTGAGTGCCATGGCTGGCAGGTGAAGTGAGTGGCCTTGTGCACTTTATGTTTTCTGTCTTCTCTCCTCCTCACTTTCCAGGATGTCTGTTGCTCTACCCCTGACTTGTTGCTGCATTGGAATCAGATTTGTGAATGTCTGAAGAAGTTATTTTAAGCACTTCATTTGCTGTTCAGCCCTAGGAAGGGTCAGATATGAAAAACAAACAAACAAAGCTTACTAGGGTTGCTTTTGCAACATTTAAACAGCCTGGTGCTAAGTGTACTTGATGCATGCTTACCATGAAAACACGCCACTGAATTCACAGTGTTTCATTTATAAGGGACTGCATGTGTTCTATTTTTGGAAATCTTGGAAAACTTCCCAGATAAAAAGCACCCATTACTTTCATTACTACAGTTAACCCATGAATTTTATGCTGCAAAAGTGAGAAGTGTAAGGGGGAATACTTTTTCTATGGAAAAATCAGCTCTTTTGATATTTATTTTATCAAGACTAACCAGATGCTAAGCATAATTTCAGAAAGGAGAAAAATATTTCAGATAATACTTTTTTTATTTCTTCTCCAAAAAAATAAATAAATAAAAGCACCTCACACCTGTGGAAGGTGTTTTTAATATTGGAGTTCTGAGGGTGTCTTTTTCTGGTATTCTGTTGCATGCTAAAGTGGAAGGAAGAGGTAGCACTGGAAGCTGTGCATCTGCAGGGACATATCAAACCAAAGGGATGAACAAAAGAAGTCTAAGTCTGTTTCTAGAAAGGAAGAATAACAAAATTGGTAAGGTTTATCATGGGCATTTCTCTTAAAATACATACTTCTACTCCAAACCCCAAATGTTAATTTAGAAGCACGAAACAGGAAGGTCAGTCTCTAATTCTTTTAAGAAATGTAATACTGTGTCAAATAAACTGGATTAGGATCCTAGTGGAGTGTGTGTGTGTGTGTGTGTGTGTGTGTAGGTGTGATTGTGATGAAAGGTTGTTTTGACTTGTTTCATAAAGAAGTTTGATTTTGTGAATTTTAAACGGAATATTTATTTGGAGACCTATTATGTAATTTAAAGATGTATTGATTTTCTCATGTTTAATGAATTCTATTGTTAATGTACTAATAAACTTTGGTTTACAAGATCTTGAATACTTGATCATTGGAAATTAAGAAAACAAGTTAATAAAGAATAAAGTGCGTTGGATTAAAACTAGTTGGTCTCCTAGCATTTTTTTTGTATTTTTATTTTTTAAAGAGATGAAATAATGACACCAGTGTAAACTCTTGCCTACCCACAATGAAAGACACAGAGGTGTGATTGAATTAAATAGAATACTTACTCAGAATAATGGCAGTGATAATTTTGCTTTAACTTGAATCTGAATATAACTATAAGAACTATAATTTAAGAACTCGCAACACCACATTTTCCGTTAATTAACCAAAATATAATTTTAATTAATTAATTTATTTATTTATTGCCACCAGCATTATCACTGGTGCTCAGTGCTAGCACTATGAATCTATTGCTCCTGGTGGATATTTTTCTTTTAATAAGACAGAGAAATTGAGAGGCTAGATGGAGACCGAGAGGGAGAAACACCTGAAGACTTGCGTCATTGATCATGAAGCATTCTCTTTGCAGGTGGGGAGTGGGGCCTTGAACCTGTGTGCTCTCAACAGGGTATGCCACCGCCCAGATCCCCAGACACAGTGATTTTAAGCAGTCTATCACTTATATTTAAATTTAACCAGACTTCAAGACTGCAGAATTATATGCTTAAAGACAGTTTATGTCAGACAGGATAGAATGAAGCATGCATAAAATATGATCACTGAGAGCAAGGTGTGGTAGACCCAGTTAAGCTGACTCAGGTTCAAGCCCCAGGTCCATCCACAAGGGGGAAATCTTCGAGAGTGGAGAAACAGGTGTCTCTTTTTCTAGTTTCCTTCCTAGCTCCCTCATTCCCTCTTCATTCCTGTCTCTCTCTGATAAATAACACATTTAAAAGAAAGATTTGCTTAAATCACCCCCCCCAAAATGTGATCATCTCCCAGGCTCAGTGACCTCATTACTTCATTAAGTGTCTTACTTACTTAGCTGGATTGCATACTTGTGTGGGCGTTTCCCATATAGCCCCATGTGCCAGACCCGCTCCATTCCAAACACCCCCTTCCCCTCTCACCAGCCCCCACAATCTTAAAGATGTAGCCAAAATCCCAATGTAGATTTTGGTTGCTAAGGCAAGGAAAAGCTTAGAAAAAGACAAAGAGACTTTTCTCTTTCTCAGCCTTTACCTGGCAATACACATCTCACACAGCATGGTTTGAGCCAGTCACATTTTCCTGCCACACTGCTGGAATTCTGGAAGTGTAGGGGAGCCAGTGGTGAACATTTGGGTAACATTTGTTTTTGTCACAGTTGGCTGTTACAAGTTAAAGATGATTTCCATATGAGTCCAGCTCATTGTTTTAAAAGCTGGTGAAAGAGGGAGAGATAGAGAAAAGTCTGGTCAAGAGACAGCATTATGGTTATGCAAAGAGACTTTCAAAGGTCCCAGGTTCTATCTCCCAGCACCATCATAAGCCAGAGTTGAGTAGTGCTCTTTTTTCCTTCCAGGATTATCACCTGGGCTTGGTGCCTTTTTTTTTTTGATAGGACAGAGAGAAATTGAGAGAGGAGGGAGAGAGAGAAAGACACTGGCAGACCTTCTTCACGATTTGTGAAGCTTGTCCCCCTCTCTGTACTCCCCAAGTAGGTAGGGAGCTGGGAGCTTGCTTAGGCCCTTGTGCTTCTGACTATGTGCGCTTAACTAGGCAGGAAACTCTCCCTCCCTCTCTCTCCTTTCTCTGTCCCTCTCTCACAAACAAGTATCAAAACTTGATCAATGATGCAGTAACAGACCAGAGGAAGAATCTGTGCTCAGAGTATATCCATTGTACTGGATACTGAGGCTCCTTCTGACAGAAAGTTGAGCTTTGTAAGCACACTGGCATCTAATACCTCTGGGTGAGAGTCGGAAGGAGATAAAGGAGCCGTGGAAATAGCTGCATGACTCATGGACTGAAAAGTAACACGGCTATGTTTAGAAGCCTGTCTTGAGCATTAGATAGGTGGAAAGCAGGGCAATTGATTTCCAGTTCTCACTGCCATCCACTACCATTGCTACCACCCTGCACACTTAAAGGGTCACAGTGGCCCAAGACACATGAATTACTGCGGAGTATGTGTTTGTATTTGTACTTGCTGACTTTTGGGCAAACACCAGTTATCAAAGGAACTATTTATGCAAAAAGCAATCACCTCCAATCTATCATCTTCCCAAGTGTATATGCATCTTAGGCAAAGCAATGTCTTTGGGATTTCTTAGATAGTCCAAACTTTCCATAGAGAGGAAGACATATTCTGAATACAGGGGGTTTTGAGATAGACACATAATAAAAGTTTTCTCGTGGTCCGGGAGGTGACGCAGTGGATAGGGCTTCGGACTCTCAAGCACGAGTTCGATTCCCAGCAGCACATGTACCAGAGTGACGTCTGGTTCTTTCTCTCTCTCCTATCATTTCTCATGAATAAAGTTTTCTCAAGAAATAAGGAGGGGGCCTGCAGTGGCACACCTGGTTAAGTGCACATGGGTCCTTGCACTAAGTACAAGGACCTGCAGAAGGATCCGGGGCTGAGCCCCAGGTTCCTCACTTGCAGGCGGGATGCTCTACAAACTGCAAAGCATTATTTCTTTATTTACTTATTTATACTATACTATACTATACTATACTATACTATACTATACTAATTTATTGGATGGAGACAGCCAGAAATCGAGAGGGTAGGAGGTGATAGGGAGAGTAAAAGAGACACTGCGGCACTGCTTCAGTACTTACAAAGCTTTCCTCCTGCAGGTGGGGATCCGAGGCTTGAACCTGGGTCCTTGCACATTGTAACATGTGCACTCAACCAGGTGTGCTACTACCACATCTTTGCAGGTGTTTATTTTTCTCTCTCTCTATTTACCCCTGCCCTCTCAATTTCTCTCTGTCCTATCCAATAAAATGGGAAAGAAAAAAAAAGACTTCCAGGAGCAGTGAACTCGTAGCGCCAGCACTGAGACCCGGCAATAACCCCGAAGGTAAATAATAATAATAATAATAATAATAATAATAATAAATATTATTTGAAAAGAAAAGAAATGAGAGCCAAGGTGTGGCCACTGACCTTCCATGCTTTTGCCCTAGACTTGTTTTGGAAGATGTTAAAAAACATCTGAAATGCTGCGCTGTGCTGCCTGCAGTTGCATGCACATCCTATATATTCTGAGCAAGGATGTGGGTTCAAGTCTCTGGTCCTCACCTGCAGCAGGAAGCCTCACGACTAGTGAGGCTGTGCTGCAGGTATCTCTTCCTCTCTGCCTCCCCCTTCCCACTTGATTTCTGTCTCTATCCAATAAATACATTAAAAGAACAAACAAATCCACTACCCTGTACCTTTCTCCTTTTTAAAATTGCTAAGTGGGTAGAGATGGCCTCTGTAGCTGTGGTGTGTGGAATCCAAAAAGAAAAATAAAACATTTTTAATTGCACAGAGTCATTACAAAGCAAGAAGATCGATATGTATTGCTCACTTTAAAATTTTAAAGTCAACATTTGAGGCAGTTCTAACTCTTGATACCCATATAAATCAGTAGAAAGCTACATACCATTCTTTTGCTTTATAAAAAAACTAAGATCATAGGCACCGAATTAAAAAAGAAAACCATGGATCATGTTGTTCTAGAGGTATGCTAGTCCAAAGGGTAGTGCTTCTTTAGAAATCAATTTTGGCAAAGGCAAGACACTGCCAGCAAAGATGCTGTTAGCTGGATAAGAGTGACACCTAATGGTCATTCGAGAAAGCACATTACTTAATTTCTGAACTTGATTTTTTATTCCAATTTTTATTTATAAAATGGAAATATTGACAAGACTATAGGATAAGAGGGGTACATTTCCACAGAATGCCCACCCCAGAGCTCCATATCAAATCCCCTCTCTTGATAGTTTCCCTATTCTTTATATCTCTGGAAGTATGGACCCAGGATCATTATGGGGTGCAGAAGGTAGAAGGTCTGGCTTCTGTAATTGCTTCTCCGCTGAACATGGGCATAGGCAGGTCGATTCACACTTTCAGCCTGTCTCTCTCTTTCCCTAGCGGGGCAGGGATCTGGGGAGGCGGGGCTTCAAGACACGTGGTGGGGTCATCTGCCTAGGGAAGTCCAGTTGACATCATGATAGCGTCTGGAAACGGGTGGCTGAAAAAGAGCTTAGTTATAAAGCAGAACAAACTGTTGACTAATCTTGAACCTAAAGGCAAGAATACTGCAGACGGGGAGTTGGGAGGTAGAGCAGCGGGTTAAGCGCCAGTGGCGTAAAGCGCAAGGATCCATGTAAAGATCCCGGTTGAGCCCCGGCTCCCCACCTGCAGGGGAGTCAAACAGGTCTGCAGGTGTCTATCTTTCTCTGCCTCTCTCTGTCTTCCCCTCCTCTGTCTATTTCTCTCTGTCCTATCCAACAACAACAACGGCATCAACAATAATAATGACTACAACAATAAAACAATATGGGCAACGAAAGGGAATAAATATTTTTTAAAAAGAGAATATTGCAGATGAAGATTTGGGGTCTTGTTTTGGAAAAGGTTGTAGATCTATTTTAGGTATAGTCTAAGGGGCCCATGACTTTACTAGTTTTTGCCTGTGCTAGTCCTGGGATTCCCACACAGACATGATGGGCCTAGACCTCTAGCAGATCCCTCTTGTCACTTTCACTAGTCATCTCCATCAAGAACGACATAATGGACCCCATTTGTGGTCCCTATAGGACCTTGCCCCCAGTGTGGATCAATGATCATAGGGAATGTTCCATTCTCTGAAGGGAGGTTGTACAACATATTCTACCTACTACCTGAGGAAGAAGGGTCCTGGGCTTGATTTCTAAGGAGCTGGCTCTTGAGTAACCCCATCTCTTTTCTGCTGAAACCTATCAGTTATCTGATTGGCTTAGTTCTGCCTCTAGATCACTTGAATTGTGGGCTGGGAGGTGAAGTAATAAGGAGGAAGACAAATTCAGATTCTGACTTCCAGAGTCCTGGGAGGCCAGTGGGCAAGAAGTTCAGAACAAAGACACCTTTGCCCAGTGCTTCCATTTGCTAGCTAGCAGAAAAGAGAAACAGTGCTCACAGACAAGCTAACAAACCCACCCAGGGTGTCAATTTGTCTGCCTAGGATTTTGCTTTTAAGAAGGCCAGAAGAGCCTCAGATGCCATTTAATTTGGGTATGGTCAGATATTTGTTTTGCATGGACATAAATTTCTTCGGCAGTGCTGATGGTAGCTGGCTGCAAAAATACTGATGTGAGGATTTTAAGGGCACAAATACTCTGGTTTAATGGCAGTGTCCTGATGCGTTAACAGTATCTTTCTTGGGCACATTTTAGGAAAAGAAACCACATATGGCATGTGTTTGGTACATAGAGACTTGAGTCAAACATCCTATTTTTTGCAGTTGAGCAAGTTATTATAGAAAGGTTATGCAACCTTTTCAAGATCACATGGGGAGTAAAAGTTTGAATCTATAGTGAAGCGTGTCTTCTTTAATATCATCGCCATTATTTCCACTACTTTCCAAACGAGGCCACTCTAGTCTCTTGTCCTTAGCTTGGTGGTGGTGGTGGTGGTGGTGGTGGTGGTGGTGTGAGTGTGTAAATAAAAAAGGTGGGGACGAACGGGCGTTGGCCTTTGCTAAATCTTTTCTGTTAGTCTCTTGTAAGGAATGAGCTGTTAGGAAAACAGTCTGGGACATGAACTTTCTTACAGAGCATACAATTGACAAGTTGACTTGACAATTTTATTTTAATTTTTAAAGAACAAAATCATTAAATAAAGTGCACATATTGCCTACAATAACCAGGCACATATGTGTAATCATGTATAAGACCAGCAATCCTGTGGTCCGGGAGGTGGCGCAGTGGATAAAGCATTGGATTCTCAACCATGAGGTCCTGAATTCAATCCCTGGCAGCACATGAACCAAAGTGATATCTGGTTCTCTCTGCCTGTCTTTCTCATGAATAAATAAATAAATTTAAAAAAAAAGAGCAGGCAGTCCTGAAGGAGCATTTAAGACCTAAAATTGCTTCAAGCCCTTTAGATCTAGTGAGTTGAATTGAAATGGAATTTTCTCAGGATAATAATACTGGCTCCAATAGCATTATATGGGAAAGGAAGAAGGTGAAGGCACCACGATGTGCCATTAAATAAAATAAATAATGGCATTTGCTTAGGTCTTTCACTTGCTGAAACTAGGGTATTGACTGAATTGTGTATTTCAAAATTCCTATATTAAAATCCTAACCCTCAGTGTGGCTGTATCTGGAGACAGCATCTTTAAAATAAGGTTAAAGAATGTTTCTTCTAGCTGTGGCCATGGACTGCGAGCTCATACTGACAGGGACTCAGAGATTACAGACTCCTGTGCTAAATATGAATAGATATGGGCCCTAGGTCAGATTGATGGAGTTAACAGTTGATGTCTTCTTCTACTTTCCTCATATTTTGGAGAGCTACTCTCTACTGGAATCCAGCTTTCTATGCTTATTCTCAGCTCTGACAACACTCCCAGACAATACTTTTAGTCCACCAGCATGTTAACTATTGGGCTCAGGCAGAAAAAAAAAAAAAAGTCACAGGTCCTTTGATTTCTTCTTCTTTTATTTTTTTTAACCAGAGCTCTGGCTTATGGTGGTATGGGGGATTGAACCTGGGACTTTGGAGCCTCAGGGCATGAAAGTCTGTTTGCATAACCATTATGCTATCTACCCTATTTTTTTTTTGTGGGGGGGGTTCTTTGAAACATATCCAAAATAGACTTCCTAGCTTCTTTCCACATGAAGACCCCTAGTTTCGTTGGCTCTATTCCTACCTTTCGGTTCCTGTTTATTGAACTATTTGTCCTCCTTCATATCTTACTGCCTTTCAGCCACCAATTTGCAGACACTGCCATGATGTATTCCTGACCTCATCAATGTGTGCTGGGACCTCACTTCTCCAGAACCTTATCCCACTAGGGAAAGAGAGAAACAGGCTAGGGGTATGGATCAATGCCTATGTCCAGAGAAGAAGCAATTAGAGAAGCCAGAGCTTCCATCTTCTGTACCCTAAAAAGAATTTTGGTCTATACTCCCAGAGAGGGATAAAGAACAGGGAAGCTTCCAATAGAGGGGATGGGGCACAAAACTCTGGTGGTAGGAACTGTGTGGAATTATACCCGTTATCTTAAAATCTTGTTAATCATTATTAAATCACTAATAAAAAATAAAAATAAAATAAAATGGGGATAGGGCAGTAGCGCAGTAGGTTAAGCGCACCTGGCACAGTGCAAGGATCGGCGTAAGGATCCTGGTTCAAGCCCCCAGCTCCCCACCTGCAGGGGGTTCATTTCATAAGCAGTGAAGCAGGTCTGCAGGTGTCTATATTTCTCTCCCCCTCTCTGTCTTCCCCTCCTCTCTCCATTTCTCTGTCCTATCCAAGAACAATAACAGCAATAACAATAATAACCACAACAACAATAAAACAACAAGGGCAACAAAAGGGAAAAAAAATTAGCTTCCAGGAGCAGTGGATTCCTGGTGCAGGCACTGAGCCCCAGCGATAACCTTGGAGGTAATAATAATAATAATAATGAATAAAATAAAATAATGTTAAATGAGTTTGTGGGGTGTGGCAGGTGGGAGATGGATCATAATCCAAGGGGACTGATTAGAGGCATTACTAGGGCTACTCAGTCCTAGAGAAAAAGCCATGTGAGGACACAAAGGAGAGAGAGCATCTGCAAGGTAAAGAAGGAGCCCTCAAGATAACCAAACCCACTAATACTTCAGTTCTGTATTTCCAGTTTCTGGAACTGTGAGAAAATAAACTTCTGTTGTTTGTGCCTTCCAATCTGCAGTATTTTCTTATGCCGTCCTTGCAAACTAATACAGATAGTTTTCTCAATTATCTGAAGAATGACTTGGCAGGCAATCCCCCTACCCCCACCATACTCTTCTCCCCTGCCCCTACAGATTATTAATCATCTGTTCTCTGAACAGCTCACTGACTATTAGGATCTCTACCTGGAAAGAAAAAGCTCCTTGGGTGATCTGGAGCAGAAAGAAGTGTATAGTTTGCCTGTAAGAATTTGAGGTCTTGGAGAGTAGTTTAGGTATCCATTAAAGTTCACGGTCCACATGACCTAAACTGCCTTTGGTATGATTGTCTTTTTGCTTTGGAAAATTCCATTTGTGATGCCCAGGAACAGCTCCATAATTTGTGGGCCTGTTGTAATATGAAAAAGTGGGATCTGTTGTTCGGAGATTGTTAAAAATGTCAAGATAGCGAGTAGGAAATTAAACCAGCTGTGGGCTCTGAGAAACCAACCATCTAAGCAGCGTGTTCAGAAAACGAACTTGGTGTTTGCTCTGTCATAACTTTTCTGACCGCAGCGAGGCAGTCTGTGTTGAAATCATTGATCTGAGAACATTCTATAACACACTGATTTGGGGTCAGTATTACAGATATGGCCAATAGACTATCAATGAATTAAGTGAACTGAAGTCAAATGATCGATTGGAATCAGGACTCAGTTTTGTTTTTTTTTTGAAGGGGGTAAGGAGTTGTACCAAAAACTTGAGTAAATTCATTTATCTGAAACAAATAAAGTTTAGACACCTTTTTATTTCAAGAAATATTGCTTCTAGACTTTCCTGAAGCCAGAATTGTTCTATAAAAGTATCATGGAATATTACACAAGATTAAAAAAGCACAGTATGTTTCCTAGTAACTTGAGACCTTTTTACAAAGCACAGCATTCATGACCATAAATATGATTTTTTGTCATTCAGTCGGTACGCACACATCTGATAACGAACTAGTTAATTTTAACATATGTACATATTCTATGATAAAGACTTAAAGTTTTCAAAGAGTCAGCTATAACACATTAAATTTTCTTTAAAAGAGTTTGTCTTAAACACTTAAAGAAACCAATTTACTTATGTATTTGAATTATCTAAAATTGAAAGAGAAGCACTGTTAAGCTACAAAAATAACTGTGGGGAGTTGATTCAACTACTGACAACTCTCAATGAGGTAATCTCTCTGCTGGTATTCAAAAATATAATTCATGACTAGAATATTTTCAAGGACACAGATTTTCTAAAGCAGTTTTGAATGATGCCTTTGAAAAAAAAAAGCAGAACTTTGTGAAGGCCTTAAAAATAATCACACAACACATATGGTGTGTTTAAATTATGAAATATTCACAAGTTTGTTTTGCCAAATAAAAATTTCTTGCATAAATTCAAAACTAAACATATTTTTCCCAGCATTGAAGCTCAATGTTGAAACAATGAATCCAGGTCAAGAAAACAAAAGAAAGAAAAACAAATGTGTTTTTTTTTTTCCCAGTCTTTTTCACTTATTAAGAAAATAAAAATTTAGCAATCTTAAGCATTTGATGGACACTCTTGGACCAGGTACAGAGAGAGCAGGCAACCTTTGCTTTGCTTATTTATTTATTTTTACTGCCAACATCATTAGTCATGCCTTTCTGCTAATCAGTTTTAGCAAGTCGAGGTAAAACACATGCAATATTTCCTGGCAAAAGCATATACTCAACAATATGACATCCATACTGTGTGTCATCCCCTGGGGGAGAACGGTGTCTCTCACGTTGTCGCACTACCATAAGCAGTGAGACTATTGACAAGGCAAGGACAAAACAAAGACTATATGGCATTCTGATCTCAAAGTGCAAAAATCACTGAACCAAAAATGATGACACTGAAAAATTCCAGTGGCTGCAAAGGAATCCAGACCACATTATGGAGGCAGTGGAAAACTGTGTTAAAGGTCTTCATTGAGAATGTCAGGTTTTGACACTCAGAAAGGCACAATTCTAGCTATCTTGATTGGATAACGTTTATATATGCGTGTGGCCTACAGCTTTTGAAAGGTAATACTGTCTTAGTGGCCCCCCAAAAAGCAAATGGATAAGCACAAGCCCACCTTTCTACTCTTGGCAGATAGTGAATAACAATAGTCCTGTATGGGTATCTTTCACATGCACACTAATCTCTACTACGGCAGCTTGGAATGTTTGTTGTTGTGATTGCCTTTATTACTAAAAAAAAAAAAAAAAAAAAAGAAAGAAAGAAAAGAAAAGAAAAAGAAAGAAAGAGAAAAGAAGTTAAAAAAAAAAATACTGTGTTGAGGGCAGAGTAGTAATTTCACCTAATCAGAGGAGAGTGGAAAGGAGGCACTGCCTTCCTGGCTCTGGAAGTCCTGTCTTTTGTGGTCTTTCTCCACCTCATTTGAAATCCTGTCCTCACTGCTGGAGTTAATAAGCTGTTTCATGGTGGACACACTGGTCCTCAGGCGAGTAGAATCAACACCAGAATGCACAGGGAGAAACAGACCACCTTCGGAAACATCTTCGTTTGGACCACCATCCTGGGAAAATTCTTTCTGTAGCCCGGGGCTGGACTGGAGCACGAGTTCTGTCATGTCATGGCCACTGAAATCTGTTTCAAGGTGATTCATTTCTTCTTGCACCATCCACGTCTCAGTTTTATGATTCCTCCAGTGTTCAGAATTCAACGCAGTAACTTCTGGGATGTCGTTACTCCATTCAAGTTTACTCTCCGGACTGAATATTAGTTGGTTCAAGTGCAGGGTTGGAAGGTCAGCTGGCAAGGTCAAGTGAGGTGTTTCCCCAGCCATATGCATTGGGTCTTCAGCTGACTCAGCGGAGGCCATCTCGACTGGCACAGACAGCTCAGCAGATAAAGCCAGGAACCCATCCAGCTGAGCAGGGTCAGTCTTATTGGTATGATTTTGCTCATAGTAGCTGTTCAGCAGTGCAAATACTCTATCTACATCCTTCAAGTAGTTAGTCCAGTCGTCCAGACTAAGTCTATAGTTTTGTCTGTACTCATAGATGCTTTCGTTCACACTGTATAAGTCCTCCAGACCTTGCCAGTTGACATCTGCAGTGAGATTGGGCAGATTAACCTTCCCATCCATCCCATAACTGTCCTCTGTGAATCAAGATATGAAAGTGAAGCATTAGTGGAGAACATTTGGAAAACATTTCTCGTTTGTTGGACAAACAACTTTCATTGCTTTTACAGAACTATTCAATTTTGAATATAACACTAAAAACTCCTTTCTCCCTAGTAGTGGTAGTGCGCTAGTTAGGAGTGGCTTTAGGTTATGATAGTGAGTAATAACCAAAAATTGGATCAAATGCAGACACACTTCAAGGAGTAGGCAAGGCTGAACCTGGAAATGCACCGTACTACCATTTTCTTTCCGACTATATTCCAATCAGCTTTTGAAATAGAAAATGCAAGCAGGACAGTGTGTCAGTGAGTCTCTGAGTCTTGTTTCTCTGTCTGTTAAAGTGGAGTCAGAGAGACAGTTTAGTGTTAGAGCACAGGAATTGCAAGTAGGAGATCCCAGAGACCCCAGACTCAGTCTACGGCACTATCATATTATAAGCTGAGCAGCACTATGATCTCTCTCTCTCTCTCCTTCTCTCTCTTGCTCCATCTCTCTCCATATATATACATGGGGTGGAAATAGATGTGTGATCAAACTTAACTATTCATTGAGCTGCTGGGTGACTGACAGATTTGAAAGTGCTTTATATAATAGACAATGCTTAGTATTTTATTTTGGACTCCATCATTCACTATCAAAGCAAACTTAGCGAAATTAAATTCTTCAAATCAAGTGAGATAAGTCAGAAAGAGAAAGATGAGTACAGAATGATCCCACTCATGAACAGAAGTTGAGAAAGAAGAACAGAAAGGGAAACACAAAGCAGAATTCAACTGGGTTTGGAGTACTGCACCAAAAAAACTCTGGGTGGAGGGTGAGAATAGATTTTCAGCTTCACTATAGGGGATAGGAACACAGATCTTTGTGGCAGGAATGGTATTATGCATTGGGTTAATATACATTCATTAAAATAAAGAAAAATTCTTCAAATCAAATGCTTGGATCTGTTTCTAAGTTTTTTTTTTCTTTTTTGCCCTAAAAGCTTTATTTCCTAGAAAAAACAACCTTTGAGTGGTCTTCAAAGTGCAAAGAATATATCAGCTTTCTCAGTTCTTTCTGTCTCACCAAGATGACTATAGTCCCATAGAAAATATCTTTCTTCCAGTTGTGCCCGAATACTATTTAGAAAAAGGTGAACTAGATTGGTGTAGTGAACTGCCCACAGAGAAATGAAGATCAGCAAAGACTACATAGAATACACACCCTCAGTGTAACGAGAAGATAGAAAACTCTACAATCTCCAAATCACCTGTACATAAAAAAAAAAAAAAGTTAGTAGCTATTCCCAGTAGAGCTGTATGTCACACTTTGAGCACAGATCCTGGGAGAAATTGTAGGAAAAGGGAAAAGGGAAAATAGTGAGAGATATTGGCAATGAGGGTGGAACCAAAAATTGATTTGAAACTCTCACTGGAAAGAACACAAGCATAAAATGTATAAGGGCTGAGTGGTGGTTCAAGCCCCTGGTTCCCACTTGCAGAAGGAAAGCTTTGCAAGAGGTGAAGCTGTGCTGCAGGTGTCTCTCTATCTCTCTCCTTCTGTATGCCCCCTATCCCTCTCAATTTCTGGCTGTCTTTATCCAATAAATAAAAATAATAAAAAATGTGGGGTTTTTTGTTGTTGTTATTGTTGTTTTGTTTTAAAGAGTCTGGTAGTCCCCCTAGGGAAAGATATAAACAGGCTGGGGGAATGGATCGGCCTGCCAATGTCTATGTCTAGTGGAGAACCAACTACAGAAGCCAGAATTCCTACCTTCTGCACCCCCCCCCCAAACAATTTTGACCCATACTCCCAGTGGGGGAGAATTATAGGAGGAAAAGGATAAGAAGGGCTCTGAACTCCAGCTCCATTGAGACCCGAGGGGTTGGGGGAGGGACATCTGGATGTAGCAGTAGACTTATGTGTGGCTTGGAGGGGAAGAGAAGACTAGACCTAGAATAAAAAGAAGGCAGTTATGTACAAATGTAGATAGATAGTTGTAGAGATGATGGTTAAGCCACGCCTGCAACCTTAGGAGAAATATGTCTTGGAGGGACTGGGGATTCAGAACTCTGGTGGTAGGAACGGTATACAATTATACTCCTGTTGACATGTAATTTTGTAAATCAATATTAAATCAACAATAAAATATAAAAATAAAGCTAGAAATAACAGAAAAGAAAAGAGTCCAGTCATTACAGTCTTGACAATAAGGAAGAGACTTAGAAGTGTGCATGAACCCAGGGATCAGTCTTTGTTTTCAGAGAGGAAAGGACCCAAAGGAATTTTTCTTTTGAAAATTGGATGACAAAGAAAACATGGAATAAAAGGAATGCATTTCAGGCTCTGAAAGGGAAAAAAAATTGCAGGACACACAATCCGTGTCACTACTGAAAGGAAAAAAAAGTGTATTTGTCACATTGAAAGAAAAAGATCTGCTTAAACTAGGAATTTTGTAAATATTTCAAATCCGTGAAATAAAGCAGTCTGATTCTCTATGAAATCATTATAGAAATGATAAAAACTGAAAATGCATTATTTTATGTATATGCTCTCACCAAAGTAAACAATTAAATTAAAAAAAATATCATAACTCTGTCAAGTAAGTTAAATTTCTCCTGGTCAAGCAAATGAGGATGTGAAAACCATCCATCTCACATCAGAGTAGAGTATGAAAATGAACCAAGGGTCTTCTGTTCAAGTAACAGTTAGAAATCAAAAAGCATCATTAAAGCTGATCAAATGAGGCGAGATAACACAAGACAAAATAAATAAGGGACTGTAAAAATGTCTAATTTCAAAAGCAATCAAGAGACAAAAGTACAGATTTTACTAAGTGGGAATACCTATCATTATAAAGAAAAATAAAAATAAAACTGAATAAAGCAATTGAAAGTACATACAGGGAGTTGGGCGGTAGCGCCGCGGGTTAAGCGCACGTGGCACAAAGCACAAGGACCAGCATTAGGATCCCGGTTCAAGCCCCCGGCTCCCTACCTGCAGGGGAGTCACTTCATAAGAGGTGAAGCAGGTCTGCAGGTGTCTGTCTTTCTTTCCCCGTCTCTGTCTTCCTGCCCCCTCCATTTCTCTCTGTCCTATCCAACAATGACAACAATAATAACTACAACAAGGGCAACAAAAAGGAATAAATAAATAAATAAATATTTTTTTAAAAGTACACACAAACATAATAGGAGGTACACATTTCCAACACAGGTAAGACAGACAAGGCCTGTAGAATATAGGTGATGGAAAGACATATACTGCCAAATCTATTAAACATCTTTGAGGAGAAAAGGAAAATGTAAATTTTCATAATTTCTATTCAACATAGTCTTGCAAGTCCTAGCCATAGCCATCAGGCAAGAGAAGGAGATGAAAGGGATACAGATCAGAAGAGAAGTCAAACTGTCATTGTTTGCAGATGATATGATACATAGAAAGTCCAAAAGAATCTAGAAGGATATTCCTGGAAATTACTAAGCAATATAGTGCAGTGGCAGGCTACAAAATTAACATACAAAAATTAGTGGCATTTCTCTATGCAAACACCAAGCTAGAAGAAATCCAGAAATCGATTCCATTCACCATAGTAGCAGAAGCAATCAAATATCTAGGGATAAATCTAACAAGGGACTTTTATACTTATACTTTATACTTAAAACTATGAGACACTTTTCAAGGAAATAGAATACAAAGAAATGGAAACATCCTATGCTCATGGATTGGAAGAATTAACATCATCAAAATAACTATTCTACTCAGAGCCATATACAGACTTAATGCAATCCCTATCAAGATCCCACCAAATTGCTTCAAGAAAGCAAGACAAGGGGCTGGGTAGTGGCACACCAGGTTGAGTGCACATGTTACCATGCTCAAGGGTCTGGGTTTAAGCCCCTGGTCCCCACCTGCAGGGGGAAAGCTTTGCGAGTGATGAAGCAGTGTTGCAAGTGTCTTTCTGCCTCTTGCCCTCTCTATCTCCCCTCTTTCTCTCAGTTTCTGGCTGTCTCTATCCAATAAATAAATGAAGATAATAAAAAAATTAAAAAAGAGAGTAGAACAAAAGATACGAAAGTTTATAGAAAATACCTAGGGGAGCAAAAGCAATCCTGAAAGAAAAGAGCAAAACATACCACAGAGCCAGTATAATCAAAATGCCCTGTACACACAGACCAATGGAATAGAATTAGGAGCCTAGAAATTAGCCCTTATAGCTACAGACACCTAATTTTTGACAAGGGAGTCTAAAACATCAAACGGACAAAGGAGAATCTATTCAAGAAATGGGTTTGGGAAAGCTGGGTTGAAATCTGTAGAAGAATGAAACTGGATCACCACATGTCATCATATCCAAAGGTAAACTCAAAGTGGATCAAAAATTTAGATGTTAAGCCAGAAAGCATTGATTATATAGAAGAAAACATAGGCAGAAATCTTTTCATTGTAAGTCTTAGAAATATCTTATCTGATTCAAATACAACTGCAATGAAAACAAAAGCAAACATAAACCAATGGGACTACATCAACTTGAAAAGCTTCTTCCCTGCAAAAGGAATCACCCCCATAACAGAAACACAGCTCACAGAGTGGGGAAAATCTTTATGTGGCATGCACTGGGCAGAGGGCTAATAACTAAACGCAAAAAGAATTCACCAAACTCATCAATAAAAGGACACACAACCTGGTGGAAAAATGAGGGGGAGACCCGGGCAGAGTCTTCTCCTAAGAAGAGATCCAAAGGTGAACAGATACATGAATGAATAAATGCTCAAAGTCACTGATGATCAGGGAAAAGATAACAATGAAATACCTTTTATTTTTTTTAAAAGCAGGTTATTTAAACCTCTTATACCTTTATTTACTTATCTAGAAAATAAGTATAGTCAGTAATTCCCACCGTCTAGGAACCAATTATATGGGTTAAACTGGATGATATTGTCCATAGAAAACACTTAGATATTCTATTTATTAGTCAATAAATATCAGTAGCTATTTTTATGTTTATGATCATTATTTTTATGCAGGTTTTATTCTCTGGACAGTTCACACCACATGACATTAGATGCAACATGCTATAATAATCAATGGTAAAATTCTTTCCTAGAATAGATAACTTAGTATTAAATTATTTTGGTAATTTATTTTAACAGAGTCCTGTTCAGCTCTGGCTTAAGGTGGTGCTAGAGACTGAACCTGGGAGCCTCAGGCATGAAAGTCTTTTATAACCATTATGCAGCCTCCTCAGCCCTAGCAATTTTTCTCCTATTTTTTATTAGTGATTTATTTATTTATTTTATTATCAAACAGAGACAGAGAGAAATTGAGAGGGGAGGGGTAAGGTAGAGAGGGAGAGAGACTGAGAGAGACACTTGCAGGGCTGCTTCACCACTTGTGAAGCTCTCCCCATGCAGGTGGGGACCAGGGGCTTAAACCTTGTGCACTGTGAGTGCTTAACCAGGTGTGCCACTCCCTGACTCCCTTTCATAGTGATTTATAAGATTATAAGATCACAGGGTATAGTTTAATATTACACCTGCCACCAGAGTTCTGTGTCTCACCCCGAGTCCAATAGTATTTGGTTATTTGTTTGTTAACAACTAGAAACTAATACAGAAATTAAAAGTGAATGTTGGTGCAAACAAAAAGAGAATCCAGTATAACTTTATGAAAATATCATGATTTCCTAGTGAAATATGTTTTAGAAATGAAGGGCTAGCTCACTTTAGTCTGGAAAAGGCCTTTGAAAAATTTTGATGTTTTTTGAGTCTCATGTGGGGTTGGGTAGTGGTGCACCTGGTTGAGCACACCTGTCACAAAAAAATAGGATGCTTTTAAAAATGTATTTTTTTATAATAGAAATAGAAATTGAGAGGGAAGGAAGAGCTAGAGACAGAGAGAAACCTGCAGCAGTACTTGAGCACTTGTGAAGCCTCCCCACGAAGGCAGGGAGTGAGGCCGAGCCCAGGTCCTCACGTACGGTGACAGGTGCACTCGACAGGCTGTGCCAACACCAGGCCCCTAGGAAAGGCTTTTCAGCAACTTGAACACTTACTGGTGCTAAAAATACTCGAAGGAAATAATAATTAGAGACTATTTCCTCAGCATCATAAAAATGTGTATAGGTAAGTGGTAAACGCAGCTTCCTACTTAGCGTTGAAATCTCAAGAAGTGTTTTTTACTGAGATGAAGAACAATGTTACATAATATTGGAAGTACTGGTCAATAAGTCAGGGGATGTCATCTAGAGACAAGCAGATTGGAAAAGAAGAAAACTCTGTACACACACACACACACACACACACACACACACACACACACACACACACACACACACGGGAAACCAAAAAGCATTCATCATAAAATTAGCTTAAAATGCAAGGTAAGAGGACATAGAACTGATATACAGGGACCAACAGACCTCATAAACACAAATAATAATCAGGTAGAAGTTTGTGGTGTAGAAGGAAAACCCTACTTATGACAGCAACAAAGAAGATAGATACTTTATGAGTAAACTTAACCTGGAAGAAAGTACTTTTTAAAACATTTCTTTTATATATTTCTTTATTTTCCCTTTTGTTGCCCTTGTTGTTTTTCATTGTGTTGTAGTTATTACTATTGTTATTGATGTCGTTGTTAGATAGGACAGAGACAAATGAAGAGAGGAGGGGAAGACAGAGAGGGGGAAAGACAGACACCTGCGGATCTGCTTCACCGCCTGTGAAGTGACCCCCCTGCAGGTGGGGAGCCGGAGGCTTGAACCGGGATCCTTACTCCCGTCCTTGCACTTTGCGCCACTTGTGCTTAACCCACTACACCACCGCCCAACTCTCGGAAGAAAGTACTTTTAAAAAAACTTCTGAAGACCCAGAGGTATCTTTGATTAAACACATTTTTTATTTTCTGTCCATATTCCCAGAGGAGGAGAAGTGTTAGGGAATTATTGACTAAAGAGCTCTAAATCTCAATTTCATCAGCACCCTGAGAGAGGAGAGGAAAAAAAGAAGGGTATTTGGAAGTAGTAATGTGTAGGTGTAACTTAGAAAGGAAGAGAAGGCAAGGCTATAAAAAAGGGGGTAAATCTATGTATAACTATAGTTATAGAAATAATATTCAAGCCTCATCTCTGACCTTGGGAGAACAACTACAATTTTCAATGGAGGGAATGGGGATACAGAACTCTGGTGGTGGGAAAGGTGGGGAATTATAACTCTGTTGTCTTATAATTAAAAAAATATTATCTTTATTTTTATTGGATAGAGATAGCCAGAAATTGAGAGAGGAGGTGGAGATAGAGAGGGGGAGACAGAGAGACACCTGCAGCCCTGCCACACCACTTATAAAGCTCTCCTTCTGCATGTGGGGACTGAGGGCTCGAATCACTCAACCAGGTGTACCACCACCTGGCCCCTTGTCTTATAATTTTTTAAATCACTAATAAAAAAGTAAATAAAAAAGAAAGAAACACATCTTTTTATTCTCAGAGAAGATTCAGTATCGATAAAGACATCAATTCTTGATATTTCTTTCAAAAACAAGGTATGAAAATGGGCACTAAGATAGAACCACATAATCTGCAAAAATACATAAAATGATCTTTACGTTTCCAAGAACGCACTGAATTTTACTGATCAGAAAAATTAACATTACAACCATACTAAGATTTCATTTATTTTCCTTTCGGGAAAAGGAATAAATATCTAAAGTTTGATAGTAATCAAAGACATTTCATACATTGACAAGCACCTGTATGGAGAGGAATTTGACAGAGTCTAACACGTCTGTCTCTGCATTTGCCTGTTGATCCAGGAATCTCACCACCAGTAGCCTAAACAACAGGAAATGTATTTGTGTGAGATTCTATTGCGACAGTATCTGTAACTGCAAAATGAGAGCACTGGAATGTCTAGACATAACGAGCAACTGAATGCGTAAATAATGCTACATTTGAACAGTGGAGTTCTGTGAAGTGGTTGAAAGAGGATGGGGAGCCATCTAGCATGTGTACCCTAATACTAGTTAGAAGCTTCCTTGACCCAATTTTTCCTTCTCATTCTTGGATTTATGGAGTGAGTGTGTGTGTGTGTGTGTGTGTGTGTGTGTGTGTGTGTTTGGGGGTGGGGTGAGGAAGAAACAGCGCAGCATTGCTACATCATTCATTCTCTATCCCTCGGTGCTCCCATGTGGTGTCAGGACTTGAACTCAGGGCCTCACATTTACAAAGTGTGTACTTGACTGAGTGAGCTATCTCTCCATTCCTAAAAATTCATTTTAAGCAAAAACCAAACAACGCCAACTAAATTTAAAGAGCTTATATGAAAATTACCTTCTATGCAAAAAGATTCTTGGAATAAAAATGAGTATCTACACACCTACACTGATGTCCACGAGTAAATAAATAGGTGTAGGGGCTAGGCAATGGTGCACCTGGTAGAGCACACACATTACCATGAGCAAGGACCCAGGTTCAAGCCCCTGGTTCCTACCTATGGTGGGGGAGGCTCATGAGTGGGAAAGAGGTTTTTCTTCCTCTCTCTATCTGTCTCCCTCACTCAATTTCTCTTTGTCCTATCAAATAAGAGAAAAAGGGGGAAAAAAGGGATAGGGAATGTCCGCTGCAAGTGTGGATTAGTTGTGCAGGTATATAGCTCCAGTGAGAATCCTGGTGGAAATAATAAATAAATAAATAAACAAATAAATAAATAGGAAATCTCTTCTCTATGGTGGTATGCCACTTAAGATATAGAACAGATGTTCAACAATTTGTTTGGCTTTGTATGTTGACTCTCTTTTCAGCTACCAGGTTCCGGATGGCAGCATGATGCTGACCAGACTTCTCTGGACTGATGACCCCACTAATGCGTCCTGGAGCTCCGCTTCCCCAGGGACCCACCTTACTAGGGACAGAGAGAGGCAGACTGGGAGTATGGATCAACCAGTCAATGCCCATGTTCAGTGGGGAAGCAATTACAGAAACCAGACCTTCCACCTTCTGCAACCCACAACGACCCTGGGTCCACACTCCCAGAGGGATAGAGAATGGGAAAGCTATCAGGGGAGGGGATGGGATATGGAGATCAGGTGGTGAGAATTGTGTGGAGCTGTACCCCTCTTATCCTATGGTTTTGTTAATGTCTCCTTTCTTAAATAAATAAAATAAAATAAAATAAAAGCTATAGAACAGAATGACAGGGGGAAAAATCACCATTTTGCAATTATAATAACAATGATTCAGGCAAGCATCACACATCCCTACAACAACTAGTGGACTGATCTAGTAAGCAACAAATATGAATAGATATGGGCCCTAGAGCAGGTTGATGAGATGAACAGTTAACGGTAATATATATATATATATATATATATATATATATATATATATATATATATATATATATATATATATTCCCTGTATTTGGGAGCTATTTTCTGCCTTGATCCAGCTTTCTAGTCCTATTCTCAACTCTGACACTATCTCCCCAGATAATACTTTTATCCCACTGGCATGTTAGCTTTTGGGCTCAGGCAAAAATTAGTAAAGTCATGGGCCCCATGGAATATACCTAAAATAGACTTCCTAGCATCTTTACTAATGAAGGCCCTTAGTTCCATCTACTCTAGTCTTACCTTTAGGTTCCTAGTTATTAAACAATTTGTCCTGATTTTTTTCTCTTTTTTTAAAAAATTCTATTTATTTATTTATTTATTTGCCTCCAGGATCATTACTGAGGCTCGATGCCTGCACTATAAATCCACGGCTCCTGGAGACCATTTTCCCCATTTTGTTGCCCTTGTTGTTACCCTTATTGTTGTCATTATTATTATTGTTGTTACTGCTGCTGCTGTTGGATAGGGCAGAGAGAAATCAAGAGAGGAGGGAAGACAGATGGGGGAGAGAAAGACAGACACCTGCAGACCTGCTTCACTGCCTGTGAAGTGACCCCATTGCAGATGGGGAGCCAGGGGTTTGAACTGGGATTCCTATACCGGTCCTTGCATTTTGCACCATGTGTGCTTAATCCTCTGAGCTACTGCCTGACCCTCCCAATTTGTTCTTCTTTTTATCTTACTGTTTTTCAGCTACCAAGGTGCCACCATGATACCATCCTGACTTCCCTGGGCAGACGACCTCATCAGTGTGTCTGGAACCTCACCTCTCCGGAGTCCTATTCATCAGGGAAAGATAGAAATGTTCTGGGGGTATGGATTGACCTGACCTGTCAACACCCATGACAAGTGGAGAAGCAATTACAGAAGTCATACCTTCTACTTTCTGTACCCTATAATGATTCTGGGTCCATACTCCCAGAGGGATAAAGAAAGTTTCTGATGGAGGATGGGATATGGAACTCTTGTAGTGGGAACTGTATGGAATTGTACCCCTTTTATTCTACAGTATTGTTAATCATTATTAAACCATTAATAATAATAAAAAACCATAAATATCCCAAGGGAAAATTCTAGTAAGTCACACCTTAGTCAGTTCATTAAAATAATACCATTAAATAGATGTGATAGAGCTCCTGATAAGGTATCCACACTATAGGATATTATTTTTGCTGAACTCTTCTAAAAAATGCATGATTTCAATCCACTCATGGGGGAAAACATCAGACAAACTACAACTGAGGAATATTTTACAAAATAACTGGCCAGTAAACTTTAAAATGCTGTGAGTGACAATGAAAAGCTTAGGAACTATTCCAGATGGAAGGAGACTGAAAATAAAAATATGACAATTTCCTGCATTGAGTGATTCTGGAGTGGGTCCCAGATGAGGAAAAAACCAACTACAAATATGACATTATTGCAGTAACTGGCAGCATTTGAAATAAGAACTGTGGAGTAGGTAATACCACTGCATCAATATGAAATCGCCTGATTTTATGGGGGGCGGGCAGTAGTGCAGCAGGTTAAGCACACATGGTGTGAAGCACAAGGACCTGCATAAGGATCTCAGTTTGAGCCCCAGGATCCCCACCTGCAGGGGGTCACTTCACAGGCAGTGGAGCAGGTCTGCAGGTGTCTGTCTTCCTCTCCCCTTCTCTCTCTTAGCCTCCTTTCTCGATTTCTCTCTGTCCTATCCAATAACAACAACAACAATAACAACAACAACAATGATAAACAAGGGCAACAAAAGGGAAAAAATAGCCTCCAGGAGCAGTGGATTCTTAGTGCAGGCACCAATCCCCAGAAATAACCCTGGAGGCAAAAAAAAGAATGTTTAAAAAAAAACTGCCTGATTTTAATAAATGTATATAATTTTGGTAAGAAACTATTTCTGTTCTTAGATTTTAGTAAAGCTATGTTTGAAAGAGGGTATTATACCTGCAAAAATAACTCAGGGAAGAAAAGCATGTATATGTATATGTGCATGTGGGAAGAGTTTAAGAACAAGTGAAGACAATAAGCTAAATGGGAGTAAAATTTCTTGCAACTATTCTTACAGTCTTTCTGTAAAATTAGATAAAAGTACAAAACCACTTTACCTAAAAGTACCACATGTATGTCCTAACCTTGAAGGAAAATTCAAAAGCATGCTCAGGTCTAAAGCAGAGTCAGTTTCTAGGTACCACTTTTATCACTTTTTAAAAAATATGACCATGTTGTTCATAACCTATGTTCATAAAAGCACAATTCATAATAGCTAAAACCTGGAAGCAAACCACAACAGATGAATGGCTGAGAAAACTGTGGTATATATACACATCGGAATACTACACAGCTATGAAAAACAATGAACCCACCTTCTCTGATCCATCTTGGATGGAGCTAGAAGTAATTATGTTAAGTGAGCTCAGTCAGAAAGACAAAGATGAGTATGAGATGATCCCACTCATAAACAGAAATTGAGAAAGAAGAACAGAAAGAGAAACTCAAAGCAGGATTTGACTGAATTTGGAGTAGGGCACCAAAGTAAAAATCTCTGGGTTGAGGGCGAGGGTGGAAGTTAGGCTTCCGAACTTCCTGGTGGGGGGATGGGGGAATGGGATGGGACACAGTCTTTTTGTGGTGGGAATGGTGTTTATGTACACTCCTATTAATTTGTAGTCATATAAATCACTATTTAGTTAATATGAGAGGGGAAAATTGATTGAATATCTCAAACTTTTTAAAGCACAGACTGAGTCTTTGATATGTTGACTCTCTTAATAGCTTAGACCAGGGAGAACAGAAGCAACAGGTGGCACAGCTTTATACAAATAATGTCAAAGGACATAAAGTATGGTGATGTTGTGTGTGATACAGCAAATCCTAACAAAGGGATATTTCAAAGTTAACCCATTGCCAAATGATGTGATTATAGCAATGACTATCTATTGTCTTCTTAAACCCTAAGACAGCAGGAATCTCCCACTTCCTCTATAGAGCCTATATTTCCCCCAGTCCTGGAACCTCTAGGGTGGGACTCACTTTCTTGTATGCTTCTCTCAATTCATGCCAAATGATATTGCATCCACCGATCCCAACCTAATCAACACAACTAGTACCATCTCAGCATGCTTCACTTCAGACTGTGTCCAGAGATGTCAAACATGGTATGACAACCCTTCAGCCTCATTACTGAGTGAGACCTTTCCTTTCATAGGATTCTCTAATTCCATTCCATGTGGTTCACTTCCTAACAAAGTCCCAAAAGCTAGATATAGACCAGGTCCCATGAGATAGAGCACATGTTCACATGTATCCATAAATTGGGGCAAAAGATACATCTGAAAGAAAAAGTACACAATAGTCTGTAGTGAGTCAGTGTAAAGTTCATAATGAAAGAGTATCTACTTAGACTTAGATACCCTCCTCACCTACTTCCTATTATACTTCCCTCAGTCACTCCAAAGCTGAACTTTTCAAAGAAAGGACTACAAAAGTTGAATAAGAGCAGGAGACTGGCAGTTATCTACAAAATGGAGACTCCCACAACTTTTCATCTGCACTATTCCAGCCTTTAGGTTCATGATTAGTCAGCAACTTGTTTGGCTTTATATATTAACTCTCTTTTTAGCCACCAGGTTCCAGATGCTACCATGGTACCAAACAGACTTCTCTGGACAGACGACCCCAACAATGTGTTCTAGAGCCCCACTTCCCCAGATTCCCGTCCAACTAGGGCAAGAGAGAGACAGGCTGGGAGTATGGGTTGACCTGTCAATGCCCATGTTCAGCGGGGAAGCAATTCCAGAAGCCAGACCTTCCACCTTCTGCACGCCATAATGACCCTGGGTCCATACTCCCAGAAGGATAAAGAATAGGAAAGCTATCAGGGGAGGGGATGGGATACAGAGTTCTTTCTGGTAGTGGGAACTGTGTGGAGTTGTACCTCTATTATCCTATGGTTTTGTCAATGTTTCCTTTTAATAAATAAAAAATAAAAATAGATAAAAAATGTGACTGTGTCATTATAACATGCTACATTGTACAGATAGACAGCTTAGAGATCGTGTATGAGTGGAGTTTCAACTCTTCCTAGAGCAGTATTATTTACAAGAACTGCCAGTATCCTAAGAAGTAGAAAGGACATTTTCACAGTCTGACTTGCACCAACTTCTTCTGCATCTTTTCCCGCCTGGCCTCTGCCCTGGTCTCACACATAATGTGCAGCTTCCTGTACAGAGAGCAGCAGATCACATCCCTTCTGAAAGCTGGTGCTTATTCCCAAGAGGTGATTTTTTTTTTTTTGCCTCCAGGGTTATTGCTGGGGCTCAGTGCCTGCACCACAAATCTACTGCTCATGGAGGCTATTTTTCCCTCTTTTATTGCCCTTGCTGTTTTATTGTTGTTGTGGTTATTACTATTATTGATGTTGTTGTTGTTGGATAGGACAGAAAGAAATGGGGAGAGGAGGAGAAGACAGGGAGGGGGAGAGAAAGACACCTGCAGACCTGCTTCACCGCTTGTGAAGCGACCTCCCTTCAGGTGGGGAGCTGGGGGCTCAAACTGGGATCCTAACACTGGTCCTTACACTTTGAGCCATGTGCACTTAACCTGATGCACTTAACTCGATCCCCCCCACCTCCGCAAGGTGATTTTTTTAATTTTGTCATTATCATTTTGTCAGCTTTCAGCCTTCAAGATGAAATTTGAGTATCACCTCACTTCCTTGCCTAACATGAACAAAGCTTTTCTCTATCTTCCTTTGCTTCCTCTGGGTCCCCATTCCCTTTGGGGGTCAAACTCTTCAAGACAGCATCTATCCATCTATGGAAGGTTCTGGTTCCCCTGCTCAACACCAAACTTGGAATTTCACCTGGATAGTTGTCTACAACTTCACAATGAGTGAATATAAAGGTAGTGGTGATATTAACACACACACACACACACACACACACACACACACACACACACACAGAGAGAGAGAGAGAGAGAGACATACACATATTGCATAAGTTATACTCTCTGGAGTTGAGGGATGTAAGTTACACTCTCTGGGGTTAGGGGGAGGGTTCAGGTCCTTCCTGGAACATAATGGCAAAGGAGGACTTAGTTGGGGTTGAATTGTTATGTGGAAAACTGGGAAATGTTATGCATGCACAGATTATTATATTTTACTGTTGACTATAAACCATCAGTCCCCCAATAAAGAAACTTAAAAAAATGAATAAGTTACACTCATTGGAACTATAATATTACCATTACTCTCTTTCACCTGCTGTTTATGTGTGTGAAATGTTTGGTACCCCTTATTATATTGCTCTACTAATATTACTCATACTTATTGGGGCCCACCATATGCCAGAATCTAGCTGTAGCTTCTAATCAGCAAGGCTAGGATTTAACCAAAAGCAATCAGGCTCTAATGTCCATTTTCTCAATACTGTATAGCCTCCAACACACAGTCATTTCTCCCACATCCACCTACAATCCAAGAGCTGTTGCTACAGAAGAGAAGATGCAAAACAAGCAAAAGCAAGGTGGGCAGAAACATGGATGCCGGGTTGGAGTTTGATGTGGTCTGCTGGCCTACACGGATAGAACTGAAGGCTTAGGAAGGAACCTTGCCAGTGTATGGTCACTAAGAACTGACTGTCCCACACCTCCAACAGGCACACACCAGAGCCGTTAGGAACTCTTCTTGGATGTCAAATGGTAAAGGCATCGACTTTGATATACTGTGGAAAAAATAAATACCCCATTAACCCAATGATCCCATTCTATTCTGTGACGCAGAAACTTGAGCTTTCAGTTCAATCCAGAGATTATTTCCTGGGTCAAAAGGTCACTTTCTGAGATGTGTCCTTACCTGTGAGCTTCTTCTAATGAGATGACCACAGTCAGTAAGTAAAGCATTTTAGCTGCCCCTGCCATATGCACATGTCACAGCAGGAAACAAAATGAAACAAAAGTCAAGTAGAATAGGGGAAACTGACCTGCTTTTGAAAGGCTTTTAAATACTAAATCTAATGACTAATTTTTGAAAATCTACAAAGATGAAGGAAGTTTATAAATTCTTTATTAGTGGTTTAATACTGATTTACAAAATTATAAAGTAGTAGGAGTATAATTCCATGCCATTCCCACCACCAAGAGTTCTGTGTCCCCTTCCCTCCACTAGACACTGCAGCATCTCTCCCAAGGCCACAGATGTCAACTGACTTTATATCTGTAACTGTCTATATCTATTTTTCCCCATTTCTTCAATGGTCTTGCTTTCACTTCCTTTCTAACTCACACCTACACCTATTACTACTTCCTCTTCTCTCTCAGATAAGAGACACATCCAGGCAGTTTAGAAATTCTTACTCTTGTGCAAGATACATTTTCTAAAATAGTTGAACTTTTATATTGCTTAGGTTTGACTCAACATTTTTCTCTCAAAGTCTCTGGGAATCAAATGTTATGACTAGTACGTATCTTAATCAGTTTGCTAAAATAACAACAACAACAACAATAATAATTAATAATAAACCTGGTGGCGGCACACCCAGGTAAGTGCACACAGTGCTGTGAGCAAGGACCTGGGTTCGAGCTTCCACGTGCTCCCTGCAGGGGACACTTCACAAATGGTAAAGCAGGTCTGCAGGTGTTGCTCTTCCTCTCACCCTCTCTATCTCCCCATCCCTTTCAATTTTGTTCTGTCCTGTCAAGTAAAACAAGAAAGGGGAAAACACAAACAAACAAAATGGAAAGAATGGCTGCTGGGAGCAGTGGATTTGCAGTGCTGACATCAAGCCCCACCTATAGACCTGGTGGCAATAGAAAAACAACAACAACAACAAAATCAAAATCTTAAAAGACATGAAAGTGTCTGAAATCCCTGATATGACAGTATCATTGGAGGATAAATACCCGCACTTCCAAAGAAGGCAACTTTTCCCAGCAATTCCACACAGCTTGTTTTACAGCTGTTCCTTTCCAGTCCAACAGGATACAAGGGCTCGGCAAAGGAACATCAAACAGTACGTGGTGTTCAGCAAGTTCCCAGCTGTGATAAGCAAATGTTCATAGTAACCCTGTTCCATGACCTTCTGCCTCAGTGTGGGAATCAGATGAGAAATAGTTTGTGGGAGCTGGGTGGTGGTGCACCTGGCTGAGTGCACAAGTTACCTTACTCAAGAACTTGGATTTGAGCCTGAAGGCGGGGAACTTCTTGAGAAGTGAAGCAGTGCTGTAGGTCTCTCTCTCTCTCTCTCTCTCCGCCTCCCTCTCCCTCTCTCTCTCTCTTCTTCCTCAATTACTCTCTTTCCTATATAAAACAAAAGAAAGACAGTTTGCATTATGAAACAGTTTCTGAAAAGATGAGTTATTTTGAGCTATCCAAAGCAATTCTTAGATTTGTCCTTTGGTAGGGTATCTAGAAAGGACGAAAGAAAGAAAGAAAGAAAGAAAGAAAGAAAGAAAGAAAGAAAGAAAGAAAGAAAGGAGGGTAGAAAGGAAGAAAGAGAGAAAGAAAGAAAGAGAGAGAGAGAGAGAAAGAAAGAAAGAAAGAAAGAAAGAAAGAAAGAAAGAGAAAAACCCACTATGTCATTCAACATGCAGGCTTTCAATAGTCACATCAAGAGGATGGAGAGTCTGTCAACAACTAAAGGCACCAAGGGTGGGTCAAAATGATCTCCAAAGTGATTTATTTGGCCCTGCCTAGTGCTGGTGACAGGGGTTAGGTAAGAGGAGAGTCTCAGATGTTTGCAGCTTAATTATGACTAGAGTATAGTTAAATATTCTCCAGCTCAACACTGCCCAGGGATGAAGTGACAGAGAAAAACTCTGACTCGTTTCTGACCAGAATATGTCTTAAATAACCTTCAGATATCCTTTTCCCTCTGTCATGACTGTAATAAAAGAAGGGCAAACTGAAAATCCTTTAGCTATTAAATTGAATGCACCATAAAGTAACCTTAAAGTCAATATTTAGCATTAGGTCCATTTAAAATGCCCCACTTTGATCATATCTTAATGTGACTGCCAGGGAACTGGTAGGTGGGGTGTTACCTCATCAGCCCATAGCCTGGGTGAGACCAGCTTGCAAGGGAGTTCTTCTGCTATGTCTTAGGTGTGCTGGGGGTGACATGTGGTTGGGGTGGGGGTAGAACAAGGAAAGGAAAGAAGAGAAAAAGAAAATATTTATAAATGGTCATCAAAAGTTCAGCTTCACTTGCTTTGTCTGCGTATAGCTTCCCTACCACCTTTCCTAACTAATCTCTCTTAGCTTCTTGTCAGATTAGAGAGGTGCATTCTGAAAGCAGGAATCTGAGAGCTCCGCTCAGCATGTGGGAAGGACATTGAGGTTGGGGGTGGGGGTGACCAGGGTGCTCTGGTTTGCTTTGCTTCTTTGAGACAATTCAGTCAGTATGACTGATAACCATGTTCATGCTCTTTTGGTGGAAGTTTTTTTCTCTCAAGTTGACTTATTCACTAGGGTGCTGGTAACTCAGTGCCTCAGTTTTCCTTCAAAAGAGGTTGGAAGGAGAGGCTCTTTCTGTTCCCACACATCACATTACTGACAGCCCCACCTGAGGTCATGCCTAAAGTAGAAAATTATGAAGTTCAAACTATATCAAGACTTTTCTAAGTGTCTCCAAGCCCTAGCACCTTCTCATCAGTCCCACAGAGCATCTGAATCATGTCACAACTGCCTCTCAACACCAAGGCAATTAATTAAAGACCAGTAACAAGGAAGTTCCCACTTTAGAATGCTTGTAAAATCCCCATTCCTTCCCATCGCTCCTTTTGTACCTTAGTTGTTACATTTCATAAAAGTCTATAGTTTCTATGAAGCCTCTCCAAAAAAAAAAAAAGTGTGTAGGCACCTCAGGGAAAAATAATTCTCCCAACCTCTCTTCACGCACTCCCAAGAATCCCTTTTTTATAAATTATTTTATCACTATTAATTATTGGGTAGAGACAGAAACTGAGAGGGAGGAGATAAGAGAGAAAAAGAAGCAGAGACACCTGGAGCCCTGCTTCACCACTCATGAAGCTTTCGCCCTGCAGGTGGAGACCAGGGGCTTGAACCTGGGTTCTTGTTATACCCAGAAGTTCGAGTCCCGATCTAACACAAAGAAGACCAGAATCACAGGCAATAGCAAGAGCCTTTATTATCAAGCTTAAGCTTGGGCTGCCGACACCCTTCCAAGCAAGGGGAGAGTCTGCCACCACGATCATTCTTCATCCCCCCTTTTTATAGTTATCGCAGGGTGGGTGCAGGTGGAAATATTTATGCAGAATAAGGAACAGTTGTTTTTGGGTTAATGGCTGTTCTCAATATCCAGGGCTTTTCTCTAACCTCACATTCCCCCCCTTGTCTTTCTGTAACTTCTAGGGTCCAATTTTGGGCCAAACTCTGTTTCTGAAGAACCCAGAATGTGTGAGCTTAACCAGGTGTGCCAGGGCCTGGCCTCCTTGGTCCTTTTTTACTCCCTTTTCCCCCACTTTATATCATTCCATGCTTAACGGCATCACCCAACAAGCAAACAAGCATGGGAGTGAGCAAATGCTCTGAGGAACATCGTGTTGTGAGAGCGAGCTGATTTGAAAGCAAAATAATAGAGCTGTAACCAATGGCATAACATGGTGGAGAATGCTGTTAGCAACATGCAGGCACCCCAAGTTATGCTCTGGGGGATGTGATAAGAAACAGAAGTTAGTTGGAAATGGCTGGATCATGCAATTATTGGGAAAGAAGCTGTGGGAGAGAATAAAAAAGTGGATACCTGTGTAGGTCATAGCTTCCTCCATCTTTATTTCCTGATATAGGAAAATACAAGAGTAATTTATGTTAGCTTTAGAATTCACAAAACGATTCTTTATGTAGTTTTCCATGCACAACATCTAAATCCTAGAAAGAAATATACGGGGTTAGATATAGATTGTGCCAAAGTCCAGCAGAACGTTTCTATCAGACAGGTTCAAATTAAGATTGAAAGCTGTAAATATAAAGGTTTAAGAGTGTCCACATGAAAAGATGGGTGGGGATGAGAAAAGAGGAGGAGAGTTCAGTTAATAGATTTTTCTAGAAGTTCCAGTAGAGCTCAGTAATATTTAAACCTTCATTATTTTCAGACAGGAAAGCAGACCATCAGCCATCTCTCTTGGGACTCATCTAGAAGGGAGGGCAGGACTTGAAACTTAACAGCAGCATCTGGTTCCACCTGGTGTGACCTTTCACCATTAGGGACTAAATCAGATTTCCCTAAGCAGAGGTGCTATGTCATCACCAATCAAAATGCCATGTTCTTTGGGGGGAAATTATCTGGATATCATGTTTCTCATACCTCTATTAATGGACTTAGTTCCTAGATCTTAGTGGGATTTTTTGTTTGTTTGTTTTCTTCTTCTTCTTTTATAAGATTTGAGGAAAAGGTCAATAGATCCACAGATAAGCAGAATATTTGAAAAGATCTGAGCTGAGTGAGGTCAATGACTGTCAAGACTGACCTGGTCTGCCTGGCAACTAATCCCACTAAGGTGTTAACTGAGCAGTGTGGACAGATAGCTGAGGTGGGTTCTCTCTCACAGGGTTTATAATTTCATTCAAGATTCTTCTAGCGAGAAAGCCTTCAGATCTCTACAATGATGGAAATGACAGGTGGTAATGGTTATCATTTTGTGATATTCCCTTCCCCAAACCATATGATCCAGAGAGCTGCCTTCTTTTATTGTTGGTGACACTGTCTCTGCATGGGACATACAAAGATGCAGCCTGTAAGGACACCAGGGTTACTCAGCTGCACCGGTGAGTTTGCAAACACTCCTGCAAAGTGCCCCCCATCACCTGCGAGCCCAGCTCGTTACCCTTCTGGTGCAGGCAGGCTGTGCTGATGCTTGTGTCTATGCCAACTTTAGCTTTTTCTTCTTCCTTTCCTTTTTTTTAAAAATTAAATTAAATTAAATTTATTTATTCTCTTTTGTTGTTTTATTGTTGTCGTTGTTGGATAGGACAGAGAGAAATGGAGAGAGGAGGGGAAGACAGAGAGGGGGAGAGAAAGATAGACACCTGAAGACCTGCTTCACTGCCTGTGAAGCGACTCCCCTGCAGGTGGGGATCCATGGCCTCAAACCGGGATCCTTAAGCTGGTCCTTGCACTTTGTGTCACCTGCGCTTAACTCGCTGCGCTACTGCCCAACTCCTTTCCTCTTCCTTTCCAGGGCAGCTAGTACTAACAGTTCTACAGGAATTATGAGAAAATAAGCATCCTCACTTTCTCATTAGGAAAGAGCTAAATAAGACAGTCACTGACAAGAACTGTATCCTTATGGGTCAAAGCAGAAATAAGTCAAGCAATACAAAGCAAAGAAGGAACATCTGGCTGATTCCACGCAGGCTCACTTGTACTTTTTCACCCCCAAACACTAAATTGCTCAAATATCTCTAATTTCCAATGGGAAGTACTCATGAAAGAAATCCTTTTCACTATGTTGTGGGCAGGGGTCCAAATGGGAAATCTCTAAACTGTGATAAGCAGAAACAGGGAATTGTGTGTTTCTGTCCAAAATGCTTTTAAAAATAAGAGTATCCTGGTTTTCCTACAGTATATCTTATGACTGTTGATAGCAATAATAAATAAATCCCTAAAGCTTTCATCCCATCTTCTAATGGATGTTTCCATCAGGAATTGAGGTTTACTGAAAAAAAAAAAAAAAAACCCGCGGGAGAGACTGGAATGAGATGTTCGCCAAGTTTCTTGGTATGTCAAAAGTTTTCATTAGTGTACCCAAAGTTAATCTTAGCAAATTTTGTTTGGAATTGCCTAGAAAACTTCCCCTGGTAGGTACCCCAAACTTTCTGTGCATATAAGTGTCACAAAGGCAAACAGAACAAATCAAAACAAGAGTAAAACCTTTGCTCACATAAAGAATGTTCAAGGTAATAGAGGAAACACTTCTTTTCCTTACCGACTTCAAGGCCTTTTCGTCTTGGGTTGCACTGCTTATACCCCTGACAGCTTCTGAGCTCCATCAGTTGTACATGAAGCTGATTCAAAATACCCCGTTCTACTGTGTGTACCGCATTTGTGAGCTGTGTATGGGGAGGCGAGGATCATATGTTTAATACTCTGCTTATCCATTCTCTTTTCAACAATTTCTATAAAATGAAAGTATATTGACTTACCTGGTAAGGATCTGTATTCATATCAAAATACTCCAAAAATCCAGTTGCAAACTCACAGAAAAGAAAATTATGTGTCTCGTTAACTGTACGCAAACACCAGTAGGTGTTATTGTTAGAACTTGTACAAGCACAGAAGGATCCCACTGTTGGTAAAACAAACAAACAAAAACCAGAGAAAGAATGAAAAAAAAATGCAGGCGGGCTTAGACATTCTGATATTTCCTTTACTTTGCATTTTGCATTCCCATTTTTTTCCTTGCAAAGATTATGTGACTGAACATTAAAACAGTGATGGTTCCCTCTCTTCTCCTGCCATAATAGAGATTTCAGTGAAAAAAGAAAATTTAGAGCCTTTTCTTTTCCTTTCTTTCCTTCTTCCTTCTCCCTCCTTCCTGAATATATGTCTGGAGGGCAGAGAATGAGATCCTTCTTGCCTACTGTATTCTCTAATGCTCATCCCAGAGCCCAGCAGAGAACAGAACCCCAACAACCTGAATTACCCCTAGAGAGCCCCATATCCTTTTAAAAAAACATTAAAAGTTAAAGGCTCTGAACATCAGTGCACACAGGCACTGATCAGAAACATGAAAAAGAAAAGATAAAACAAAGATAGTCCAGAGTGTGGAGTTAACAGTGATTTGCAGAACAAATTTTCATGCCTGAAATTCTGAGTCCCCAGGTTCACTTCCTGACACCACTATACGCCAGAGCTGAACAGCACTCTGGCAATGTTACAATAAAAAAAAATACTATGGTAGGCTCTAGATTTCCCCAAGAATGGTCTGTGAATTCCTGGGAGTTTCCAAATCTTGATTTGAGAGCTTGTTTGGAGGTTCTAGCATGGGGAGTGCAGCTACTCGCGTACTCTCCACTGAACACAGAGCTGCCTCTATTTGGGGAAGGCGGTTCTCTTTGTGCAGCTTCAGGAGGGACGTACATGGAGCGGTGAGGGAGGAAGGGGACACTTGCCTAGCCAGCCAGATTAGCCGAATCAACCCCGGTGATCAATGGGTTGACAGATGTCACAGCCAGATCACCCTCACATCCTCAAATCTCAGTTTGAGAAATACTGACCCTCATGTGTTCGTGTGTTCTTTTCAACAAGAAGACTCTACATTGCCACTACTCCATGGAACGGCAAGTCTTCAATCAATGTCACAAGAGTTTAAGAAATTTCTTTCTTTTTTTTTTTAAATTTTGTTTATTTATTTATTTATTTAGTTTCCCTTTTGTTGCCCTTGTTGGAGTTTAAGGGATTTCTTTCTATATGACCTCATGGAACATTGTGCACAGACCACTTAGAGCAGCAATTCTCCAAAAGCACAGTTGTTATGTTTCCATATCCTTGGCCTTTCTATGTGAAACCAAACAGTGGAATCCTTATTCTATGAGTAGAATACTAGCCACTGGAAGTGCTAAGAATAAATAGAATATAGTCCCTGCAGTTTAGAAGTGCTTACTTTAATATATATACATATACATATACATATACATATACATATACATATACATATACATATATATATATACTTGAAATAAGGCAAAACCAAAATAAATTTGGAGTACAAATATATTTGGAGGACATTTATTAGTGATTTAGCAGATTTTCTGAGGTTGGAACTCTGTCAGGAACTGGGTTCTGTGTGAAATAACATGACCAGGAGAAAAACCCAGGGAAAGCTTGATATTTTCAAGTAAAATGTCAATTTTCCAGAAGATTTCATTTATTTCCCTGAGAGAGAAAGAGAGGCAGGAGCACTGCTCAGCTTTGGCATACAGTACTAGGATAGGGATTGAACCTGGAATCTCTGGGGCTCTAGGCATAAAAGTCTACAATACCATTGTTGCACTATCTCCCTGGTCCCTACCAAACTTTTTTTTAAAAAGCACTTTATTCTCTAAATTGATTGTCAGTATAGAAAATAATAGGATGCTTTCCTGACTTTCTACTGCTAAATTCCTACTGTAAGTTAACTCACTATCTCTGGGTGGCAGCAGAAAGTGGGATCTGGATGGATAACTTACAATTCCAGAAGGGGGCCGTCTGCCAGTGGTTGTTGTCATGTGTGAAGCAGGTGAGGCCTGGAAGACTGCACTCCTCCCCCTTCCTCTGGCGCTTCTTCTCCTTCCTTTCTTTCTTTCTCCGCCGGTTCTCCTTGAAGAGCTGCAGTTTGCTGTCTACTTCTTGAGCTGCTTCCCTATTCCAAGAGAAGTTAGCTATCATTTTTTTATTTTATTGTTTGTTTATTTTTATGAATTAGGACCTGACACATGCATAAGCTGACTGGCCTCTGGCTGTTTTTTGACAGAGAGAGAGAGAGAGAGAACAGCGCCAGAGTTGCACACAGTGCCATGGCACTTCCACATGACGCGGGACTAAAAGCTAGATCATGTGCATGGCAAGGCAGGTTCCCGGCTGAATGAGCTATTCCTCTGATCTCAGGAGGGAATTTCTACAAAATAATCACACTGAAGCTAACATTGCATTGCAACAGTATTTATATTTCAGATATGCATTATTACACAACATCTGTATTTTAACTATGACAAAGCCCTTCATCAATTAAAAAGGATTTCTACAAACTTTACCTATACGTTTAGATGCATGATAAAACATATATAATAGTAGAGGAGATTTGCTTTTCAAGGAGGCCAAAATATAGTAAACAACAGTGAAGACAACCTCATTAAGCAACAACTCAATTAGAGAACTTGGCTAAGATTTAACAGCCTCAGTATTTGGATGTAAACATTCACAGAAATAAAATGTCCATGTGAATATTTGGATGCCTCTGTCTGGACAAATGACTTAACTTCCTGATTGTTCAGCGTCTATCACTCATACATTCAGGGTTGGCTAGACCGGCTAACGTGGACTAGAGGGATCTCAAATTCTTTGGTAAATCCTACAAAATAATCTTAAAAAGGAAATATTTTCCCTTTTTCTTATAATGTGTTTACATTTTGTTGAAAATCAACTATAAAATCTTCTTCACATGTAAATTTTACTATTATCTAAAAAAGGGGGGGGATCAGGCAGTGGTGCACATGTTATACTGTGCAAGGACCCAAGTTTAAGTCCCCAGTCCCCACCTGCAGGGGGAAAGCTTCACGAGTGGTGAAGCAGTGCTGCAAGTGTCTCTCTGTCTCTCTCCCTCCCTATCTCCTCCCCCTCAATTTCTCTCTGTCTTTACCCAATAAATAAATAAAGATAATACAAATAAATGCACATTCTTTCTAGCTTTCAGAATGTAATGTGGTCGCAGGCTTTTTTTTCTAAATACAGGAACCTAATCAACAGAGTTCATAGCTAATCACTGTCCTGAGAAATCAGTGAGTGGACTAAAACTCAGGTTCAAAACATTGCATTACAGCATTGGTAGTTATATATAATTATGCATGGTTATAATTAGCTATATATTCAACATTGAGTTCATCATCAAAAGTCTAACTCTAATAAGCAGGAAGAACATAGACCTCTCACGCTTAATGTTTCCAGCTTGAAATCAGGCATCACATTAGTGTTTGACTTGCTCAGTGTAACACTCGGTCTATCTTATGTGAAATACATAAAGTTACTATATATAAAACAAACAAACAAACAAACAAAACTCGGGTTCAGGGATTGGCAGAAAGCACATACAGAGTTAGAACAGAACTCTGCACACCAAGCCCACAAATTACCCAGAAACACCTTCCTGGTCATTTGGTTTTGCTTTCAACCTCTTAGGCTACATGCCGTTTTAGTTAAATCTACTTGTTTGGAACACTGGAGTTCCCAAGACCTTTCCCATATATCCAGTGGACAGCTTTTCTCTCCCCTCAGATGAAGGAAACAGTCACTTACTTGAACGGGTGAAGATGGCTTTTTAACTTCTCTTGCTTTTTGACACCTTTTTCCTTGTTGTAATAACTGCAGGCAAGAAGAGCATAAAGGCAATCTTCATAATCATTCATTTAGTTAAAGAGTTCCTCTTACAAAAATGTAAGAAAAGGACAGCAAAATTGAAGAACTCACTTCATTGTAATTGGCTGAGCTTAATGTGCCATATTAGAAGTGTTGTACTTAGCTATATGACATTGCATTTGATGTTGCTTAGGTCTTTACAACCAATGATCCTGAATTTGATGTATTAAAATTTCTATTGGTTAAAGACTGGAGCAAGCCTAGTGCTAATCATCAGAGTTTTTGTAGAAGTGAGTTTGGAAGGGGCCAGCAGGAGGGACCCACACTCACCTCTGCTTACCACACTCACACTCCTCAGGCTTTCTTCTCTTCAGATGTCCTCTCACTTCTCTCAGATTCTTAATTTTGTCTTGCAAAGCTTCAATCTGGAAAGTATGAATTTGAACAATGACATATTAAGATCAATATTTTCTCTACTAAGTGCCTTTCTTTCTGCCTTCTTTTCTGTATCCCACAGCTACAGTTATTCTTCTGAAATGAGCCTATTTGGAACTCAAACAGGCATAGATTATGCCTGCCTCTGTGTTCTTGACAACCCTTAATAGATATCTTATCTCTGGATCACTTTCTTAGAGATTTCAAAAGGCCGGAGAATCATTCCCTTATGCATTCTCACATTTTATTTTGTCTTTCTGTTAGGACTTTCCCTGGACAAGGGCAGATACCATGCTGTTCCATTTCCATATAATTATAAAAAGATGAAGCATGACATGTCCCCTGGACATATCAGAGCTAGGGGAACAAAGCTTGGATTTGAATCTATCTTCTAATTTAGAGGCACGGGAGTTGGGTGGTAGCACAGCGGGTTAAAAGCATGTGCTACAAAGTGCAAGGGCCAGTGTTAGGATCCCAGTTCCAGCCCCAGGCTCCCCACCTGCAGGGGAGTCGCTTCACAGGCGGTGAAGCAGATCTGCAGGTGTCTGTCTTTCTCTCCCCCTCTGTCTTCCCCTCCTCTCTCCATTCCTCTTTGTCCTATCTAACAATGACAACATCAACAACAATAATAACTACAACAACAATTAAAAAGCAAGTGTAACAAAAGGGGAAATAAATAAATATTAAAAAATTATATATATATAAAACTAATTTAGAGTCACGGCTAACCTCTTTATCAATGTATGCCTTGTGATCCTTCCAGGCTCTGGCTGATCGATACAGTTCTCTCTCACAATGGATTGTATCATTTGGAAGAATAAAGCACCTGAAAAAATAAGTAGTCAAATGTTAGAAATTGGCCTATCGGGAGTCGGGCTGTAGCGCAGCGGGTTAAGCGCAGGTGGCTCAAAGCACAAGAACCGGCATAAGGATCCCGGTTCGAACCCCGGCTCCCCACCTGCAGGGGAGTCGCTTCACAGGCGGTGAAGCAGGTCTGCAGGTGTCTATCTTTCTCTCCCCCTCTCTGTCTTCCCCTCCTCTCTCCGTTTCTCTCTGTCCTATCCAACAACGATGACAACAACAATAATAACTACAACAATAAAACAACAAGGGCAACAAAAGGGAATAAATAAATAAAAAAAAAAGAAATTGGCCTATCTTCTTGTATAGAAAAAAAATGAAGGGGACCAGGGAAATAAACATGCTTTGCATGCATGTATGAAGCCCTGGGTTTGATTCTTGGTTCTATAGACAAAACAAGGAAGGTAAATAAATAAATAATAAAATCAATCACAAATGGAGAAGCAGCTGGAGAAGCAGCATTCCTCTCCCTCTCCCTCCTCTCTCTCTCTCTCTCTCTCTCTCTCTCTCTCTCTCTCTCTCACACACACACACACACACACACACACACACACACACATACACAGAGCATATGGGACTTAATTACTCAACATGGTTAGAAATAGTAGTTTGGAGGGGCTGGGTGGTGGTGCACTTGGTAAAACGTATAGATTTCAGTGCACAAGGACCCAGGTTCAAGCCCCTGGTCCCCACCTGCAAGGGTAAAGCTTCATGAGTGGTGAAGCAGGTCTGTAGGTGTCTCTCTTTCTGTTTCCTCCTCTATCTCCCTCTCCCCTCTCAATTTCTCTCTGTCTCTAGCCAATAATAAATAGATTTAAAAAAAAAGGAAATAGTAGTTTGGAGCTAAGTCATAAATAGACATTAAAAATGTCTTCTAATAACTGGCATGGGCAAAGGAAGTGTGCTCTGCGAAGAACAACCTTTCAAAACATCAGTCAATATTCACGCCCTTATGTCCAGATACGAGCTATATAATTTTGAAAGTCCAATTAAATATTGTAGGAACAGGGCTAAGGAGATAGAATAATCATTATGCAAGTAACTTTTAAGACTAAGGTTCTGAGCTCCAAGGTTCAATCCCCAGCACCACCATAAGCCAGAATTGAGCAATGCTCTGGTAGGAAAAAAAAAATACATATATATATGGCTTCATAGTTGACTAGAAGTAACTTGTTTAAAAATGCAGCTAGAGGACAAGGTGGCATGCCTAGTTAAGCGTACACATTACAGTGTTCAAGGACACAGGTTCAAGCCCCTGGTCTCCATCTTGAGGGGGAAAGCTTCATGAGAAGTAAAGCCGGGCTGCAGGTTTCTCTGTCTCTCTCCCTTTCTAGCTTCACCTCTCTTCTCAATTTCTCTGTCTCTGCCCAGTAATAGATAAAAAATAAAAGTAAAAAAAAAAGTAGCTAGAAAGGGATTAATTTCATTAGTTTTGTTACAATGAGCCATCCGTCCTTAAGTACCCCATTATATTGGAAGCAAAGAAGTAGCCCCAGAAACAGAGGGCAGGTGGGAAATGGAGGTGAATAAATCATACACAGAACCAATAATTCTGATCTAAATATTTTTGCATATAGCAATAATGACTAATGGCAGCATGTAACCTGTTGATATCATGGCACCCTACCTATTCAACATGAACCGAAAGAGAAAACAAACATCTTGCTCATAAACTGAGAAAGCAGCGCATTGTAGGAGAGCTGAATAGATTCTGGAAGAAAGGGGAGAACCCAGGCAGCTCACTGAAGTTGTATGTGTATCGGGCTGGGGGATTGGAGGTGGGGTCGTCCCGTCACTCCCAAGTCAGCTTTGCTCTTCACATCTGGACAGGTGAGTTATTTCTACACTTTATGTCCATTCCCAACCTATTATACACATGCTGGGAATGACTCCCATCTGTTTTTCTAGACTCTCAGAAAGCAATCTGCTCAGGAGTGGAAATCCACACTGGATAAAATAAGATGTGATGGATTCGCCCTGGCTAGATGCCCAGCTGATGAGCCTTAAGGTAGAGTTGAACTCAAAACACACGTGCAAATTAATGGTCTCTTTATAGCCTTCACTACTTCTTTAAGGCCCAGTTGTTTTGTAGGACATTCCCACTATGACTTGCTCAGTAATAGTAGGGGGGAGGGATTATATTGTGTGTATGTGTGTGATTGAACTCAACCCTGATGAAATCTAAAGCCATCCTACTTGTGTGTCACTCGGACGGTGGTGGGCAGGGCCACGGCATTGCCAGTGTCTGCCAGCATTACATCTTCGTTGCCACCACTAGCAGCCTGTCGACCTCCTAGTCTCTTGTGGCCTTCATCATGGCGCTTGGCAATGTTTCTTGGTTGCAACACTTGCAATTCTTCCTCTTCCAGGTTTATGTCATAGATTTCACCTTCAAACTCGACCGACAAGGAACGGGTCTGCCGAGTATGGACAAATCTGGGCTTGTACTCTAGAAACAAGGACAGATGAATTAGCACCAATGTCTGGATGTCATTTAAGGGGCTGGGGGGGTGGGGTGGGGAGGGGGGATGATCACTAAGTTGATATGCATTTAGGGAAGGGGAAATAGGACATACTGAATTTTCAATGGGGCAGTGTTTAACCCACTGGAACTCAAGGTGGAATCCCATCCTGGCTTTGCCAGTGCATTTCAATCGGTGTGATGGACACCATTGCCTCCCTGAGCCTCAGGCCCTCAGCTCTCAACTGAGGTGGGAAGATCCTGCTCTAAGATCCTGCCTACCTGTGGCAGGTTGTAGATTTCTACGCGGAGTTTTCAATATGAATTGCTAAGGCAGCCAGTTTGGGTAAAACTATACAGAAAACCACAGTATTACTGAGAAGAACTACCATCATCTATTAAGTATCGAGTATCACTCACCTTATACTTTTATCCACTCTTTTTTGAAATGGCTTACTAATTTTTAAAACTTTATTTTCTATGAGCTAGAGATATTTAAATGCATGAGAGAGAGAGAGAGAGAGAGAGAGAGAGAGAGGGAGAGAGAGGCCAGAACTACTCCAGTTCACGTGGTATCAGGAATCAAACACGAAGCTTCAAACAGCAAGTCCTGTACACTACTAGCTAAGCATCTCCCTGGTTGTGTTATTTTTACTTTTATACATGGGAAAGGGGGTACCATTAGAGCATTCAGGGCTGGCATATACAGTTATGGGGACCGAACCTGGAACCCCAAACATACGAGTCTTACACTCTACCACTAAGCAATTTTCCCAGCTACTAACCCATCATCTTAAAGGACAGGCATTGAGCTGGGGAGATTGGCACACTTGCCCAGGCACCCTTCCTTCTTCATGGCACTGTGGGGAGTTTTAGTGTTGTGTTATCTTTCTTATTTTCTGTCTCTTTCTATCTGGGGGGGGGGGGAGTTGTCCTTGGCCTGAAGCAGTGAAGCCCAGGCAGTAGCAAAACAAACAAACAAGACAGGATTACAGCGAATCCTTACATAAAGTTTTTTGCCAAGCCATCAGAACAGGTTCCTAAATTTGTTCTTATCCTTCTTTATGGGTGGAAGCAGAGAAACGTTTGGTGCTACCTGAATTTTATAAGTTTATACCATCAGTAGCTTTGGGCATTATTACTATAATCTCTCAGATTCTTGAGACCATGATATTTCTGTACTGTTGCTTTTTGAGAAAGGCAAAATTCTTGAGGCACTTCCTATTTGCAGAAATAAGACTTCTCTAAGAAAAAAAAATTAGCTTTTGCAAAAGGTCTTATAAGGCAGCTAAAATAGATGACGATGTGAGGAGGCTGGTGTGCTTTCTGTTCACTGTAGCCCACCGAGCCCACTGCAGGGTCCTGCTGTGCTTACAAAGAACTTTAAGACTTGCTCCTGCTCATCAGATTCACACAGGGTCTGTGCTGACATCGCCGTCTGGCCTCTCAGCCATCCTGGCTGTGCGATGGTTGACACAAGCTCCAATACTGAGAATCAATAGTGACCCCAAATTTCCCAGATTTCACCAGCTCGTGGGCAACACTGACCAAAAAACAAACAAACAAACAAGAAAAAAACAACCAATGCTTCTTATAGCCAGGGCTTGGTGAGCAACATATTGCTTCCACTGTGCCACCTCCCCTGTGCTTCCTGAGAGAGAAAAGGCTGCCTCGGAATGCTTATAACCAGCCTTTATGAAAGAAGGAGTCACAACTGAGATCCTCTGTTGGTTTTAACTGGGATTTTTGTATGCCTTGTGAAATACAGTATTTCCTCCAAAGAGGAAAGCGCAAGTTCCAAAATCAATAGTTCTCAGGGTTTTCAATTATGGTCTCCTTTAAGAATTTGTTGAAAAAGATGAACTCCCTGAAATAAATGGTAGATATCTTATGTTCCCCTGAAATTCATCTGTAGGATTCAGGATGAAAGTTGCTCAAAGGGCTTCCACTTTTTGGATTAAAAAAGAAAAGAAAAGAAAATGAATGTAATGCTTGTTTCCAAATCTATCTAGAAATTACCACAGAAATGAGTCATTTATCATATTAAGCCACTAGATGGCACTAGACTCTTTTTTTGTGGAAGGCAACAGGCAAATTTTTATCTATAAATCAATTCTAGCTATTTCATAAGTGCCTGATAAATTTTTATGGAGAAAATTTGAGCTAGTGTGCTTCATATTAAGTTCAACTAGTTTGACCCTTTCAGTAAATAAGATACCTATCTATATTTTTAAAGTGCTTGTGTGCATCAAATACATGAGAACTAGAAGCTTAAATTTTATATTTCCTTTATTCATTCCTCCCTTTCTTCTACTCTCATTCTGTATCTCACTCTTACTCTTTCTCTCTTTTCAATTTGAATTCATCATTTCAATAAAAACAAGAACCTGGGAATATGTCTCAGGTACATTATTCCCTTTCAGGAACTTAGAATTTTTCCATCAGGAGATTAGCATTATGACAGAGTAAAATTTATCTGAGCTCTATATTCTTTACCCCACCCCCCCTGACACTTTTTACCCTTTTATTGCTCTCTTATGAAAGTGGTATATTTTATGTCTAGTGCTTTTTTACAGAATATATTTTCTTTTTTGTAGTATTTTATTTGATAGTGCAAAGAAATATGAGAGGGAAAGGGGAGATAGGAGAGAGAAAGAGAGACACTTTCAGCACCGTGTCACTACTGTGAGGCTTTCCCCCATGCATATAGGGACCAAGGGCTTGAACCCGGGTCCTTGTGCATGGTAATGTTTGTGCTCAACTGGGTGAGTCACTGCCTGATGTGGAGTAGCTTTTTATTCTGTGCCTAAGTGAAAAACAACATACAGGTGATGTTATCGCTTCTTTTTGCACTGAGGGCATTTGAAATGCAGGAGCATGCCTTCCGTTGAAATTTATCCCTGGAGGTCTTGCCCTGCAGCCCGAGTACATGGTCCCAGTGAGAAGCTTACTGGAAGTCCCCTGGTTTCTCAGGAACTGCCTTTGATTCTTCCTCTGGCTTCTGCTGCTTCGATAGCCAGGCTCCCCGCAACTGCACTCTTTATCCTTGTCTGGGAAGCCCGGAGAGTAGAGGTTCCGCGTGGTCTGCCGGACGGTGAGCAGGTCGCTGGAGCCTTTACACTTGTGAATTCGCAGTTTGCCAGATGTATCCTCGATGCACTGCCACTTCTGCAAAAGTCCACGTGAAAGCGGCTTACCGATCCAGACCCAGATGTTTCTTATTAATGCCGAGGGGGCCTCAGCTTTTAGAAACACTGGCGACATCGTTAACCAAGAGCACAAGAAGAAAGGGCAGCTTTTAAATGACCCTGCCACAAGTCCCCCTAGCTATTTCTTTCACTGTTGGCAAATACAGATGACAAGGAAATCACTGGAAATCAGAACTACCTCCATGACACTAGAGCCAAAAATTGATATATAAATCCTCAGCATGCAGACTAAACAGAGTCTTGAATGAAATGTGTAAAAGCCCTTAACTCACCAAGCCACAGAGCACAGCTGTCAGAACTGTTTCCACCATACCTCTTCTCTTCTCTGGAAACACAAACATGACTGCTTTGTTCTCTGCCCCCAGATTTCTCACGTGAGCCAGGGGAGAGTGGCACCCGAGGAAGACAGAGATGAATTTCATCTGACTCTATCACAGGCTAAGCCAACTTTCAGGTTCCTCAGATACTAGCATGTGTGCCTATGCCAGGTTTTCTTTTCTGCCTTGAAAAAAAAAAAACCAAACAAAAACCCTACTATAAATACCACACACTCCAGCAGAACTGGCTGCTGGAGAGACATTGTTCATCTTCTCAGATTTGCACAGGAACTGGGCACTGCATTTTCCACAGCCTGATGCAGATGCTGCAGGGTTATTTTTTTTCCAGTTTTTTTTTTTATTTTAAAGTTCATTTTCCTCCATTTTTTAAATATTTATTTATTTACTTTTGCCTCCAGGGTTATCACTGGGGCTCAGTGCCTGTACTACAAAATCCACTGCTTTCGGAGGCCATTTTTATTCCCATTTTGTTGCCCTTGTTGTTGTTATTGTTGCCATTGTTGTTGTTGTTGTTGGATAGGACATAAAGAAATTGAGAGAGGAGGTAAAGACAGAGAGGGGGAGGGAAATACATACACCAGCAGACCTGCTTCACTGCCTATGAGGAGACCCCCCTGCAGGTGGGGAGCTGGGGGGGCTCAGACTGGGATCTTCACGCTGGTCCTTGTGCTTCACGCCATGTGTGCTTAACTCATTGTGCTACCATCAGCCTCCCTATTATTACTTATTTATTGGATAGAGAGAGAGAGGATGAGAGTGAAGGTGGAGATAAAGAGGGAGGGAGGGAGAGAGAGAGAGAGAGAGGCCTGTAGTGCTGCTTCAGCGCTTGTGAAGCTCCCCAATCTCCCCGCAGGTGGGGACTGGTGGCTTGAACCTGGGTCCTTGCTCATTGTAACATGTGTGCTCTAGTCTGTGTGCCACCACAGGGCCCCTGGGTTCAATTCTGAATCATTATGACTCATGTAGCTTCAGGGCTCAGTGTCCCCCAGGCTTCACAAAAAACTAGCACTTCACTGGGTGTCATTTCAAGGGCTCCTTTGTACCTTACTTAAAAATAGTATTCCTCCCCCCTTTTTAGTTCTCTACCTTCCTCTTCTTTGAAATGCTGATTTCAGAAGCATAGTGACTTTAATTTACGTTGCCCATGCTTGCTACAACATGCTTTAATAAAATGTTTTAAACTTCTGTCTTTTTTCTACCTACTTTATCTGAGTATTTTTTATTGACAGTTTGCCTTGAATGGACATATCATTAAGTTGTGGCCAAACAATAAGCTATGAAAGATCATTTACTGGGCCAATTACAGATTTTCAAATATATATATAAATGTTCTTACGTATATCATATAAAATGACCCCGCCCTCAACTTTATAGTATGTGTACCATACTTTCGGTGACTTTTTTCTTCCAAAAATTCTAATTTATTTTCACTGGATGGGGGACTCAAAACACCATTCAGTGCTGGTAATTGAAACTAGGATCTTACACATACGAGTCTGATATTCATGAAGCTGTCTCCTGGTTTTCAGTGACATCTGGATCTCATCCTGTTAGAATGCTAAGTCAAGTCTGACCACGGGTCCCAGATGGCTTGGTCAGTAGACGAATGATTCTCATGTACACAGTGATGTGCAGTAATTCAGGATGGACCAAGATCTGATGCCATTCTGTGTTCTCTTCATGAATCTATGCTTCTGGTGAGTATTGAATTAGCTGAGCTTTCCTTGTGCTTTAACTACACAGTTCCCACATCTCACATGTACTTACTGGGTTTTCACTAGAATCTCATTTTAGCCTCCATATATTCATTGTAGCTGGATCCTAGCAAGGGGGGAGCAGGTCTCTCTCTCTATTTAGTTCTACGTATTAGAGCTCAAATGGATGAGCCCTGACAGACTGTATGTGATTACAGGTATGGGTAAGAAAAGGAAACTGGGGAGTTGGGCGGTAGCTCAGCGGGTTAAGCACACATGGTGCAAAGTGCAAGGACCAGCTCCCGGCTCCCCACCTGCAGGGGAGTCGCTTTGCAGGCGGTGAAGCAGGTCTGCAGGTGTCTGTCTTTCTCTCCTTCTCTCTGTCTTCCTTTCCTCTCTCCATTTCTTTCTGTCCTATCCAACAATGACATCAACAATAACAATAACTACAACAACAACAACAACAACAAAAAGGGCAACAAAAGGAAATAAATAAATATTAAAAAAAGGAAAGGAAACTGGGTTTAGAAATCTACTGCTGTAAAATGACTCTCGTTCAGTGAGTAGGCGAACCCTACTAGCTTGTCTACTTTTATAGCACTATATATTCTATTTAAAACACCTGGGCCTAATTCTGTATAGAATGAGGTGATTAGTCACCAAGTGTAGTTGTTTTTTAAAAAATATATTTATGTATTATTGGATAGAGACAGAAAGAAATTGAGAGGGGAGGGAGAGAGAAAAAGAGAGAGAGAGAGACAGAGACAGAGAGGGGGGGAAGAGAGACATCTGCAGCCCTGTTTCACCACTCATGAAGCTTTCCCCCTGCAGGTGAGAACCACGAGCTTGAACCTGGGTCCTTGCACACCTGTAATGGGTGTGTTTAGTCAGGTGTGCCACTGCCCGGCCTCACCAAATGTAGTCTTCATAAACTCTTGTCTTAAAATTGGATACACCTCCATTCTACTGTTATGTGATTCGATAAGGAGAACAATGATATTAAGTTCAGGTTTGGGCACTCCTGGGTTTGTCCAATTAACTTGAGGTGTGACAAAGTTCTCAGAAACTGATATATGACCCCAATAAGGAACAGTTACGTGCCATAGAGCTTTAAAAATGAAAAAAAAAACGGAGAAAATGTTGTTCAAATAAAGATAATCTTTCATAGATTCAAAAACTTTGGAAATCTACTTCCAGAGATGTGGAAGCTATTTTACTTTGCTCTCCTCAAACAACTAGGAAAAGCAATGAAAATCACCTAGAAACACAAGACAATACAACAAGGAGTTCTTCAGAAACTCACTAAGCCACAGGTGAGTGCAGAAACACGTGGTTAGTGGATAGAAAAGGGGTGAGAGGGAATGATTCTAAGGACACAAAAAGTTGTACTCAGTGGCAGCTGATGCTAAATTGGGAGTGGAACGCATTGCCTGTGGTGCTTAACCTGTGAACTCAGGGGCAACAGGATATTGAACTGCCCACAGGGACCCACTAGTGTTTAAGAGGAAAAAAATCTGGCTGAAATTAAAGTCCTTTGATCGACACAGGCTCCCACAACTTGCTAGAAAAATAAATTCCAGCAAGCTTCCTGTGGCATGCCATGGGATTAGCAGATGAGACACATCACTTCAAGGGTTTGAGTTAAAGTAACAACAACTGTTTAAAAAATAATTACCTAAAAACTAGCCAATTTACAATTTTGACTTTTTAAATAACTCATTTAATGACAAGTAGGTACAGACAAGCATGGTCAGGAGTGAAGGAGAGTCTTTCAAGGCTTCAAAAGCTTCTTCACAGCAAAAGAAACCACTACCCAAACCAAGAGAACCCTCATAGAATGGGAGATCTTTACATGCCATACATCAGACAAGAGTTTAATAACCAACATATATAAAGAGCTTGCCAAACTCAACAACAAGACAACAAATAACCCCATCCAAAAATGGGGGGAGGACACGGACAGAATATCCACCACAGAAGAGATCCAAAAGGCTGAGAAACACATGAAAAAATGCTCCAAGTCTCTGGTTGTCAGAGAAATGCAAATCAAGACAACAACGAGATACCACTTCACTCCTGTGAGAATGTCATATATCAGAAAAGGTAACAGCAGCAAATGCTAGAGAGGGTGTGGGGTCAAAGGAACCCTCCTACACTGCTGGTGGGAATGTAAATTGGTCCAATCTCTGTGGAGAACAGTCTGGAGAACTCTCAGAAGGCTAGAAATGGACCTACCTTATGATCGTGCAATTCCTCTCCTGGGGATATAGCCTAAGGAACCCAACATATCCATCCAAAAAGATCTGTGTACACATATGTTCTTGGCAGCACAATTTGTAATAGCCAAAACCTGGATGCAACCCAGGTGTCCAACCACAGATGAGTGGCTGAGCAAGTTGTGGTCTATATACACAATGGAACACTACTCAGCTGTAAAAAATGGTGACTTCACCGTTTTCAGCCGTTCTTGGATGGACCCTTGAAAAAAATCATGTTGAGTGAAATAAGTCAGAAACAGAAGGATGAATACGGGATGATCTCACTCTCAGGCCGAAGTTGAAAAACAAGATCAGAAAAGAAAACAGAAGTAGAACCTTAAATGGAATTGGCGTATCGCACCAAAGTAAAAGACTCTGGGGTAGAATACAGGTCCAAGAAGGATTCAGAGGACCTAGTGGGGGTTGTATTGTTTTATATGGGAAACTGGGGAATGTTATGCATGCACAAACTATTGTACTTACTGTTGCATGTAAAACATTAATTCCACCCCCCCCCAAAAAAAAAAAGATCCCGAGAAAAAAAATTTAATAAATAAAATTAAATTAAAAAAAAAAAAAAGCCGTGCTCAGTGGCAGTGGGCGGCATTTTGGTATTTACAAAACAGAGCACGTGGTCGGAAGGAAAGTGGGAGGAAGGGAATTTTGGAGGGAATTAAACTGCAATACTAGCATGAAGACATTGAACAAGGACCACTAGGACTTATGGCAAAAAAAAAAAACCCTGTGTGGGCTACTTGTGCATTGGTACCTGACTAGGGAAATAAATACTGCCTTTTCCTTTTCTTTACCATTTCCCCCCCTTTATTGGGGGACTAATGTTTTACAGTCACCAGTAAATACAATAGTTTGTACATGCATAACATTTCTCACTATTTCTTGTATTGTTGTGTGGAAAGCTGAGAATACTGCCTTTTCTTTGAACACTAAGGAGAAAGGAATTCTCCAGTGCTGCTATCTCCCAGAGGCTGGACACTATACTGACATCAATATGGACACTCTATTGACTACCTTGATATGAAAGCCACTAAACCAGCCTGATGATACAGTATAAAAATCTCCCCATCCCCACCAAGATAAATAAACAGGGACATCCAACATCTTAGCCACAGGCCTAACAAAAAAGGCACAACAAAAAAGGCACACTAACTGTGGAAATTTATTTAAATAAAGCTTAAATTATTAATATTTCATTCAACTTTTACAACTACACGGCAGCTTGAAAGTGAGGGCAAGAACTGTGTCATGCCTTATGCTTCGGAATCATTCTCTAAAGTTAGCTCAGCATCAACTCACTTCATTTAGTGCTTCTGTTTCAGTGTTCTGGGTGGCTACATACATACCTTTCTGTAGAGAGGGAAAAGGAAGATCTGGTCATTACAATACCAAGTGTAGAACTATTTTGGTAACATCAATCCTAATGAGGAATAGTTGAAATAACTTTCAAAGAGTTATGTAACAGTATCTTCATCATCGTCATTCTCATCATTTAATACATACTTACTGATGCCAGGTACTGACCTGGAGTCCTTATATAGTTATTTATTTATTGTACAAAAGTAGAGAGAAATCAAGAGGGAAGGGGATGTAGAGGGGAAGAGAGAATGCGAGACAGCACATAAGCTAGGCTTTTGCAGGGTCACAGGAAATAAAGAAAATATAATGAAAGAAAAAAACCTAGTGTATGTAGGTTCAGTAGTGGAGTTAGTATTTCCCCCCACCACTAACCCCCTCACACAAAGCATTTGATCTAATGCAGACTTGATGAGTAGCAGCCATTTTTAATAGAGATAAGTATTGGGTTAGGGGATCTGAAAACCTCAATTTTAATTTTCTTTAGCTGCTAAGTTTATGGCCTTGAGCAAATTCAGAATCTCTTTGTTCTTTCAGATTCCACATCTGGTAAAATAATACTTACTGCTTCTGGCCTCAAGAATATGTCAAGAGAATAAATTGTTGAGTGTTTTTGGAGAACAGAGGAAAAGATGCATTATTTTAATATAAAACAATACTATTATAGTTGACCTTTTAAGAAGGCTATTCAGTTTCTGCTAAGGTCAACATTTCCTAGTTGTAAATGGCATATAACATAGTAATCATTGCTTAGTGGGGAGAGTTTGGCTTTGAATCATACAGAGCTCAGCTTGAACTTACTTTGTTACCATTTTACCTGTATAACTCTAAAGTTACTTTACAATATGAACTTTGTTTTTCTTTACAGTTAAAATGGATATAATACCTAGTTTGTAAAAGTATTTACAGGTATAAACTAGTCCATGTGAAATACCTGCCACAATAGTAGGTATTAAAACTAGTCATTTTTCCTCCCTGCCATAATCACTAAACAGTCATTATTATCTCTACATTTTGAGGTTTGTCTTTTCCTTAGATTGGCTAAGGATGTTTTGTATTTTTTGTTGTACTTACTTATGCCCATTTCATTAAGAAGCAAAAATGTGATTCCAACTTTTTCAGGAAAGCATTGGAATAGAAACAATCTTATACATAGATATAGACAGATTAGTATTTCATTATGATGTATTTTATGTGGATTTAGACATAATGCAGGTCAAATCATGTTCTTTATGATGTAGCAGTTACACTGACATTTTCTGATAGCCTGATGGGTAGGTTATGCCTACATCAACATCATGAAAAACATCACCTACATGTGTTAACATTTTCATCTCAACACTGGAGTATCTGAAAAGACCATTTAAAAAACCCAGTCACTGGTTAAGTTCTTACCAAAGATTCTTGTAAATATAAAAAAATAGAGTTACTTACGAAGTAAGTACAAAGATTAATTTCCTATTTTCTTTGAAACGGTAAGATAAGATGTTGAAGAGCAAATGGAGAGGAAGAAGAGGAAGCAGAAGAGGAAATGATTTCTCTTTTAGATTTTAATCTGGATGATCACTTATAAGAGACTGAGCTATAATTTAAGGGGGAAAAGTATGACTTTCAGAGTTAAGACAAAATAAAATTGGTAAACATCCCTTTATGATCAAAACGGCAAAAAATGGGAATAGATGGAAAATTCCTGAAGATAGTGGAGTCTATATATAGTAAACCTACAGACAACATCATACTCAATGGTGAAAAACTGGCGGCATTTCCCCTCAGATCAGGTACTAGACAGGGATGCCCACTATCACCATTATTATTCAATATAGTGTTGGAAGTTCTTGCCAGAGCAATCAGGCAGGAGCAAGAAATTAAAGGGATACAGATTGGAAGAGAAGAAGTCAAACTCTCCCTATGTGCAGATGACATGATAGTATACATATAAAAACCTAAGGAATCCAGCAAGAAGCTTTTGGAAATCATCAGGCAATGAAGTAAGGCGTCAGGCTACAAAATTCACATTCAAAAGATAGTGGCATTCCTCTATGCAAACACTAAGTTAGAAGAAGAAGAAATCCAGAAATCAATTCTTTGTACTATAGCAACAAGAACAATACAATATCTAGGAATAAACCTAATCAAAGAAGTGAAAGACTTGTATACTGAAAATTATGAGTCACTACTCAAAGAAATTGAAAAGACACAAAGAAGTGGAAAGATATTCCATGTTCATGGGTTGGAAGAATTAACATGATCAAAATGAATATACTACCCAGAGCCATATACAAATTTAATGCAATCCATATCAAGATCCCAACCACATTATTTTGGAGAATAGAACAAATGCTACAAATGTTTATCTGGAACCAGAAAAGACCTAGAATTGCCAAAACAATCTTGAGAAGAAAGAACAGAATTGGAGGCATCACACTCCCAGATCTCAAATTGTATTATAGGGCCGCTGTCATCAAAACTGCTTGGTACTGGAACATGAATAGACACACTGACCAGTGGAATAGAATTGAGAGCCTGGAAGTAAGCCCTCACACCTATGGATATATAATCTTTAATAAAGGTGTCCAGACTATTCAATGGGGAAAGCAGAGTCTCTTCAACAAATGGTGTTGGAAAAAATGGATTGGAACATGCAGAAAAATGAAACTGAACCACTATATTTCACCAAATACAAAAGTAAATTCCAAGTGGATCAAGGACTTGAATGTTAGAGCAGAAAGTATCAGATACTTAGAGGAAAATATTGGCAGAACTCTTCTCCACATAAATTTTAAAGACATCTTCAATGAAACGAATCCAATTACAAAGAAGACTAACACAACTACAAACCTATGGGACTGTATCAAATTAAAATCAAAAGAAACCACTACCCAAACAAAGAGTCACCTCACAGAATGGGAGAAGATCTTTACATGCCATACATTAGACAAGAGGCTAATAACCAAAATATATAAAGAGCTTGCCAAACTCAACAACAAGACAACAAATAACCCCATCCAAAAATGGGGAGAGGACACGGACAGAATATTCACCACAGAAGAGATCCAAAAGGCCAAGAAACACATGAAAAAATGCTTCAAGTCTCTGATTGTCAGAGAAATACAAATAAAGACAACAATGAGATACCACTTCACTCCTGTGAGAATGTCATAGATCAGAAAAGGTAACAGCAGCAAATGCTGGAGAGGTTGTGGGGTCAAAGGGACCCTCCTGCACTGCTGGTGGGAATGTCAATTGGTCCAACCTCTGTGGAGAATAGTCTGGAGAACTCTCAGAAGCCTAGAAATGGACCTACCCTATGATCCTGCAATTCCTCTCCTGGCGACATAGCCTAAGGAACCAAATGCACCCATCCAAAAAGATTTGTGTACACATATGTTCTTGGCAGCACAATTTGTAATAGCCAAAACCTGGAAGCAACCCAGGCATCCAACAACAGATGAGTGGCTGAGCAAGTTGTGGTCTATATACACAGTAGAATACTACTCAGCTATCAAAAATGGTGACTTCACTGTTTTCAGCTGATCTTGGATGGACTTTGAAAAATTCATGTTAAGTGAAATAAGTCAGAAACAGAAGGAAGAATATGGGATGATATCACTCTCAGGCAGAAGTTGAAAAACAAGATCAGAAGAGAAAACATAAGTAGAACCTGAGCTGGAGTTTGGCATGTTGCACCAAAGTAAAAGACTCTGAGGTAGGTGGGTGGATGGGGGGGGGGGGAATACAGGTCCAAAAAGAATGACAGAGGACCTACTGGGGGTTGTATTGTTATCTGGAAAACTGGGAAATGTTATGCATGTACAAACTATTGTATTTACTGTTGAATGTAAAACATTAATTCCCCAATAAAGAAATTAAAACAAACAAACAAAAAGAATAACATTGGTCAACTGAACTTAACCGATAAACAACAACACAGCCTGAGTGCTGATTCTGGGCCATGTGTTGCTATGGATGCGTCGTATGTTTTTTAACTCAAATAGTCTTCATGCAGATTCTCAGAGACAGATTCTATTACTGTGCCCATTTTGCACTGCAGCATTTCTCTCTCTCTCTCCCTCTCTTTTATTTGTAAAAAGGAAACACTGATGAAACCATAGCGCTGGTTTATGGAGGTGTGGGGAATTGAACCTGGGACTTCAGAAATTCAGGCATGAGGATTTTTTTTTTTTTTTTTGCATAACCATTATGCTATCTACCCCCACTGTGCCCATTTTAAATATGACAAACTGTAAGTAACTTGTCTATGGTCACTTACCAAAAAGATGGTGAATTTGGGACCTTTAGGTACTCTAGGAGACCGGTGATGAAAGAGAATGTTCTGGGGGCAGAATGGGAGACTTCAGTTGGGCCTCAGTTGAGGGGTGATAAATAGGAAGGCAGAGGAAACAATACAGATTTAGGTAAGAAAGTTGCATTTAAGAAACAGGAAGGAGGAGAGCAGGACTAGGCAGGACATGCAAAGGTGTACCAGTCTGTAAAATTATACAGATTAAGTAGGGTGGGATCATATCATGTAGTTTATGAGGTAAGTGTCCTTATGTTGCTTCTGACATGCTTGGATATTCATTAAACATGGTTCAACATTTAACTTGGTGGGTTATAGTTGAAAAATGCACAGTAGAATCTAAGTGGACACACAACTGTTCATATAGTCCCAGTGCAGGTGGGATTGGCACTGGAGTTGGGGGTGTGTGTGCGGTAAGGCTAGGCTGAGTGAGGTTTACAGACTGAGTCTTCCACACTGGGGCTCTGTGCAGACAAAGGTTTGGCCTGGCACTGGGAGCTCAGGCCTCTGGCCAAACCCTTGGTCTTAGGATAGCCAAGGGAACCAACTATAAGTCACATTGAGATTTTAACCAGAGGTTAGTGAGTTCTGGGAAAGAGGTCCTCAATTTTTGGCAAACAAACAATTCTAGGCAGGTCTTACTGGAAAATGCCTTTTTATTCCTGCTGTGCAGCTAGTCATAAAAGCTTGGTGGGTCTATGGTCAGAAGGACAATTTGTGAAGAAGAACATAAATCCTTGAGCTTAATCATTTTACATGTAACAAGCTGCATTCTAATTTCCTTTGCTTGATACTGGGGTCATTAACACAAATTTTGGATTTTATACTGATACAAGAGAAAGGTACATTAAAAACTCAAAACATGGGCATGACATTTGCTCAATTAAAAAGAAATCAATCTATATTTTATCTTTTAAATGACAGAGAACATATCTCACTGTAAAATTGAATGCCAATGGAATTTTTTTTTCATAGCTCCAATTTAAGGAATAAATATATTTTGAAAAGCGGGAAAACTAATAATGTTCACCCAACAAGAATAAATCTCAATCTTAGCTGCACATATGACTCACTACGGAGATATAAAGACAAAACAAATCAAAAACAACTACAAACCAAGGATGCCTGGGGTCCCATTCCCAGAGAATCTGACTTAATTATCTGAAACGTGACTTGAACATGAGCACTTTTAAAGCAGTCTGTTAGAGTCTACTGCTTTGCAACTGCTGGGAACAGTCCTAGGTGTTGGCTGTGAGCTGGTTCTAGATATATAGGTTCAACCAGACAAATGCCATTTTGTTGGGAAATTGTGCAGATGTTTGCTAGTATTATTATCTACATACCAACCTTCTGCTTTGTCTTATAAATGATTAAAAGTCTCCCTCCTAAATCCCCACAGGGTATTGCTAATTCCGGCAAACTGAATCCCTGGCAAAGGTTGCTAGGGAAGCCCTTACCATTTCCAACCCCTTTCACTTATGGTATTATAAAAGCCACTTCCATTTCTGGTTTCTCTCTCTTTTGTGTACTGACCTAGAGGAGGTCAGGCGTGCAGACCGGGAGGTGGACGCCGGCCATTGTGGTTGGCTCCACTTGGTTTAACCTGCTGCACTCACTCTGGACTCCCGCATGAATAAAGATTTGTATTGCTACCGCCAGGAGCTTGGTTCCTGGATCATTTCTCCTGCCCGCGAAGCTAGCGCAACACCATTTATTCCAAAGAGAAAATACAGGATATTACACTTTCCCCCCATGGGTGGTATGCTTTGGGATAAAAAGACTGAAAATGAAGAGAGAAGGTGCATGTTTATAGCTTAAGTTTCCTGGACCTAAGTCTTGAAACTAGGAAAGCGATCATTAAGCTAGCAGGTCTCTAAGCCACCTTCTAACTTTGATATTCTATAATTCCAGACTCATGTCTTTTAAATCTTTTAAGAATTAAAGATGGAGGGCCAAGTGGTGACACACCCGGTTAAGTGCACATATTACCAAGCAGGAAGGCTGTGGTTCAAGCCCCCCCCCCCCCCCCCCCCCCCCGTTTTCCACCTGCAGGGGGTCCATTTCACAAATAGTGAAGCAAGTCTACAGGCCTGGCCACTCCCTCTTTCTCTCTCTCTCCCAAGGTTTTTGCCTGCAGGGTTATTGCTGGGGCTTGTGCTGGCACTAAGAATCCACTGGTCCTGGTGACCAGAACAGAGAGAAATTGAGAAAGGAGGATAAGATAGGGAGGGAGAGAGAAAGGTAGACACCTGCAGACCTGCTTTACCACTTGTGAAGCGACCCCCTGCCAGTGGGGAGCTGGGGGCTCCAACCCAGATCCTTGCTTGGGCCATTGCACTTAGTACTATGTGCACTTAACTGGGTACACCTCCATCTCCTTTTCTCTAGCTCACCATTCTCTCTTAGCTTCTCTCTGTCTTATCTAATAATAATACAAAGAAAAATTAAAAGAAAAAAAAGAAAGAAAGAAAAAGATGGCAGCTAAGAATGGCGGCTTCATAGTATTGGCACTGAGCCCCAGTGATAATCCTGGTGGTGATAACAAAATAATAACATAAAATAAAAGATGCTGGGGGCTAGGTGGTAGCTCACATGGTTGAGTGCACATATTACAATGCAGAAGAACTTGAGTACAAGCCTCCAATCCTTGTCCCCATGGAAGGGAGGTTTGACAAGTGGTGCTCCCACCCTATTTCTCCCTTCTTTCTGGATTTTTCTGTCTCTATCCAATACACACATAAATAAAAAATATATTTTTTAAATATTTATTTATTTTCCCTTTTGTTGCCCTTGTTATTTTATTGTTGTAGTTATTGTTGCTGTTATTGATGTTCTAGTTGGATAGGACAGAGAGAAATGGGGAGAGGCGGGGAAGACAGGAGGAGAGAAAGATAGACACCTGCAGACCTGCTTCACCACCTGTGAAGCGACTCCCCTGCAGGTGGGGAGCCAGGGGCTCAAACCAGGATCCTTATGTCAGTCCTTGCACTTTGCGCAACGTGCGCTTAGCCCGCTACACTACTGCCAAGCTCCCTAAATAAAATATTTTTAAAACCTACAGATGCCTTGGTGTTGGGCAGCCCCCCTGCTCTGTTCCATCACTGATGCTGTGGTCTACTTACATAATCACTGTTTTGCCTGAGACCCGCCCTGCCTACATGGTCTTGGTTAATCCCACTGGTTAGAACCTTCACAACAGCTGCTTCATGCTCTTTTCTCCACCCCCTCTCCTAGCCATTTTCTTTTCACACTTGCCACTTCCAGTTAAAGATATATGTATAAAGATGTTGTCTCTGATCAATAAAGGCATTGCATTGTGTTCCTGCTCTGCCACGAGTTCCTGGTCTCTCTCCCACGTCACTGAGTAAGCAGCAGCACAGGCTGGCTCCAGTCGAGTTCTCTCCAACCCAGAGAGCACGTGCCCAGGAAGAAACACCCTCATGCAACCCAGGCACCTTGGCATCATGTCTAGAGATATTCATCTGGTTGGTCTCGTATAAAATTGTGCATTAGTTGTTTCTAAAGCTATACTGGTATAACTATTGATGATTATGCTTCTTGAAGTAAGTAAAGATGTGGAAGCCAACAACTGCCAGATGAGTTCATTCATGCATGGAATACAGAGAATTGAAACACGGGAGGTATGGCTAAGCCTTAACAGTGACAAGCAAAGACTCTCCCCCAAGAAAAAGATATTCTAATAACCAGAGAATCCACAAACGTTGCTAAACTGCAGCTGGGACATCCATAGACACCAGAGCCCTCAGGTGGGTGCTAATGTGTGTGGCCAGGGTGAGAGGGGAAGCAGGATTGAAGCCAAGCAGACAGACAGAAGGTTATTTGTGGTAGCTGACAGCCAAACGGTAAACTGAGTCCTGCATCTTCAAACACAACTGCCACCTAGTAGCAAGACCCTATGGATTGAATTTAGACTGAAATTCTACAGAGAAGCCACACATACACACTACATAGAGTATAAAACAGCTCAAGGGAATATTAAGAAACATATCCCCACTCCCCACCCCATCACCTTATATATACAAAGTGAAATCTAGCAGTTATAATAAGAGCACCACCTGTTGGCTCAGCAGTAATCAGCACAATAAATGTGCAAACAACAGAGAAACAGTAAAAACAAACTTTAGAACACGACAACTCAAAAAGACAGAAATGAAACAGAAGAACTTCAGGAAATTTTAAATATAGAGGGACTATCAGAGAAACACTATAGAAAATTCATAATGAGGTCTCTCCAAGAGTCTAAGTACAGTATTCAAAACATACCCAAGAATTGAAAGAATATTTTATTAAGCAGTTAAGAAACATTTCAGGACTTAACATTAAAGACATATTTGGAGACTCCACCCCATGAACAAGGGAAAGAAAACCAAAAGTGAACAAATGGGACTTTATCAAATTGAAAAACCTCTACACATCAAATGAAACCCAGCAAATGGAAAAACATATTTGTACACTAACATTTCAGACAAGCAGTTCATATGAAACATCTATCAACAACTCATACAGCTCAACAAAAAGAAAAATAACAGCCCAATAATAAAGTAGGCAGAAGATAAAAATTGACGGTTCTCTAAAGAAGAGATACACATGGCCCAGAGACATATGTGGAAATGCTCCAGTTCAGTCATCACTAGAGAAATACAAATTAAAACCACATTGAGTTCCCACCTCACACCTGTAAGAATGGGCTCCATCAATAAAACAAAGGAAGATAAGTGTTGGGGAGGATGTGGAGAGAGAAGAACTATATTATACTGCTGGAGGGAGTGCAAATTGGTGCAGCCATTATGGACAACAATATGGAGACTCTCTAAACAAATACAAATGGAAATATCTTCTGATCCAGCAATTCCAATCCTAGGCATATACCCCAATGATATAATAACATTGATTTGAAGGGATCTATGCATCCCCATGTTCATAGCAGCTGTATTCACAATAGCAAAAACATAGAAATAACCAAAATACCCTTTGACAAATGACTGGACAAAAAATGTCATGGGACGTGTACTCAATGAAGTTTTTTTCTGAGGAATAAAAAAGATGATACTGTGTCCTTTAGGATATGGAACTGGAGAAGGTATACTTAGTGAAGCAAGTGAGGAGGTGAAGGATGCTAAAGAGTGGTTTCACTCGTGCAGAAAAGAGACAACTGAGTATGTGGCTGTCAACCTATATCTACGACTGTGGTAGAACTATAGTGGTTATCTCTGGGTGTGGGGGCGGGGGCATAGACCTTTGGTGGCAGGAGTGGTAATAAATAAATAAATAATAAAAAATAAAAATAAATTGTGGGAATACAATTTTCATTCTTTCAGAGTTCTCCAAGTGTCAGTTAAATTGTTGGTTTATAAACTAGGAAATTGCTATAAACAAACAAAGAGAAAGAGAAGAGGGAGAGAGAATTGAAACATATAAACTTAGTAATAGGATGAAAGAAATGAAGGGAGGGAGGAAGGAGAGAGAGAGAAAAGGGAAGAAGTAAGAAAAGTGGCCAAACTGCCCTTAAGGCTTTGTAAAAACTCTTAGAAATTGTAATCTCGGGAGTTGGGTGGTAACGCAGCAGGTTAAGTGCAAGTGGCGCAAAGTGCAGGGACCGGCATAAGGATCCCAGTTCGAGCCCCTGGCTCCCCACCTGCAGGGGAGTCGCTTCATAGGCAGTGAAGCAGGTCTGCAGGTGTGTTATCTTTCTCTCCCCCTCTCTGTCTTCCCCATCTCTCTCCACTTCTCTATGTCCTGTCCAACAATGACATCAACAATAATAATTACAACAATAAGAAACAACAAGGGCAACAAAAGGGAATAAATAAAAAATAAAAAAAGAAGTTGTAATCTGCACTAATGTGCATATGTATGAGTGCACACATGTAGTTTGTACACAATGTTCTTCGGGTGAAGTGTCAGCTGACAGAGTGTTGGCAATTTACACTCAGCCTTTTATTAATTGAGGAACATGGAAGTAATGTGAACACATATGTCCATGCTGTCTTAATCAAGCCCTGGTAGTTGCTCTGGTCACACAGTGGAAAAGTGATCCCAAATGTCTGGGATATCAGGCCATTTTAATCCCCTGCTCTTGTTTCAGAGGAATAAAAATCACAGGCAAGATGGCCTAAACAGTAACACTGTCCAAACCTTCCCATACTGCTCTGTAGTTCACCCAACACTGTAGATATGTGGTATCACCATGAGCATTCCATGAATACTGCAAAGAATTTGTTTAGAGGGTCAGTGAAATAGTTCACTTGGCTAGTGGGATACTTTGCCAAGAACAAGCCCCGCCCACACCACATTGGAAGAAGTCAGTGCTGGTCTTCTTTCACTCTTTCTACCTCTGTCTCTTATCTAAAAACAAAACAAAAACTATTCAAATACACACATACATTATTTTTATGTTGAAATCTTTTAAATCAGAAGTAAGGAAGCAAATGAGTGGTGCTGAA